>NC_140989.1:149446869-149769894 GCF_052327205.1 Somniosus microcephalus | reverse complement strand
ATCAGTGCGTGTGTGGGCGGGCCTAATGCTTCTGAGTTGAGGTGAGTGGCCGCCATCTTGATTCCAAACTCTTCATTTCATTTTCCCACTTTCTGCGTGTTTCTGTTCAAATCTAGATTTCCAGCAAAAAAAAAAGTTGGTTTTAAAACACAAATTGTTTTTTAAAAAAGTTAATTAATTTATAAATCTTTTCTCTAACCTCTATAATTTTCCTACCTTTCACCATTTTTGCAGGCAGGCCTCAAAGCCTGGGCCTCTGTTGCCCAGCCACGCCCGAGCTACGCACCTCCCGTCCCGCTCAACAAGCGGCCCGCGATCGCCGCCATCTTTCTAAAGGCTGGCGGTGCGGGACTGACGCAAGCGTAGCCATCGCCACCATATTAGTAAAGGTGGGTGGGGCGGCAGTCAGCCCTCCCTGCCTCCCCCTCTCTCTCCCCCCTCCCTCCCCCTCTCTCTCTCCCCCCTCCCTCCCCCTCTCTCTCTCCCCCTCCCTCCCCATCTCTCTACCCCTCCCTCCCCCTCTCTCTCTCCCCTCTCTCTCCCTGCCCCCTCTCTCCCCCTCTCTCCCTGCCCCCTCCCTCCCCCTCTCTCCCCGCCCCCTCCCACCCCCTCTCTCCCCGCCCCCTCCCTCCCCCTCTCTCCCCGCCGCCTCCCTCACCCTCCCCGCCCCCTCCCTCACCCTCACTCTCTGCCCCCTCCCTCCCGCCCCCTCCCTCCCCGCCCCCTCCCTCCCCCTCTCTCTCTCCCCCTCTCTCTCTCCCCCTCTCTCTCTCTCCCCCCCCTCTCTCTCTCTTCCCCTCTCTCTCTCTCCCCCAGTCTCTCTCTTCCCCCAGTCTCTCTCTCTCTCCCCCGCCAGTCTGTCTCTCTCTCCCCCCCAGTCTGTCTCTCTCTCTCCCCAGTCTCTCTCTCTCTCCCCCAGTCTCTCTCTCTCTCCCCCAGTCTCTCTCTCTCTCCCCCAGTCTCTCTCTCTCTCCCCCAGTCACTCTCTCTCTCCCCCGTCTCACTCTCTCTCCCCATCTCTCTCTCTCCCCCATCTCTCTCTCTCTTCCCCCCAGTCGCTCTCTCTCTTCCCCCAGTCACTCTCTCTCTTCCCCCCGTCGCTCTCTCTCTTCCCCCCCCAGTCGCTCTCTCTCTTCCCCCCAGTCGCTCACTCTCTTCCCCCCAGTTGCTCTCTCTCTTCCCCCCAGTCGCTCTCTCTCTCTTCCCCCCAGTCGCTCTCTCTCTCTTCCCCCCAGTCGCTCTCTCTCTTCCCCCCAGTCGCTCTCTCCCTTCCCCCCAGTCGCTATCTCTCTCTCTTCCAACAACAACATGCCCTCAAAAAAGCCTCGGCACCGCCGGGCACTCCAACTAGTATATATATACAGGTAGACTATCCTTTATCCGAAAACCTCGGGACCAGCCGAGTTTCGGATAAAGGAGAATTTCGGATTTCGGAAGGTGGGTCGGCGGGGGTCCGCGGGGGGGTCCGCGGGGGGTCATGCGCACGACTTACGCTGATGCTCAGCGTAAGTCAGTCGGGGTCGGCGGGGGTCGGGGCCGGCGGAGTACGCGGGGGGGGTCGGCGGTTGTCGGGGCTGGCGGGGTCGGCGGTCAGCGGGGGGGCCGGCGGTTGTCGGGGCTGGCGGGGTTGGCGGTTGTCGGGCTGGCGGGGTCGGCGGTTGTCGGGGCTGGCGGGGTCGGCGGGGGGGTGTGCGCACGACTTACCCTTTATCCGAACTTCCGCAACCGGAACCCTCTAAAAACCGAAGGTTTTTTCGTTCAGCGTAAGTTGTACGCACGACTTACGCTGAACGAAAAAACCTTCGGTTTTTAGAGGGTTTCGGTTTTCGGAAGTCCGGATAAAGGGTAGTCTACCTGTATATAAATGTTGATTTGCTGTGACATTACTTGCAGACAAAATTGAGAGAGAAAAAAACTAGCTCTGTCTCTTCCTGTGACTGTCTCTCTATGGGGAAGCTTTAATTATCTGGCTGAGAAACCATCATGGCAACCGCTGCGCTTCAAAAAGCGCTTTTTCTAGCAATATAATTGGGCTGAAATTTGTGGGGAGAGAATAGCTTTATATGAAATGTGACCGGAAATAATGAAAGTAGAAAATAACCAGCTAGATAGCGGAAAGACACAAATACTGAAGAAAATGTACTTAACCAATGAAGAAAAAAAATTGATATGCAAGTTGAGAAAAAAAATTGCTGCCTGAACAGTCCACCTTAGATGGGAATGAATGCCTTGGCTGAATCTAATCAGTGGCTTTACTTTCCAGCATCACCCTAGCTACCTTATTGCTGCTGTCACAGCACCACAGAATCAACTCCATTCTTATATGAATGTGCACATAACTCGACGTTCCTTTGGACAAAATTAAAGAAGCAATGTACCTCACATAGATGTCATTCTGCCTGATGCCTTTAGCAGTAACACACTTTAGGGGAGAGCCTCTGCAGTTGTCCAACTCCTTGTTTGTAGTGTATGTACCTTGAAGAAGGAACTATATTCTGCAGCCCCTGTATACTGCAGTACCAGTAGTGACCACCCCTGTATATAAGCCTGTGTAGTAACTTTATATAGTAGTTCCAGTTTTGTCTCCATTCAGTAAACACCTGTTATAACCAACTTCTGCAGTCCGTGTCTCAATTACACACGGACATTACATTGGCGACGAACAGATCCGAACTTACCTACAGTTCTGCACCACCTCACGGGGATCCATCCCTGAAGCGAAGTTATTAGATGTCGAAGCCAGAAGGAAGAAATCCAAAAAGAAAAAAAAACAAACAGAAGAAACGGGCGTCAACCATGGGCAACCGCCCTCTGATTCGAAGATTTGCAGGAGAGGCTGTCGAGAGCTGGGCTTGGTTCTCCAGTCTATGGTGTTCCAGCTAATCGGGCTGGTGGCAGGTAGTACACTGATCCTTCCTGGGCTGCGGCGGGCTAGAGCTCGATCGAATGGCTTTTCAATGGGGCCGAGCAGCGTTGCCGGGAAGAGGAGAGAGAGAGAGAGGGTGGAGCACACAGGGCACGGCCGGTGCTATGAAGCCGGGCAGCGTAAAGACCCGAGAAGAGGGAGGAAAGTGTCCCATAGGGTCTGCTCTGACAACGGGAACAGTAATTAAAATAAAAGAAAAAGAAATTAGAAGCGCAGAAAGCCGCGAGGAGCTGCAGTTTGCCACGGGGAGCGCGGAGAGCGGCGTTGGCAGCAGCACGGGCGGAAGCGTGCGAAGACCATAGGGCGTCACCATCAAGGCATAAAAACGCCAGCAACAGCGTTGGCAGCAGCGGAAAAGACAGAAATCGCGGGAGGCGCCATCTTAATCCAGCGGGGAAGAAGGAAAAGCGCGGGAGGCGCCATTTTGTTCAATCGGGGAAGAAGGCAAAGCGCGGGAGGCGCCATTTTGTTCAATCGGGGAAAAAGGCAAAGCACGGGAGGCGCCATCTTAGATCTCCAAGATGCCGAAGACTGGCAATATCACTGCCTTCGATAATGAAATAGAAGACTGGACCACGTATGTGGAAAGAGTCGAAGTATATTGCAAGGCAAATGAAGTAGCCGATGAGAAAAAGGCATCGGTACGACTAAACTTAATGGGCGCAAGAACGTACTGCCTATTGCGGAACCTGATCACCCCAGTCAAACCGATGGAGAAGAGTTTTAACAAAATTGTTGATATCCTACAGGAACATCTAAATCCTACACTGCTGCTGATAGCAGAAAGATTTAAATTCCACAAGAGAAATCAGCATAAAGATGAGAGCAATGCTGATTACCTTACGGAACTACGCAAGCTATCAAAGCACTGCCAGTTCGGAGCAGGACTGGCAGATACCCTACGTGACAAATTTGTCTGTGGACTCCTGAGTGAAGGAACCCAGAACAGGTTACTCTCAGAGAAAGAGCTGACGCTAGATAAGGCTTTCAGCGTGGCAGTATCGTACGAAGCAGCAGCAAGGGGAGCTGTGGAAATACAGCAAAAGCCACAGGAATATGACATGGGGATTTGAAAAATGTTATCGCTGCGGCAGAACAACCCATGACCAGAAGGACTGCTGGTTCAAGGACAAAACATGCAGGCAATGTGGAAAGATGGGACACATTGCACGAGTTTGCAGGTCCGGGAAGAAGACTAACGACAACAAAAAGACTACTAAGGAAAAGTACAGGAAAGTACAAAAGATGACGGACAGTAGTTCCGAAGACCAGAAGAGCGATAGTGAATCCGGGAACAAGAGACTAAGCTGTCTCAAACTACACAATGTAATCGCAAAAGAGGACCACCGAACCATTTGGGTCACCCTCACGATAGCAGGGTCCCAAGTCAAAATGGAATTGGATACAGGATCAGCCCTGACCGTCATGAATCGACGAGACTACGAGCAGCTATTCTCACACATACCCTTGAAAGACACATCCATTGTCTTGAAGACATATACGGGGCAGAAAGTATACCCCAGAGGGAAAATAAGGGTGCCTGTCGAATACAACGGCAAGGAAATACAGAAATTGTATCTGTACATACTGCAAGATGGTGAACCACTGTTATTGGGACGTGAATGGATCAGAAAGATAAGTTTAGACTGGCACTCCATTCAGGCACTGACTGTGGCTGGTAAAAAGGATGACGACGTCACACCTGGACGATTGTCAAAAATCCTAGCTAACGCTAAAGAGGTATTTCAACAAGGACTGGGAACTCTTAAAGGCGTAACCGCCTCGATAAATTAGAAGAGAATGCAATTCCCAAATTTTTCAAAGCAAGACCGGTACCGTATGCAATTCAGCCAGCCGTCGAGGCAGAGCTGGAGAATCTGGAGAATGCAGGCGTGTTATCTAAGGTAGACTGGAGCGAGTGGGCGACACCCATCATTCCTGTCATGAAGAAAACGTTAAACAATAAGTCTGAGGAGCCAAGGAAGGTTCGCATCTGTGGGGACTTCAAGGTGACTGTGAACCCAGTCCTTCACACAGTACAGTATCCTCTTCCGAGGATAGAAGATATTTTCACCTCACTATCTGGAGAAAAACATTTTACAAAAATTGACCTAGCGCAAGCATATTTGCAGATGGAGGTTGAAGAATCCTATAGGAAATGCCTCACAATAAACACTCACAAAGGTCTTTACCAGTATAATCGACTGGTATTCGGAGTAGCATCAGCTCCGGCTATATGGCAAAGAGTGATGGAACAAGTCCTGCAAGGGTTTACGGGGACTCAGTGTTACTTGGACGACATCCTAGTGACAGGTGAAAATGACAGTGAACACCTTGCCAACCTAGAGCAGGTGCTCACTAGACTAAGAGAACATGGGCTACGAGCAATTCACCCCAAGTGCGAGTTTTTTAAGAAACAAATATCGTATTGTGGCCACGTGATTGATGAAGAGGGGTTACATAAGTCCCCTGACAAAATTGAAGCGGTAGTTAAGGCTCCAGCGCCTGAAAATGTGTCGCAACTGAGGTCATTCCTCGGATTGGTGAATTACTACCATAAGTTTTTGCCGAATTTGTCCACAATTCTGCACCCACTGAACGCCCTGCTACAAACTGGAGTAGCATGGAAATGGAGCGATGAATGTAAGCGGGCCTTTCAGAAGTGTAAAGGCCTGATCACTTCAAGAGAAGTATTGGCGCACTACAACCCATCACTACCGATAAGACTGGCGTGTGATGCGTCTCCCTACAGCGTTGGAGCGGTACTGTCACATAAATTCCTTGATGGTTCAGAGAGGCCGATAGCTTTTGCGTCACGCTCGTTAACTTCAGTCGAGCGTACCTACGCCCAGATTGACAGAGAGGCCCTCAGCCTGGTGTGGGGGGTGAAGAAGTTCAATCACTACCTGCACGGACAGAAATTTCCTTTACTAACTGATCATCAACCTCTTGTCTCCATTTTCAACCCTAAGAAGGGCGTCCCAATAATGACAGCACAACAGCTACAGAGGTGGTCCCTTTTCCTAACGGCACACCAATATGACATAGAGTACAAAGGAACTAAACAGCATGGGAATGCTGATGGATTGTCACGCCTACCGTTGCCGATGGTGGAAGAAGCACCTGCAATGGATCCTGTGGAGATATTCCACTCGACCACAGTCGAATGTCTACCTGTGACGAATGCAAACATAGAAAAGGAAACACGAAATGACCCGACACTCTCCTGGGTCTATGATTTAATGGTGAAGGGATGGCCAGCACATGGCGAACCACTGTTGCCAGCATTCTCGCCGAGAAGAGAACAGCTGTCAGTGTGCCGAGGAACCTTGATGTGTGGATCCAGAGTAGTAATTCCACCCAAATTGAAGGATAGAGTGCTCAATGAGCTTCATGAGGGTCATCTGGGAGGGGTAAAAATGAAGAACTTAGCCAGAGCGTTTGTGTGGTGGCCGGGAAGCGATAGAGAAATCGAAGAGATGACCAAGAGCTGTACAGGATGCCAGAAGGTCCAAAACGCCCCACCACAAGCCCCTCTACATCCATGGGAGTGGCCCTCATCTTCATGGCAAAGGGTACACATTGATTTTGCTGGTCCATTTATGGACTCGATGTTTTTAATTGCGGTGGATGCACAAAGTGGCCAGAGGTAATAAAAATGTCCTCAACCACCACAGAAAAAACTATCACAGTCTTACGAACCATATTCGCCAGAAATGGGCTGCCTGAACAGATTTGCTCCGACAATGGACCACAGTTTGTGTCTGAAGAGTTCTGGAGGTTCTTAAAGAACAATGGTGTTAAGCATTACACATCCGCCCCATATCATCCAGCCACCAATGGATTGGCTGAGAGGTTCGTTCAAACATTCAAGAAGGCTATCAAGGCAATGTGTAATGAAGACATACCCCTACAACACAAGGTGGACAACTTCTTGTTTGCCTACCGGAATGCGACACATGCGGTTACCAACCAAACTCCAGCCATGATCTTCAATCGAAGACTAAGATGCCGCTTGGATTTGGTTAAGCCAAACATCAGAAGAGATGTGGAGAACAGGCAGTTTCAGAATATGAATGAAAGGCCAACCAGGAGTTTCAAGATAGGTCAACCAGTTTTGGCCCGGGACTACCGCACAGAGAAATGGCAGCCAGGAACGATCTGCACACGGCAAGGACCTCTAATGTATACCGTGGACGTTGGAGAGAGCATTGTAAGACGCCATGCTGACCAGATTCTAGTCACTGGAAAGCGTCAAATCTACACCACGACCCTATACACCTGGTGATGAAACCGAAGTACCAATTGCATCTACCTCAGAATCGGTGATGTTGGAAGCCGACGAACCAAACAACGACGTTGATCCCGAATCAACTTTGCCAGAAGAACCTGATACCCCAAAGAGGCGTTATCTGGACAGAATCAGGAAGCCTCCTCAAAGACTGAATTTATAATTGCTTAACTTCAGCTAATGTATATAGCAACTGTAATTGTAAATATGTTATTTAATTATTAATCGAATGTTATGTACTGTTTAGCTAAAAGGGGAGGAATTGTAGTGTATGTACCTTGAAGAAGGAACTATATTCTGCAGCCCCTGTATACTGCAGTACCAGTAGTGACCACCCCTGTGTTTAAGCCTGTGTAGTAACTTTGTATAGTAGTTCCAGTTTTGTCTCCATTCAGTAAACACCTGTTATAACCAACTTCTGCAGTCCGTGTCTCAATTACACATGGACATTACATTGTTCTTCAGCTATTCATTCTTGCATTTGTCCAGGAGCAGCCAGTAACACTTGACTACCATTTGTGGATAGGTGTGAGGTTAAATTCAGATCAATAATCTAAAAGCACTGCAGTTTTCAAATCGCCTCATAGTGAAGTAGGTTCCTTGATCCCTGCCACTTTAGCCTGCCAGCCCATATTTTATGCTCCATCAATGTTCAACCACACTGGCAATTATTAATTATCCCCACCTGCTTTGAGTCATTTTTTTCATTGCTGACAGTTAAATCAATGTAATCGCAGACAACGCTGCTGTGATATATTTAGGCTTCGAAAGAAAAGTTTGACACGGCCTTCACAAGAGATTACAGGTTATCGCATCAGTTCAGTTCAATTTTATTTGCCATATGTAACCAGTACAAGTACAATTACAATGGATTGCTTACTCCCCGTAGGGATGCGTCAGCTATACATAGCGCCGCGTTCAGCGAGTCAACACAATGGCTTCCTGTGGCAGTGGGAGCACGATGTCCCTCAGCCGCTCCGTCCTCCTCGTCATCGCGGCCTCCTCCTCACTGTTGCCGGCTCCATGTGTGGTGGCCCACTTCTCCCACTCACGATCCGACCTCTGGCCACCATGCCGATTGGGTAATAACAGGTAGAGTGTACTCGTAACTGGGGACTTTTTCAGATGGGAAGGAGTGACAAGAAGTGGAGTTCCATAGAGATTAATCCTTGGGTTTCTGCTTCTCACTGTCCGAATTAACATGCTCAGTGAGATGATATAAATTGCTAATGGCATAAAATGGAATACAACTCAGTGGGCTGAGGGTAATATTGAAAGGAATATAAAGAGATTGTACACCTAGGATTATGGATAGCAAATGGCTTTCAATGGAGATATCGGTGGGGCAAATATTAAGCACAACTACAAATTAATTGGGAGACTTTCAGCTGCTGCACGCACCCGCCCCGCCCCATTTCTCACCTGAAATGTGGGCTGTCAGCAGTTGGAAGTCTGGTGGGGACCTGGTGAGTCCATTTGCCTGCCTGAATCAACTTTCAGGTGGGCCTTTAAATGGATGACCAGCTTTCTCGGCCAAAACGGGCTGAAGCTTTCGATAAGGTCCTGCATAAGAGATTAGCATGCAAAGTTAAAGCACATGGGATTGGGGGCAATGTATTGACTTGGATAGAGAACTGGTTGGCAGATAGGAAGCAAAGAGTTGGAATAAACGGGTCTTTTTCCGAGTGGCAGGCAGTGACTAGTGGGGTACCGCAGGGATCGGTGCTAGGACCCCAGTTATTCACAATATATATTAATGATTTAGACGAGGGAACTAGATGTAATATCTCCAAGTTTGCAGACGACACAAAGCTGGGTGGGCATGTGTGCTGTGAGGAGGATGCCGAGAAACTCCAGTATGATTTGGACAGGTTGGGTGATTGGGCAGATGCATGGCAGATGCAGTAAAATGTGGATAAATGCGAGGTTATCCACTTTGGTGGCAAAAACAGGAAGGCAGATTATTATCTGAATGGCAATAGATTGGGAAAAGGGGAAGTGCAACGAGACCTGGGTGTCCTTGTGCACCAGTCACTGAAGGTAAGCATGCAGGTGCAGCAGGAGGATAAGAAGGCAAATGGTATGTTGGCCTCCATAGCAAGAGGATTCGAGTACAGGAGCAAGGATATCTTGCTGCAGTTGTACAGGACCTTGGTGAGACCACACCTTGAGTATTGTGTGCAGTTTTGGTCGCCTTATCTGAGGAAGGATGTTCTTGCCATGGAGGGAGTGCAGCAAAGATTCACCAGACTGATACCTGGGATGGCAGGAATGACGTATGAAGAGAGATTGGGTCCACTGGGCTTGTATTCGCTAGAGTTTAGATGAATGAGAGGGGATCTCATTGAAACTTATAAAATTCTAACAGGACTAGACAGACTAGATGCAGGAAGGATGTTCCCGATGGTGGGAGAGTCCAGAACCAGGGGTCACAGTCTAAGGATATGGGGTAAGCCATTTAGGACTGATATGAGGAGGAATTTCTTCACCCAGAGAGTGGTGAACCTGTGGAATTCTCTACCACAGAAGGCAGTTGAGGCCAATTCATTAAATATATTCAAGAAGGAGTTAGATATATTTCTTAAGGCTAAAGGGATCAAGGGATATGGGGAGAAAGCAGGGGCAGGGTACTGAATTTGGATGATCAGACATGATCGCATTGCATGGCGAAACAGGTTCGAGGGGCCGAATGGCCTACTCCTGCTCCTATCTTCTATGTTTCTATGTTACACAACTCGGGATCCTACGCCTGTTGTGGGATCCCACGCCTGTTGCAGGACCCCGATTGCAACTTTAAAAAAGAAATGGGCGGAGCGTGCGTGGCACAGGCCTGTGCTATTTCTCCAGGCATTGACAGGCTTAGTTGGCGACCCTTGAAAGCCTCTCCAAAAAAAGTAAGTTTTATGGAGGTTTGTTTTTTGAAAAAGTTTTGTGAGGCCGGAAGGTGTTGGTGTGCTCCTCCGAGCCCCACAAACATCTTCTGGCCCACGGTGGTCCCGTACTCATGTCCCCACCCATCAGTTCACCTAACAGGCCGTACCTGCTGGCTGGCAACGTGCTACAGCCGGCCGATTTCCCCGGCTGCCCCACTGCCACGTTGGCGGGCACGGCGGGCGCATCGCAAATATCGCGCCCGTTCGGCATCCAAGCCAAAAGTCTCCCTCAATGAGTTCAAACTTTGAAGAAGATCAAACAAAAAAAATGATAAGCAAGTGATAGCAGGCAGTTCATGAAAACATTCCATGGCAAAACCTCAAAGTGGGAGCAGGGTAGGAGGTAACATTCGTCTCGATTTCCCGAATATGGGCGCAATTTGCAGCTGGATGGTCAGAAATGGGTTTTGCATTGACACGATTGGAAGTGCACTATTTGTACCCAATTTTCTGAGGGCAGCTCATTTATGCATAAGTCTTGGTGAAGATTTGGATGAGTTTAGGGAGCACTGTACTGATTGCACATAATTGAAATTCAGGGATGTATTTACCCATTTATATGAACATGTCTTCCAAATGCATTAAGCGTTTACAGATTCATGTCACAAAGAGTCAATTTTACACACAAATATTCACTAGCAGCATCCCATTCAATGCTCCAGAATTTCCCACTGTGCACTGCCCATCTTTTAAATAAGATCTTCACCACCCTCAAGTCTTCGACTACTGCCTCAGATTTTATAGAGTTCTGAAAAATCCATCCTTCCTTCCTTCTCGCTCCTTCTCTCCTTCCTTCCTTCTCTCCTTCCTTCCTTTCTCCCCCATTCCTTGTATCTTAGTCATAGGAGTGATTCGTGGGCGAATTAAATCTAAATATCACTGGACTTATGACCCAAACAATTATATTAAACGATGGTGGTCTCTACATTAACAAAAGCATCGGCCCTTTTAGTCATATCCCTCTCTCTCAAAATGCTGCATCTAAATGCAAGAGGCTTTTAAGATAGGTTTCTTGTTATTGACAGAAGCTTTAGACATTGCAATAATAAGATATCTGTTTTGCAACATTTTGCAAAGTCTTTCACTCTGCTTACTACAACCATTCAATCGTATCAGGTTGGAGAACATACAGGTGAATTCAGGCTTTAGGTTAAAATCCACACTGCCTGAAATCTGAAACAGAGCCTCCAAATCCGAAGGGTTAAAGGAATTGTCAGTTTACATGTAATCTTCTCGGTTTTCTTTTCCTCACTACCATTGGATTCCATTCAATTTCTCGGACTTCTTTTGGAAACACTCACTGCACATGACATGTGTTAGCCATGGCTCAGTTGGTAACACTCTCACCTCTGAGTCAGACAGTTGTGGGTTCAAGTCCCACTCCAGAGACTTGAGGACAAAATCTAGGCACGACACTCCAGTGCAGTACTGAGAGAGTGCTGCAGTGGGGCAGCCGGGAAAATCGGCTGGCTGTAGTACTGAAAGTTTGTCAATGAAATATGATCAACAGTCAAGCAAACATCAGAACTCCTGGAATGGTCCGATCACCCTATCAGGGATGAAGAATGGTTCAGGGACTGAATTTGTGAAACTTTCTATTTGTGTGTCCCATAAAGTAGATGGTACAAATAAGAATTTCCTTTCCAAATGATTAGATTAGGTGTGTAGCTTAATTAGAGTTGTCAACTTTTACCAAGTTCAAAATGAGTTAGGGGATGATAGGGGAGGGGTGGGGTTGCTGTTAGGGTG
Organism: Somniosus microcephalus; assembly: GCF_052327205.1. NCBI lineage: Eukaryota > Metazoa > Chordata > Chondrichthyes > Squaliformes > Somniosidae > Somniosus > Somniosus microcephalus. The sequence goes on along the minus strand of NC_140989.1, from coordinate 149,757,995 downwards.
ATAGGATATCTATTTTAAATGAAAGTTATGTGTATGAGTTTCTTGCAACTTTTTTGTTATATACAGCTTTCGTATTTTGCTAAAAATTATGAAGGACTTTCATCCTCGACTGCACTCAAATTGTTGTGATCTGGAATGCGATGCCTGAAAGGGTGCTGGAAGCAGATTTAGTAGTAACTTTCAAAAAGGGAATTTTAAGCACACTTGAAAAGGAAAACATTTGCAGGGCTGTGGGGAAAGAGCAGGGGTGTGGGACCAATTTGACAGCTCTTTCAATGAGCCGGCACAGGCACGCTGGGCTGAATGGCATCCTTCTGTGCTGTAAGATTGTATGACACCAATACTTACGGGGAGGCGGGGAAGAAGCGGAGGAGGCTGAAAAGGGCTGAAGAACCTGGCAAGGCCGGGGATGCGGAGCTCCTGCCGTTAACATTTTGAAGGGTCAATCTCCTCCCCGGCAGCCAGCCAAATGGACAGCCTGGCCGGCGGGAGGGAGGGATCAGGAGGGTTCAGCCGGGGATCCTTGGGGACGGTCCCCGGCAATCGGAAGGGAGGGAGAGGCCCATGATCGGGAGGGCTTGGGGGATGTAACATTTGCATATTGAATTATCATTGGCCCGCAGGCATCTGTAAGGAATACCTATTATATTCACATGTGATCACATACTGAGTTGTCATTGGCCTGCAGGCATCTGTAAGGACTGCTATTGTTTGGAAGACCCAGCCTGGGGTCCTAACTCCTTCTTGTCCCCACTGTGCTGTATGATTGAGATCACAGACCTGATGCTTCATAAAAGAGTTTAAACTGTAATACTCCGTTGTCCTGCAATTTATTAGTTTTATACAAAGTGTGCAAAACAAGACATGGTGTCAGAAGTGGGATTTGAAATGGACATCGTTGGAGCTCCCTTACCTCGAATGAATTGGGAATCTTTGAACTTAGCTAGAGAATGGAGCAAGTTCAAGCAACACGTGGAGTTGATGTTCTTGGGTCCGTTGAAAAGCAAAGGGGAGGAAGAAAGATGCAGCTACCTACTCCTGTGGATCGAAGAAAAAGGGAGAGACATTTTTAACACATAGTCTCTCACCGCGGATGAAGCAAAGGTACTGAAAAGTTATTTTGACTGTTTTGAAGCATATGTGGTGCCCAAGACAAATACGATATTCGCTAGGTACAAGTTTCAGGAGAAAGTACAAGGAGCTAGTGAGTCGTTTGAACAGTTCGTGACTGAGTTAAAACTGCTGGTAAAAGACTGTGAATATGCAAATAAAGATGAGATGGTCAGAGACTGCATCGTGTTTGGAATACATTCAGCTAAAGTGAGAGAGAAACTTTTGAATGTTGGGTCCGGGCTAAAACATAGAAACATAGAGATAGGAACAGGAGTAGGCCATTCGGCCCTTCGAGCCTGCTCCGCCATTCAATGAGATCATGGCTGATCTTCGTCTGAGATCATAGCTGATCTTACCAGTTCAGTACCCCGTCCCCGCCTTTTCTCCGTAACCCTTAATCCCCTTAGCCTTCAGAAATATATCCAATTCTCTCTTGAAAATATTTATTGAATTAGCCTTCGCAGCCCTCTGTGGCAGGGAATTCCACAGGCTCACCACTCTTTGAGTGAAGAAATTCTTCCTCATCTCTGTTTTAAATGATTTGCCCGCTATTTTTAGACTGTGGCCCCTGGTTCTGTGCTCCCCGGCCATTGGAAACATTCTCTCTGAATTCAGCCTGTCCAGGCCTGCCATAATTTTATATGTTTCGATGAGATCCCCTCTCAATCTTCTAAACTCCAGTGAGTACAAGCCCAAACTATTTAATCTCTCTTCGTAGGTCATTCCCGCCATTCCAGGTATCAGCCTGGTGAATCGCCGTTGCACTCTTTCCATGGCAAGAACATCCTTCCGCAGATGGGGCGACCAAAACTGTACACAATACTCCAGATGCGGTCTCACCAGCACTTTGTACAGCTGTAGTAAGGTATCCCTATTCCTATACTCGAACCCCCTTGATATGAAGGCCAACATACCATTTGCCTTCTTAATCGCCTGTTGCACCTGCATGCTCTCCTTCAGAGACTGGTGCACAAGAACACCCAGGTCCCTCTGCACTTCCCCATCTCCCAATCTATTGCCATTTAGATAATAATCTACCCTCCTGTTTTTACCCCCAAAGTGGATAACCTCGCATTTATCCACATTATAGTGCATCTGCCACGTATCCGCCCATTCCCCCAACCTGTCCAAATCGCACTGTAGCCTCCTGACATCCTCATCAGAGCCCACCCCTCCTCCTAGTTTAGTGTCGTCAGCGAATTTGGAAATATTGCATCCAATTCCCTGATCCAGATCATTTATATATATTGTGAACAGCTGGGGTCCCAGGACAGATCCTTGCGGCACCCCGCTGGTCACTGCCTGCCACTCCGAAAACGAGCCGTTTATTCCAACTCTCTGTTTTCTATCCGCCAGCCAGTTCTCTATCCACGTTAATACTTTGCCCCCAATCCCATGAGCCTTAATTTTGCATGATAATCTTTTGTGTGGAACCTTATCGAAGGCTTTCTGGAAGTCAAGGTACACCACATCCACTGGCTCTCCCCCATCTATTTTACCAGTTACTTCCTCAAAAAATTCCAGCAGATTAGTCAAACACGATTTACCCTTTGTAAATCCATGTTGACTCTGTCCGATCCTTTCCCCATTTGTCAAGTGCTCCGCTATTTTATCCTTAATAATGGACTCTAGCATTCTGCCCACAACCGATGTAAGGCTTACTGGTCTATAATTCCCTGCTTTCTCTCTACCCCCCTTTTTAAATATTGGGGTAACATTAGCTACCCTCCAATCCACGGGTACTGTTCCCGAGTCAATGGAGTTCCGGAAGATGATCCTTAGAGCATCTGCTATCTCCAGGGCCACCTCCTTAAGTACCCTAGGATGTAGTTTATCAGGCCCCGGGGATTTGTCGGCCTTCAGTCCCCTCAACTTACCCAGCACCATATCCCTAGAGATACTAATTTCTGTCAGCTCCTCCCTCTCATTAGTCCCTATGTTTGCCGATATTCCTGGGAGGTTATTTGTGTCCTCCTTTGTGAATACAGAACCAAAGTATGAGTTTAATTGGTCTGCCATTTCCTTATTCTCCATTATATATTCTCCCGAATCGGACTGCAAGGGACCGACTTGGGATTTTACCAGTCTTTTCCTCCTGATATACCGATAAAAGCTTTTGCAGTCTGTCTTTATGTTTGCTGCAAGTTTACTTTCGTATTCTATTTTCCCCTTCCTGATTAATCCCTTTGTCCTCTTTTGCTGTATCTTGTACTGCCCCCAATCTTCCGGTCTGGTGCTTTTTTTTGCCAGTTGATATGCCCTTTTTTTTGATTTTATGCTGTCCCTAATTTCCCTCGTTATCCACGGTTGAGTCACCTTTTTAGGTTTATTTTTGTGCCAAACCGGTATAAACATGTTCTGGAATTCTTCCATTCTATCTTTGAATGCTTGCCATTGTCTATCCACCCTAACCCTAACCCTAACCCTAACGCTGGACAAAGCTATGGACATAGCTAGATCGCACGAGATAGCCCAAGCACAGTTGAAAACCATAACCAGTGCCACGAGCAGCTCGAGTGAACAGACAGTGCACGCAGTTAATAGACGCACACCAAAGAACACTGCCCAGAGAGCGTGTTTCAGAACAGAAAGAACAGAGAGAGTTCTACAATTGAGCGACACAGACATAAAATGCTTCAAAAACTGTGGATATTGTGGAAACAAGATGCATGGAGAAAAAGAGCAATGCCCTGCCAAAGGAAGGCAATGTGCTAATTGTGGTAAACGGAACCACTTTGCTAAAGTTTGCAAGACTGTTTTTGGAAACACAGAACACACAGTGAGTGACAGCCAAATGCCAGATAGAGAGCCAAATGCAGAGGAACTGTTTATTGATTCTGTGTCACAGAAAAAACAGATTTCAGGGACTGAGCAAGCCTATGCCGATATTGAGATAGGAAAACAGGGCAAAGAGCTTAAGTTTAAACTAGACACTGGATTTCAGGTTAACGTAATTCCTCTGAGTGAGTATCACAGCTTGAAGGGTGAGTGTGAGCTACAGCCCACCTCACGCAGACTGACCGGCTATGGGGGTGAGCAGCTCATTGTAAAAGGCACATGCGTATTGAAATGCAAGTACAAAGAAAGCGACATGATGTTGGACTTTTACATTATTGACACTCAAGCACCTCCAGTGCTAGGTCTAAAGGCATGTTTAGACATGGACCTCGTCAAGCTAGTACTATCATTGACAGCACCAGTTGAGAAGCAGACAGTCATGGAGGAGGTTGCTGACGTTTTCAAAGGAATCAGACTATTCCCAGGTGAATGCACTATTCACCTTGACCCAGCAGCAACCCCTGTGGTTTGCCCACCGAGAAGGATACCCCTTGCTCTACATAGTCACCTGAAGGAGGAGCTGCAGAGCATGGAGAATACAGAAATCATCGTCCGGGAAACAGGACCGACAGAGTGGGTCAACGCGTTAGTAGTGGTTGAGAAACCACGTACAGGCAAGCTCAGAGTCTGTCTCGACCCCAGAGATTTGAACAAGGCTATCAAACGCCCTCACTACCCTCTACCAATGCTAGATGACATCACACCCAAGCTAGTGGGAGCACGTTACTTCAGTGTAATGGACGCACTATCAGGATACTGGGCTATCAAGCTCACGGAAGAGTCATCTAAGCTAACAACGTTCAACACACCATTTGGATGCTACCGATTTCTGCGTTTACGATTTCATCTTATCTCAGCTCAGGATGAATTCCAGCGGAAGATCGACGAAACCTATGAAGGCCTCGACGGAGTAGTCGCAATTGTAGACGACATCCTCATCTATGGCAGGAATAGAGAGGAACACGACAGGAACCTCCGTGCAATGCTACAAAGATCACGGGAGAAAGGTATTCGGCTCAACCCCGAGAAAAGCATAATCGGATCCACCGAGATCAGTTATTTCGGGCATCGCCTCTCAACTGATGGCATTAAGCCGGATCCAGAGAAAATCTCTGCCATCAAGAAGGTGGAGTCGCCGAAGAACCGCGCAGAGCTAGAGACAGTACTAGGCATGGTTAACTACTTAGCCAAGTTTGCCCCGAGCCTCTCCGAAATCAATGCACCCATGCGTCAGTTGCTCAAACAATCCAATGAGTTCCTGTGGGACAAACAACATGACACAGCATTTAAGAAAATGAAAGACCTAATCATCAGAGAATCAGGACCAGTTCTTGCCTACTTTGGCCCCAACAAAGAGTACGGACTAGGTGCAGTATTACTGCAAGAAGGAAAGCCCATCGGCAATGCTTCCAGATCTCTCTCAGACAGTGAAATCAACTATGCTCAAATTGAAAAAGAGCTATATGCAATTCTGTTTGGATGTAAGCGTTTCCACCAGTATGTCTATGGCCGACAAGTCATTATGGAATCCGACCACAAGCCCCTCGAGTCAATCATGAGGAAACCACTAGCCGCAGCCCCACCAAGGCTACAGAGAATGATCCTTCAGCTACAGAAGTACGACTTCACAATCATTCACCATCCAGGCAAAGACATTCCTGTTGCAGACACGCTCTCCAGAAAGTCTCTTAGCTACCAGGACAGCAGCCTCAGTGAAGGCCTGGATGTGCAGGTGCACATGGTGTACAACAGCTTACCTGTGAGTGACTCAAAACTGAAGGAGATCTGAGCAGGAACAGAGAAAAATGCACAACTCACACTGCTGAGCAAAGTCATACATGAAGGATGGCCTGAGGAAAGGAGGAAATGCCCTCAGAGAATATCTGAATTCTGGAACCACAGAGACGAACTGTCACAAATCAACGGAATCGTCTTCAAAGGGGAGAAAATCATCATTCCTACCAGTTTCAGAGAAGAGATGTTGACAAAAATTCATGCTGGACATATGGGCATGGGAAAATGCAAACAAAGAGCACGTGACATTATGTTTTGGCCCGGAATGTGCAAACACATTGAGGACATTGTCGGAAAATGTTCCATTTGTCTAGAACGCCGCCCATCAAATGTCAAAGAGCCCATGATACCTCACCGTATCCCAGACAGGCCCTGGCAGGTCGCGGCAACGGATCTGTTCACATGGAACAACGAGGACTATATAGTGATTGTTGATTACTACAGCAGATTTTTTGAATTGGACAAGCTTCACAGCACCACATCTGCAGTTGTGATCCACAAGCTAAAGGCAGCCTTTGCCAGGCATGGCATGGTAGAGACTTTAGTCTCAGACAATGGCCCCCAATACAAATCAAAAGAGTTCGAGTCGTTTGCCAAGGCATGGGAATTCACACATGTCACATCAAGCCCACATTACCCTCAAGGTAATGGCCTTGCTGAAAAAACAGTCCAGATTGCAAAAACACTCATGGACAAAGCCAAAGCGGACAAAAGAGACCCCTACATCAGTCTCCTTGAGTACCGCAACACTCTGGTTGACAACCTCAAGTCACCAGCGCAGCTGTTGATGAGCCGCAGACTTCACTCAATCCTTCCAAGCACCAACCAGCAGCTGCAGCCAGAGGTCATCAGCTGCAAGCAAGTGCAGGCAAAACGAGTACAGAGACAGCAACACCAAAAGAGATACTATGACAGGTCAGCTTAGACTACTGCCACCGCTGCACAATGGCGAATCCGTCAGAATCCAGGAGCATGACTACTGGAAGCCAGCAGTCGTCATCCAGCCAGCTGACACTGAGCGATCGTATCACGTCCGCACCCCAGAAGGACAGGTGTACCGCCGCAATCGCAGGCATCTCCTGAACACCAAGGAACAACACCGTCATTCCGATGAGAGGATCAGTTCAACAGAGTGTGATGAACAGAGCAATACACAAAACACATCATACTTACCTGAACCTAAACCTGAACCTGAACTGTTGACCGATTCAGGAGCATGCTTAGTTCCATACCACACAAGGTCAGGATGAGAGGTCAAGCCTAGAGTGATCCTTGACTTGTGAACTGTCAAAGGGTGTAGGCGGATCGCTGCCCTAAAAAAAAACTGTACATCGTTATTGAAACGTTGAGATGTTTTCAGTGCTAGTTAAATGCTGAGTTTACTTATATGTTTATGCTACCAAGAACATTAGGTAGAAGAAAGGTTTAAAAAGTAATGCATAACATTTTTCTTTTAAAAGAAAGGGGATGTAACATTTGCATATTGAATTATCATTGGCCCACAGGCATCTGTAAGGAATACCTATTATATTCACATGTGATCACATGCTGAGTTGTCATTGGCCTGCAGGCATCTGTAAGGACTGCTATTGTTTGGAAGACCCAGCCTGGGGTCCTAACTCCCCCTTGTCCCCACTGTGCTGTATGATCGAGATCACAGACCTGATGCTTCATAAAAGAGTTTAAACTGTAATACTCCATTGTCCTACAATTTATTAGTTTTATACAAAGTGTGTAAAACAAACAAGACAGGGGAGGTCGCCAATTGGGGCTGGGCGGAGGTTGGAATCGAGGCTGGGGGAGGCGGAAGGCTTCCTTGAGTGGCCTGGGGGGACAAGGAATGCTGGGAGAGGCACTTACCTTGTGAAGCCAGCAACTTCCTCCTCCCTTTCATTGCCAGGTTTCCCGACCCCTGGGAAACCCGCACAGCTACAGTAAATTTTAAATCAGGCTCCCAATTGTACTGTGAGAGCCTGAATTAAATATGTTAATGAAGTGACCCACCTCCTCACGGCAGGACACTCTGACACACCGATATCCACTGCCGTAACAAAGTCACGGGCATGTTAGCATCAGGTTAGGATTGCTTTCCCCATATTTCACTTTTGAAAACCCCCTCTCTGACCCTCTCCCACCCATCATGCCGGGTGGGCACGGGGGGTGCGGGGGTTACTATCGAGACTTATGATTCTATGAAATCCTTTAACTGAGCTTAAAGGCCACTTTTTAAATAAAAGAAAATTTGAAGTGGCTGGGGCCGATGACATTTGTAAATGTTAAGCTTATTGCATTTCCTTTGACTTTCACTGATTGAAGGTACAAGATAACATTTGTGTTTATATTTTTGATTTCAACATTGTGGAGGTTCCTGTGCCAAAGTCAGGATCAGCAGGTCAGAGGTCAGCCAGAATGTCTGCAAATCTGCTTTCACTGTGTTGCTCTTCAGTTATTGTTTGATGCTTTGTAGTTTTATATCCATGTATTTGCACTACATGGTTTAATTAATGTCGCCATTCTGATTTAGCAGTAGGCACCTAAATACTGAGTAGCTCATATATGTTGGCTTATATCAGACCTTGTTTATTTTAGGAAGTAGCCATTTTCTACTCATTCCTCTTTGTGCTTTTCACCATCCTTGGTTAGGTTTCGATGTGGCCGTATTAACGTGGCCTGTGTTCTCCAGACAACTGGAACAAACTTTACGAATTAAACGTAAAATCTAAATTGGCCTCTTATGGACTGATTCAAGCACAACCAGCAAATGACACAAAGAAGGGAGGTCCTAGGTTTACAATGACTAAACTGTAAAGAGAGATGAGGGAATTCAATTTGTTCCCAACAGACAAAAGAAGAATGGGAGAGGAGATGATTCAAGGTTTTAAAATAAGAAAGTCATTTGACTGGGATGATCTGAATTTCTCTCACATTGCTGAATTCCAGATCTCAGCACATTCGCCACTGGGGCATAGCTGGAAAAGGTCAGGCAGTTCCCTATGCAATTGCTTTACAAGTCACCGGGCAAGGTCCATACAGATTAGCAGGAGCAAGCTAACTTTATACAAAGGCAGGAGGGAGGGTTTCCGCCACGCAACCTTCCAGCAGCCATGGATTTCGGCCAGCTCCGCATCCTATGGCAGTAAGATCACAGCAAGCCCATTAACTTTAATGGTGTGCTGTTCTGTTTATGTCAAGAGTTCATCACTGCCAAATACCGGTTGATTTTTTTTTTGTCGTTGACTACTTTGTCTTTACCAGTTCATGGTTTAATCATCAGCTAAGTATAGTCATTTCATATTTAAAATGTCATTCAAAAGGCCAAATGCTTATCAGCAGAACAAATGAATATCAGCACATTTTCCATTCAATTATTTAGCAAGGAGTTTTTCTCTTTATGAGTAGCCGACACAAGTCATTGCAAATCACCAAAGTCCGCCAATGTGCGATCACAGATTCTATTTCTTTTCCTTTATTGTAAGAGCTGCCATTCTAGTCTTACAACACCAACTTGTATTTATATAGCACCTTTAATGTAGTAAAACATCCCAAGGCACTTCACAGGGCACTGACACTGAGCCACATAAGGAGATATTAAGACAGATGACCAAAAGCTTAGTCAAAGAGTTAGGTTTTAAGGAGCATCTTAAAGGAGGGGAGGGGGGTGGAGAGGCAAAGAGGTTTAGGGAGGAAATTCCAATGCTCAGGCAGAAATAAAAGTGGATGGCCAAGCATAATGCTCCCCCTTGGCCAAAACAGTTACTTGCACTCAGTATCCTACAAATTCAGAATGTCAAGCGATGCAATTCCTAATGAATCTTTGCCTGCTCCACTCCATTACCCCAATCCCTGATGGTTCCCTCCATAAACCACTAGCTCGCTCAAAAATACAGTTGATATACCCAACTGTACCATAAACAATCGAACTGTGCAATATTTCTATCATTGATAAAAGCATTTAAACTCTAAATTAATCAGCCAGTTTCAACTAAAATGCTTACCTAATTGTTTACTTAGAAATGTTGGGAGTGTGGCCAAAACAAATGATACCAGAACCAATAAGAAAAACTCCGCATGTTACAGATGGGAATGAAAAGAGAAAATTCTAGAAATACACAGCAAATCTGTCAGCATATGAAGAGAAATGACGTCTCCGTTCTGATGACAGGTTTCCACCGGGAACTTGAACCTGCCTTTTCTCTTTTCAGATGCGGACAAACCTGCAGTATAATTCAAACATTTTCATTTTTTTATTAAAACAAATGACAGTTTAACCAATGCCTTTCAATAGAGGTTAAGTGTAATCATGCCGAGATTCATTACTGTAAATTCAAACCTTATGACGACTGCGACATACCATTGCCAGCTCTTTCCTGTTCAGGACGATTTAAACACAGTATTAAATTGCCAGTGTGATAATGGGAGAGAGGGTGAAATGCCTTCTGAAAACAAAACAGGGAACGTAAACTCCATGATTGGCGGGAAAGGAGCAGGAGAGCAGTTAAAATGGTTATGGTGTCGGTCTCATTAACAAATGCAAATTGATGACATTTTAACCCGTTCCTGAGCAGGGCCCCCGCTGTGGCCGCCCCACTAGGTGAAGCCAGTGAAGCCTGCTAATAGTAAGTTAAATAAACTTTTCTTAGTGGGGCCAGGAGGAGCAGGAGTGAATCTCTGGACCCTACAAGGAAAGTCCAAGCCTCTGCTGCCCCCAGGCGCCTTCCTCTTCCCGCCCTCCGCAGACATGGGACCCTCACAACAAGCCCCTACTGGGCTTATATTGCTGCCAGCGGGTCACCTCTGGGATGCCATATTTGCCCCACCCCTTCTGCACTGGCCAGCTGCTGCTTTCTGCCAGAAATGAGTGGCAGCTGACCAGCGGCGTTCAATGAGGCCCGTCGGTTACAATCTCCGATTAAGGCTTCTGAGCAGGAAAGTCTTCCGGGCTGCTCACACCGGGAATTATAATCAGCCTTAAAGTCTTTTTAACCACATGATGGCCCAGAAACTGGGCTACTTACTGCTACCCGTTTGCACCATTTTGGTGAGGGTCTTAGCACTGCCAATAGCAGTGCTGGCCCTGGAAATGAAAATGAAGAGAGCGTGACATCAGTGAACGCTGACTTCACGCCAGGTCTGTGAACTTCAACCTTAACGTTGAGTTCAAAGCTGGATCCTAAGCTTGCTCTGAAAAGCGTGTGTTCAGCAGACTGACAGAGACGCTGTCAGTTTGTATTAAACCTTTTGGACTGGATTTTTAAAATTTTATTGAAGTAGTGGCTTGGTGCAATACATGTTAATAGTTTTTTAAATGTGCAGGGAGTGCAGGGAGTACTGCTGGACACTTGCAAGGCTTCAGATGGTAAAGGAAGGCCTCTGAGAAGACAGTAAATGCTGGAAATGCTCAGCAGGTCAGGCAACATGGAGAGAGAAACAGAGAGAGAATCATATCTCGGGTCGAGATGCTGCCTGACCTACTGAGTATTTCCAGCATTTGTTTGCAGAGGAAGAGGAAGACGCAGAAGAGGAAGACGCAGAAGAGGAGGAAGCAACCCAGACAGCCCCTTTCTGCTGGGGATATTCAGGATGGAATCATCCGCCTGTGGTGCCAATCACCACAACCCCAATTCCCCTTTCAACATTTGTCCCACACTTTACCTTCCCTCTGTTACTGACCATCACAGCGTCCTATTGGTCACAATGCCGAAATAAAAGCCACCAGAAAGCAAACTTTCCAATCCAACTTTATGGGCTCGATTTTGCCATTGGGGTCGGGCTGGGGCATGTCAGGACCCCGACTCCGATGTGAAGGGGGAAAAAGTGCAATTTTCCCCTAATTGGGCACTTGATTTCCAGCGTGTGGGAACTCCTGGCCCAATTAGTCTTTCCATCCTGAAAGTCGCCTCCGATGACGTCATCAGTGCTGCTGGATTTAAGGCCTGCAAGCAGCCTTGCTTCTGGAGACTGGAAACGCTTTGGACATTGTATGAAGGACTTCATTTACCGACCATACCGACCATGTCCACCAGCAAGCAAAAGTGTGCACCTCGCTTTGATGAGCCATCCCTCCAAGCTCTGGCACAGGGAGCAAGATCTAATAATGAGGTGCTCTCCCTTCCTCAGGGAGAAAAAAGCCACCACAACAGACAAAAGCTGTGTGGCTGCAAGTGGCCCAGGAGGTCAATGCCATCTCTATGTGCCGCAGAACCTGGCTGCAGTGCAGGAAGAGGTTTCATGACCTTCTCCGCACAGGAAAAGTAAGTATGACTTTCTCATCCCCCTCAATCTGATCCCCATCGCCTCTCCTCACCAGCACCCTGCTTTGCCAACCTCTTCCTGCACATCCCACTTCACCCTGACATCCCTGCACCCTTACCCATTCCCTCTCTCTCTATGGTCACATTCAACTTAACTATTCGACCATGAGCCCTCACACTCCCTATCACTGTGATGCAATTACAACAACTTACAACACACAGGGAGGGTTCTTTGTCTCCTTCTAAGCATCTATGCTATGTATTCGCCACACTCACTCCTTCATTCTCACTCAAACTTCACTTGTGTCCCTTATTGCAGGAAAAGAGAGCTCACAATAAGAGGGAAAGAGCGAGGACAGAAGGAGGGCCACCCTCAGTAGCCCAGCTCACCACCTCGGAGGAGGTGACCCTGGAAATTGCCAGGATCGAGGAGGATCCCCAAGTGGAGGACGGACAGGCGGGCACATCACAGCAAGCTGGTGACAGAATAGTTTGGCATCTCTCTCATTGACATTGCATGAGTGACTGATGATGATTCTGATGCTCTAACAGATTGACTTATGATCACTGCACAATTCAATGTGCATGCAACCTTTACCTCACATCTCTAACTCTTTCCTTTACTCCCCCACAGGACCATCGAGAGCCCCCATCCCCACTGTCCAGGAGGAAGAGCCTGAGCTTCCAGACTCCTCAGAGGAAGCTGCAACCTCTGAGGGCGCTCCGTCAGCAGAATTAAGCGCACCCAGCACCAGCGCAGACACTCACACCTCGGTGGGACCTTCGGGACATAGAGTAGAGTTGTCACCTGGTTTATCACAGCTCACAAGTGAGCATCAGCAGATGGTGGAGACAGGGACAGCAGTGGCGAGCCCTTGTCGCAGTGGAGAGGACGCTCCCAGCTCAGCTCCGCTGCATGTCGACCCTGTGCCTCTGGGTCCATCCAGAAGGAGAGTGGTGCTGGAACTCCAGGATCAGGTGCAGGAGTCTCTGGCAGGTTTTGTCTCCAGGGTCGCTGTGAGTGTGGAGCAAATGGAGAAGTCCATCGCTAACATGAGCAGAGCCTTTGTGGAGACGTTAGCGCATGAACGCATCACCACGGAAAGGATGGCAACCTCCTTGGAAAGGATGGCAACCTCCTTGGAAAGGATGACTACCTCTATGGTAAGGCTGGCTACCTCCACGGTAAGGCTGGCTACCGTAGTAACTTAGGTGTAATGTTGTGTTTAATTTTGAAAAGCCATCAGTTGCTTATTGTCATAAAAAATTCAGATGGCAAACTGTTGCAGTTGTGGCGTGTGTCATTTCGCTAATGGGACTTCCAAATTGACGGCTTAGGGCGACTTGCAATTGTCAGTATGGTGGTCAATGTGATAGGAATCAGCAGGTTCTTGGCCATTGTCGATGGTCTGATAAGAAGGTGCGAGACAAAATTGTTTGATTGTGCAGGCTAAGCAAATCTAGCCAAGATCAGTGCATCCCTTGCATCCCGGGCAGCAATGTAGTCGTGCTCTGGCGCCTTCTGGCCTGTGCAGCTTCAGGTGGGCGAGCAGCAGCTTGGCACTCCTGTTGTTGCTGCTGCTGTTGGTGCTGCTGTTGTTCATGGTTCTGCTGCTGCCACGGCTGGTCTTCATCCGAATCTGATGTCCAGGAGGAAAGGAAATAAATGGTTCCCATGCTTTTGGTATATGCCTCAGTTGAGGAAGCGCTCAGTCAAGGTGGCGAGAGGCGATTCCCAGGAGGTCACACTGGAGATGGGTGTCAGGCTACAAAACTTCCACAACACTGAGTAGGCCTGCTAAAAGTTCCCCCTGACCTGAGACAACAAAGTTCTGCCACCTGCAAATGATGATTGCTGAAAACTCCTTTTTAATGGTGGAGCTGCAGCTGTTAGTAAGCAGTCCACTTGTGAGGCCACCAGGGTTCACTGGCGTGTTCCAGAGGAGACGTGCAGGGCATGGGAAAAGTGGTAAAATCAAAAAGGCCTCTCAAAATGGGATTATAGAGGCACTTAACTGGTTGTTAAGGGCCTTAAGGGCCTATCCCACCTCTTGGAGGCAGGATGGAAACGGGGTCAGAAAACACTTATTTGGGAAAATTGCTCGGAGGCGGGATGGAGACGGGATCAGGCCTGTCCGCCATTTTTTGCGATTTTTATCACCTCACACGCCTCCAATCCTGCCCCCTCGGGCCTGGCAAAATCGAGCCCTATACATCTATCCATCCAATATGACATCAAGAAATCAACTAATCATCCTTATGCATTCTCCTAGTGACTGTCTTGTGTGTGCCTTTGCCTATCCTACTGATGTCATGCAGTGCTACCCCAGTGGCTGCAGCATGGCTGGTGGAAGGCTGCTGACTTTCAGTGGGGGAGACTGCAAATGGCCTTGCAGGTCGACCTTGAGGAGCTGGTGGCTGAGAGTGTCAAATCAATTGACAGTGTTTCTTCTTCTTCTTCTTCTTCTTCACTCTCCTCTCCCTCTTCTTGGTCAACCACTGGCTGGGCAGGCTGCATTTCTTGGGTGTGTGAAATGAGGAAGTCACAAGGGTGGAGTTGTGCTGAACAGAGGGCAGGAAAGCAAGAGGTGCATGCGAGAAGGAGGGTAACATATGAGGATACCAGCATCTTGTATCCTTTCAGCCCCGCCACTGGCCAAGGGCTCAGCCATGCCCCTGCCAAGAATGGCCAGCACCGTCTCCTCCAAGGAGGTGCGGTGAAGCTAGGAATGTGAGGTTTACCTCGTGTTTGGTACAGATTATTGGTAGGTGAGTGATTGGGCGGGGCGGGGGGAGTCATGCATTGAGCAGTGTGTGAGGCTAGTGGTGCAGTTGGTAGGAGGTGGCTCTTGAAGATGCATTCACTGACCTTGACCACTGGTCTGAGGTCATGAAGCTTCTTTGGGCACTGGAGCCCGGTGGTGGGGGGTGACACTGCTGGCAGTGATGGCCTTGGTGATCTGGTCCCACATCCTTCTTTCTGGAGGGTCTCCTGGCCCTTGTGGGTTGAGGACATCTCTTGCAGTGTTGAGCCCCTGTACAAAGCTGGAGTGCTGCGTGCGAGACCCTGGGTGCACCCTTCCCTGGCTTGCTGAGCTATTTGTTTTAGTGCTGAAGCACTTTTCCCATTTTTTTAGGTGCGGAAGGGAATTCATCTTTAAGAGCTGAAGACTTCCATTTGGGAATTCATTTAAATTTTTTTTTCAGAAGGCAGTTGAGCTGTAAGGGCTAAAAACTGCTTATTTTTACATGATTTGTGTTTGTTTCATTTCAGAAGGTAGTTCCCCTTTAAGAGACCGAACTGCTTTCTGAAATGACAGGCTTGCTTTCAGAGAGGCTGTTCTAGCTGCGATGACACTACGGCCACGCCACATTGGAGACTCCTGCCGGGACCAACGCCACCAGGACGGCGTTGCACAGTGAGTTTAGCGCTGGGCTAATGTTAATTAGTCCCCAGTGCTAATTTTTCGGTCCTGCCAGCACCACCATTTTTGGTGGCCGTTAACAACGGCCCGCGGTTTTTAGCATTCACGAATTTCTAGGCCATAATTTTGTGCCCATTCAGTGAGTTCGTCAATGGCTAATTTTTATTCCTCCAAATGTGTACTTGCAATATATGTGAAGATGCTAATACTTTGATTATAAAAATACATCAGTTGGTAAGTTCAATCATTTGTATAATTACTGAAATGCAGGAACTAAGTCCTCTGTACCATATTAGTCACAATACACATTCTAGGCATTGTGGGGTGGAGTTTCTGACTGTCAGGATGGTTCACACAAAAGCAGCTCAGACATATGGGGGGCCAGGGAAAGGCAGTTTGCCAACTGCCTGTTGCAGTAGTGCATTCAGCTATTTCCCAAGGGCCTTTTTACACCAGCAGACAGTGCTTTTGAACAGAATGGAGTTGATTTTCACTGCCTTCGCCTGGCAGTAACAAGGCAGTAACAACCTCAAAATGGGGTTGGTAGCCTCAGTGGTGTGGTTGGCACCACTTTGACAGGGGCCTACCACCGGGTGTCCAAAATGCCTGCCTGTTTCAGGCGATGGGCCCCTTTTAATATGGAAATCAAGATCCTATGATGTAAGTAGGAACTGGTCAGAGCCTGCGCAGTCCCAATTCCATGGGCACTGGAAGAGAAGAGGTCCTCTAAAGACAAGTAAGAGATATGGGTGGCGGGATTGTGTGTGTGAGGTTGAGGGTGTTAAAGTGGAGGAAGGGGTATTGGTGCTGTGCAAGGCAGTTGTGTATTAGGAGAGCTTTGTAGCTATAGTGTGTGAGAGGGAGTTGGATGTGCCCTTAACCAGAGAGCATTAGTTGTGGAAGTGCTGCTTTAAGAGGGTAAAGGGTATACTGATGCCCAAGGGTGAGGTGGGCCATGTGTTGCCTTCCTTGCTCTGCTGAAGATGTGGAACTTCTTGCGGCATTGTCTGCTGTCCTGGGGGTGAGGGAGTTGGCAGTCAGTGGCAGTGCTGCTTCTCTCCAGGTGGCACACGTGATAGCTCAGGGTGACCTGGTGGCACCCACGTTCAATAGTCCGCTTGTCCTACGCATGCAGGTGTAGCAGGCGGTTAAGAAGGCAAATGGTATGTTGGCCTTCATAGCGAGAGGATTTGAGTACAGGAGCAAAGATGTCTTGCTACAGTTGTAAAGGGCCTTGGTGAGACCACACCTTGAGTATTGTGTGCAGTTTTGGTCACCTTATCTGAGGAAGGATGTTCTTGCCATGGAGAGAGTGCAGCAAAGATTCAACAGACTGATACCTGAGATGGCAGGGATGACGTATGAAGAGAGATTGGGTCGATTAGGCTTATATTCGCTAGAGTTTAGAAGAGTGAGAGGGGATCTCATTGAAACTTATAAAATTCTAACAGGACTGGACAGACTAGATGCAGGAAGGATGTTCCCGATAGTGGGGGAGTCCAGAACCAGGGGTCACGGTCTAAGGATAAGGGGTAGGCCATTTAGGACTGAGATAAGGAGGAATTTCTTCACCCAGAGAGTGGTGAACCTGTGGAATTCTCTACCACACAAAGCAGTTGAGGCCAACTTATTAAATATATTCAAGAAGGAGTTAGATATATTTCTTAAGGCTAAGGGGATCAAGGGATATGGGGAGAAAGCAGGGACAGGGTACTGAATTTGGATGATCAGCCATGATCTCATTAAATGGTGGAATAGGCTCGAGGGGCCAAATGGCCTACTCCTGCTCCTATCTTTTATGTTTCTATGTTTCTATGTTTGTCCTGCCTTCAATGTCCTCCAGGAGGGCTTGGAGGTTGGAATGAGTGATGTGCATTCTTCACCTCTGGCTTCGTGCCATGCCCTGCTGCAATCTGGGCACAGATTTCACTCGAATATTCATAGTCCTGTTCAAGTGTAATAAAAAAATAAATTGGTATGACATGCAGTGAAGTCATTTCTCAGAGAAATGAAAGAACCAAGCAGAGTTCTTGCCTGACCTTGTCCCCCAGTGTTCAGATGAATAGCGCCGGCTGAACAGTGCAATTAAAAGGCTGCACAGAAGTTTCCTGTTGGTTCAGCTACTTGCATCAGCTTTGCGTTGGTTTTACACTGGTGGATATGCAAATAAGCATTCAGGTGGCACCCGGAAGAAGGAAACTTCCATGTATCTCTCTCTAGAAGCCTGTAGCAGATGTAACATTTAAAAAAAAGGTGCAACAGCAGTGTAAATCACATTGAGGAAATTCTGGGCCAAAAAGTCTTTTAACCCTTGAGTATCAGGATACTGCTGTTTCTTCCTATTAAACAGGCACAAATTTCATGATTTATAATCCCTTCCCCCAACAGATTCTAAATGATAAATTTTGTCTTGCTCTTCAGATGTTTTTTAAAACATGTCAGTTCTTAAATTAAATTTCTCATGGGGAAAAGAAATCTGAGCCAACTACAATAAAAAAATAAGCAAATGTTCAATGGTGAGGGGAAAAGGAAGAATAAACATCAGCTAACAATAGGAAAAAGGGAACAAAATGCCTGCAACTTCAGAAAGGCAGGAAGGGTAGAGCATAAGAATTTTCAGGAACAGGAAAAAAGCCAGTCATGCCACCAAATCCGGCTCTCTTTGATTGATTGAAAGATTTTGCATTCCATTGCATTCCCTCAT
Organism: Somniosus microcephalus; assembly: GCF_052327205.1. NCBI lineage: Eukaryota > Metazoa > Chordata > Chondrichthyes > Squaliformes > Somniosidae > Somniosus > Somniosus microcephalus. The sequence goes on along the minus strand of NC_140989.1, from coordinate 149,739,870 downwards.
CTAGTTGTCCCAGCTCTAAATAAAAAGGTGTTGCAATGGGAACCCACATGGGTCCTAGCTATGCCTGCCTTTTCATGAGATATGTGGAACATTCTTTGTTCCAGTCCTACTTAGGTCCCCTCTCTCACCTCTTTTTCCGGTACATTGATGACTGTATCAGTGCCATTTCCTGGTCTCGCCCTGAACTAGAAAATGTCATCAACTTTGCTTCCAATTCCCACCCTTCCCTTGCCTTCACATGGTCCATCTCTGACTCTTCCCTTCCTCGACTTCTCTATCTCCATTTCTGGGGATAGGCTATTGACCAATATCCACTATAAGCCCTCTGAATCCCACATCTACCTTGACTACATGTCCTTCCACCCTGCTTCCTGTAAGGACTCTATTCCATTCTCCCAGTTTCTCCGTCTCCGTTGCATCTATTCTGACGATGCCACCTTCCATGCAGTGCTTCCGATATGTCTTCATTTTTCCTCAACCGAGGATTCCCATCCACCGTGGTTGACAGGGTCTGTTCCACTTCCCACACTTCTGTCCTCATCCCTTCCCCTCCCTCCCAGAACCACAATAGGATTCCCCTTGTCTTCACCTTCCACCCCCCAGCCTTCACATTCAACAGATCATCCTCCGCCATTTCCACCACCCCCAGCGTGATCCCACCACCAAACACACCTTCCCCTCCCATCCCCTTTCAGTATTCCGAAGGGACTGCTCCCTCCGCGACACCCTGATCCACTGCTCTATCACCCCCAACACCCGCTCCCTTTCCCACGACATCTTCCCATGCAAGCACAGGAGATGCAATACTTGTCCTTTTACCTCCTCCCTTCCCACTGTCCAGGGCCCCAAACACTCCTTCCAGGTGAAACAGCGATTTACTTGTACTTCTTGCAATTTAGTATACTGTATTCGCTGCTTACGATGCGGCCTCCTCTACGTTGGGAAGACCAAACGCAGATTGGTGACTACTTTGCAGAGCACCTCCGTTTAGTCCATAAGCGTGACCCCGAGCTTCCGGTCACCTGTCATTTTAATATCCCGCCTCATTCCCACTCTGACCTCGGCTTCCTACACTGTTCCAATGAAGCTTAACGTAAGCCCGAGGAACAGCACCTCATCTTTCGATTAGGCATTTTACAGCCTTCTGGACTCAACGATTTCAGATCAGAACCTCTGCCCCCATTTTTTTCAGACAGCAGCTGTTGCTGATGATTCTGATACTGATATTGCCATTTACACCTCTTTTGTTTCTTTGCTTGTCCCATTACCATCTCCTTTTACCTCGCACCATCATCCCTTTTGTCATTTAATCTCTCCTTCCTTCCACCCTATCACAGACCTTCCCTTTTGTTCTTTCCTCCCCTCCCCCCTTTCCCTGTCCCTACACTTGCTTAAAACCTGTTACATCTCTAACTTTTTCCAGTTCTGCCGAAAGGTCATCGACCTGAAACATTAACTCTGTTTCTCTCTCCACAGATGCTGCCTGACCTGCCGAGTATTTCCAGTGTTTTTCTGTCCCTGCTACAGTTGTGTGAAAGAGAAACATGCTGTCAGAGGCTAGAGGGAAGGTCGGTGTTGGGGAGGAACCCCAGCCCCAGTTCCCTGCCCTCCGCCCCCTCCCACCCAAGACCACACCCAGCTCCCCCTTGGTCCCCATTGCATGGGGGCTGATCCCAATTTTTTAAAAGAAAAATTGCCTACCTTTTCTTCAGGGTCCAGGCCTCTTGTCTTGCTTTGAACTCACCCCCTCTACCACACCTCTGCCCGGTGGGGCCCACGTGCGCCCATCTGGAGGCTGGTTCATTGCTCGGGTTGGATACTCCAGTGGCATCCTTGAGGAAATTAGGGGCCTAGGTGTAATATCATGAGATTAGAGCCAACTGAGGATAAACTGGGTTATGTTATTATGATCAGGGAATGAAATCATGCAGGCACAGTAACCTAATAATTAATGTTTTACATCTCTCCTGAAATCATTTAGTTTAGTTGTCACTATTATCTCTTTCAGCATAAAGGAGGGTTTCAGCAGCAATGGGCCAGAATTTCCTGTCAAAATAACGGTGAGGCTAATGGCTTTTGCGTTATTAATGGGTAACTAGTACGGCGACTTCAGCAACTGCCCGGTTAAATGCGAATATCCGAATTGCGCCTCTCCATCATTAGCTCCACAAAAACGGCATCTCGCCCTTAGCCTTGCCTTTTATTTTTAGGAACTTGCTGTATTTGTCCATTAAACTCGCCCCAGAAAGTTGAGTCTCATCATTACAAGTGTAAGTACCCTTTTAACAACGTGATAAGTGTTAATGACTGCCAATCAACCTCTCTGGCACCAAAAATTAACTATAGCAAGTGTGGAGTCTCATTCCTTCAGGTTTTGAACTTTTCGGGATGATTTTAAAAATGTAAACTTAACATTCTTTTTCTTACTTTTCCTTTCTGTCTATTTCTCTCTCTCTTATTAGACTTTCTTTCCCTCTCTTTATTTCTCTTCCTTCCCAGTCCTTCCTGTGTTTATTTCCCAACCCTTAAATCGGATTGGTTAAGGAGATACTCTGTTGCTTGCTCTGTTCACTCTGGTCCCAGATGCCCTGTTTCCCTCGCTGTGCCGTTATCAGCTTGCAATTTCAGCAACTTTGTGGGTAAAAATATTTTGAGCTGAAGGGCGCAGGGGCAAAAAATTTAGAGCAATTTTGGAAGTCAAAGTCAGGTTACAAGATCAGTTCAGATGAGGAACAGCCTTCAGCCAATTAGAGTTCTTTCTGCCAGAATAACAGCAGATGCTCTTAGATGCCCTGCTACAGTGAAATCTAACATCCCTATCCCGATTTTAACGACTCTTTCCCTTCCTGCTAGGCCTCTTCTTGAAGTTTGGTTTTGAGTTTCCTGCTATTGTTTCCAATAATTGCCATTTCATTGAGACCCTTTCAGCACCTTCTCCCCTCTTTGTAAAAGTCATTCTTTAGCTCCATAATGAAGCTTCTGACCTTCAAAATAGTTCTCAATAGCACCATCTGGTGGTATTAGTCACAATCGTATCTCACAGTCTTCAATTAATAATTTATCTCTGCTTTTCAGTTTAAAAAAATTATCAGACCATTTCCATTATTAAAATGAATGAACGCAAATAAGTGGAAGGTAATCATTTAATCTCAGGCTTCAGTCGCGACCCCTAAATCCCTAAAGCCTCACCGCTGTGGTGTATTGCCTCAAGCAAATCCATCGTTAAATTAAAACCTTTTTACTTATTCGAAAACAACTAGTGTCATATTTATTGACAAATACATATTTTTGTCCATGTACTTGAGACCGAAATTGGATTCCTAGCCCAAGTTTCCCATTTTTTTCCTGAAGCTGTTGAATAAGGCTGATGTATGGTTCCCTGACTGTCAGTAAAATTCCCAAAGGGCCATATTTTGGGGTAGATTTTAAACCCCCCTGCTTGACATGAATGGTGCAGACGGGTGGGGGGGGAGGGCGTGGTTAAGGTGCTGGGGGGGTGTCACGCAACATTCCCACCCTCCCACCACCTTTACTAACCTGAATTCAGCCTACTTTACATCAAGGCGTCATCGGCGTCACAACGGCATTTTAACTTCTGGATTCGGGAGACTGGCAGGGGTCAACTCAGTCAGCAGAACCTCGCCATGAGTCGCCGGGTGATCAGAGAGGCCAAGGTAAGTTAAAAAAATTCTCTATTCTGTGGAATCCTTGTGGGCCGAGAGGAACAGGAGTGCTCCCCCTTGGAGTTCTTGGGCCTTCACAGCTTTGGCCGAGCCTCTCCCTCCCAGAGAGAGCATTGGTTTCCAGATCCCCTGCTCAGTGCTAATTCTATGCTGGGGGATTTTCCCTTGGGTCCCTGGCATCCTTGGGCTCCCAGTCTTTTTGCAGGAGACTGTCCTGGATTACTTAAATGAGGCCCAGGATTTAAAATGGCCTGAACCTTACACTCCACTCGCCGTGGGGGGTTTCCCTTCTGTTCTGCACCTTCACGCACCCCAAACGCGCCCCCAGTTCAAATCACCCCCTGATCCTGACCGTGAAAGACAGGGAAAGTGGTCAAAGTAAAGCCTATTACTGTCATCAACGTCTTCACGGGTGCGTTTCAAACTGGGATTAATGGACAATAATCAGGAGCAATCAGCTGATTTTCTCCACTCTAACATGGGAATGTTATAGCAAATTTTAACACACTCATTACTGCCTTGATTGAGATCATATAAGACCAAGGATTGAGCCCAGGCCGTATTGATTTGCAGCACTCAGTTCCACACCACATGATAAATGTACTCACTTAGCCATTGGTCAGGTAATTTGCTCCCTTTTAAGTATGAATTTCTGTTCACCTATTCTATATTTGTTGAGGAAGATGTTCTAGTCACATCTATTGGACCTGTACAATCCTTACAAATGTTGTTTTTGAACAAATATTAAAACTTGACAAACTGCCTTTTTATTTTATTTATGTTATTTGGTCACAGAATGTTGAAACGGCCACATTTATTGCCGATCTCTAGATGCCCTGAGGTAGTGGTGGGTCTTCTTGAACCGGTTCAGTCCTTTTGGCGGTGATGCTTCCATGGTGGTGTTAGGTAAGGAATTCCAGGAATTTGACCTGGCAACAATGAAAGAGGGGTATATTCCCAAATTGAGATTGTGTGCAGCTTGTAGAGGAACTTGGAGGTGATGGTGCTTCCATGACATTGCTGCTCTTGTCCATCTTGATAGTAGAGGTTACAGGGCTGGGAACTGCTGCTGGGTATCCTGGAGACAGTACATACTGCAGTCACACTGGATCAGTGGCGGGGATAAGCATATCGAGTCTAGTGACATGGGCACTGAGCAAGTGGACTGCTTTGTTCTGGTTGGCGCTGAACAGCTTGAGCATTGTTGCAGTTGCACCCATCCCTGCAAGTAGTGAGTATTCCATCACATTCTTGACTTGAGCATTGCAGTTAGTGGAGGCGCTTTGACAGGTCAGGAGGTGAGACACTCATAGCAACAGTGTTGCGATGCCTGAGATTTTGACGGTGGGGGACTAGGCGATAGTTGTGCCTTTGAAGGTGGTTTGGCTTCCTCTTGTCTTTGCCTCGTGATCTTGCTATCAGACTTTCATGTTATGTCTCAGTCAGTATGCATCAAACACATTCAAAGTACTGATCCTCTATCGTTAACAATGACACGTTTCCCTGATACAAATAAAATCCAACAACATGCTCTGATGACACGTGGCACTCATCGTAGATGATAATATTATTGGCACTCATACAACAAAAAGCACTGTACTCAATTTCAAACTCTGAGTGACTTGAATTGGGACACTTAAATTTAATTTGAAAATATCGAAGTTTTACCCAGGTCCAATATTTTGGGAAAGAAACAACAACAGACGCTGCAAATCTGAAACAAAAACGTTCCCGCAGTATTGCCCTAGAGTGTCAGCTGAGATAATGTGCTCAAGTCTCTGGAGTGGGGCTTGAACCCACAACCTTCTGACTCAGCAACAAGAGTGCTATCATCAGCCAAGGCTGATATTCCAGGGCTGAAATTTCTTGAATTAAACCCAGTAACATCTTTGCGTTGGTTATTTCAGCATTAATTGTGTGCAATGAATGCACACTTGAAATAGATATTGTCATCTCTTCAAGAGATTGCTTTGCCACAAATCTGCTTCTTGTGACAATGCAACAGTCACAATTATTTTAGGATTTGTAAGCAGTGAACGATTTAGACCATCTCCACAATTGTTTAAAAAATTAATTACTTCAACTTTTTATAGAATCAAAAAAAGGAGCAATGATGAAAAATGAACTGTTTAACAGTATTCAATTAGAAAGTTTGTATATCTATGTCACAAATCTTGCATGTAGGACAGATTTTCTGTAAGTAGCATACTTCTTACCTGTATTAGCTGTCACAGTTCAGATGCCATGCTTTAGTGTGTCATCTAACTCACCTCGAGAAAATGCATGGGAATAGTAGCAGAACAAATAGTAGATTGATTGTATATGTAGAAAAATTGCAGACAACTTGACAGTATGTGGATCTGTAAGATTCAAAATTTTCATTAATAATCACGCAGTAAAATAGGGTTAATAAGACAGTTTTATTGACCAAAAGAAGCTTGTACAAAGAAGCCTTTGATAAAAGGGCACACAAAATGGCCGCCGGACCTCGTGACCAGCTTCTGGGACCATTTGAATTTCTGTTACTGCAAGTCAGACAGGCTTGTGGATTGAGGACATTAAGCCCGCGAAAACCAGTTTCGGGAAACCGAAACTCAGGGAACTGAGCATACATATTGATTAGATTATAAGTACAGGACAGATTTGGGTGGCAGGATGAGGCCCATCAAGAAATGGGCGGACAATTGAACAAACACTTAAACCCATTTACTGTACAAAGAGAAGCCGTTTAACAGCCATCCAGGGCAATCTCCAGACCGATCAATATACAAACCAAGTTACAGTGACAAAGCAAAGACATTATCGGCCCAGGAAGGCCAGTTCAGCTATCACCGACTCCCGTTATGAAGACAAAACACCCCTGCAGAGAATTCTGCCCGCCAAAATTATTACAAAGACAAGACTATGATCTGGCGGGAGATAAGAATGTTCCAAAAAGGTATAACTATGGAATGAAAAAGTCCATCAGTACGCTAAACGCTTGGGAGTAGCTTCGGAACTTCTACGGGGCTTCACTTCGGTTTTCATTTTCTTCAACGCTTCGGGACAGACTCTTCGGTTAAGGCAGCACTTCGGTCTCGGAACGTGTTCGGTGTTCGGGCAGGCAAGGCCCGGCAACGACGAGAAGACGACGAGGGTGGCCCGGGTACTTTGGTCGGGAGATCATCGACGACCCAGGCCGAAGAAGAAGACACCCTCAGAAGGACAATCATTATGACTGTATAAGAGGACACTCCGGGCCCAGCACTCCAGTGTCTCAACATCACATCGGTAATGGATTCACCCACGTGCATCCAGTTCTTAAAGTCACGTCGGTAACGGATTCATCCGTGGCGAGCGCTCACCAAGGCTGTATCGGCAGCCTCATCGCGGGAGAACCAAGAGGAAAACAAGCTGCGCCAGAAGTTTCCAAATCCACGTGATGACGGAAAGCTGTGCCAAAAAGGCTGCGAGACCCTTTTCGCAATTCTGAAAGTGGTGAACATGATCCCGAGTTCCTCAAATCGAAACTTAGTTAGGTCTAGGGGAGGGGGTTAAGGGTAGTTGTAATGTGTTACCCCTTTTACGATGTGCCGTGTGTTCCCCATTTCCATAGAGTTAAGTTCATAGATGTGTGCATGCTTGTAGTAGCTTTAATCTGTGCTTATGACATGTATTTTGTAATGCTGCAAACTGTTTAATAAAAGCATCCATTTTGTGCTATTCAACCTGGCCTATTGAGTCTTTCTCTGCACTACAGTTCCCTGCACCTAAGTCCAAGGTCTAGAACCGTAGGGAGGAGTGGGTCGAACCACTCAAGGGTAATTATTGCAAGAAGCCTGGCAGGAGACCAGAGCAAGCAAGAGAAACCCCCTACAATCCTCCCGAGGACCAGTATTTCTGAGCAGTGGATTATCAACCATAGACTGTCCCTATAATCCTGCTAGACTGGTCAGCTGATGATTGAGATGGGAGTTTACTTGTTCTTAAGTATTTCCTGGGGAACCTCTGCCGCCAGGCAAAATCAAAGAAAAAAAAATGTTCTAGCATTCAAAGCACACGTTCCAGTCTAAAATTCAGCTACTTGTTCATTCTTTCCCTTCATACAGACAAAGAAGGACATCATTTCAAATTCGGAATCATCTGTTATGAGAGATATGAGGCAGCCATCCATTTAACATTACTTAGGTTTTCACTGTACCCTTTCTCCTAGCCCCTTATCTAGTTTGGTTGAAGTATGCATTAAAACAGTAACAATGCAAGTTATTCAGGTGGTTGACAGACTCTGTCATGAACCATCCGCAGATTTTAATGATGAATATATGCTTACTTATATAGCTCTCAAGCCTACATTGTCAGGCTTCACTTTGCTACACTTCTTATGCATAATAATTTGAAATATTTCCCTGTCCATTTGTTGTACACCAAACATGCTACTTTGTTACAGAAACTGCATATTTTTAATATAAAATGTTAGCTTGGTTCTCTTGACGGATGAACTGGTCTCTAATCTAATTCATCTAATTTGCTCTTTGTGACATCTTGCTATACTCAAGTTAGTTGCTGTGTTTGCCTACATAATAGTGGCTATGGGACATTCCGAGGACACGAAGAAATGCTATATAAATCCAATGTTTTTTCTATATTTTCAAAAGATATCCACGCCGGGAACGGAAGCATAGTGGTTATGTTACTGGACGAGTAATCCAGAGGACTGGATTAATGATCTAGCGATGTGAGTTCAAATCCCACCACAGCAGCTGGGGAATTTAAATTCACTTATTTAAGTAAATCTGGAATAAAAAGCTAGTATCAGTAATGGTGACCATAAAACTACCGGATTGTCATAAAATTCCATCTGGTTCACTAATGTCCTTTAGGTAAGAAAATCTGCCGTCCTTACCTGGTCTGTCCTATATGTGACTCCAGACCCACAGCAATGTGGTTGACTCTTAACTGCCCTCTGAAATGGCCTAGCAAGCCACTCAGTTGTAACAAACCGAAATGATAAACAATAATAAGAATAAAACTGGACGGGCCACCCGGCATCGACCTCGGCACCAGCTTCGGACATGACCTCGGCACACCCAGCCCAGTTGACCCTGTAAAGTCCTCCTCACTAACATCTGGGGACTTGTGCCAAAATTGGGCGAGCTGTCCCACAGACTCGTCAAGCAACAACGTGACAGAGTCATACTCACAGAATCATACCTGTCAGCCAGTGTCCCAGACTTCTCCATCACCATCTCTGGGTATGTCCTGTTCCACCGGCAGAACACCAGGGGTGGCGGCACAGTGGTAAACAGTCGGGAGGGAGTGATCCTGGGAGTCCTCAACATTGACTCTGGACCCCATGAAGTCTCATGGCTTCAGGTCAAGCATGGACAAGGAAACCACCTGCTGATTACCACCTACCGCCCTCCCTCAGCTGATGAATCAGTACTCCTCCATGTTGAACACCACTTGGAAGAAGCACGGAGAGTAGCAAGGGCACAGAATGTACTCTGGGTGGGGGACTTCAATGTCCATCACCAAGAGTGACTTGGTAGCACCACTACTGACCGAGCTGGCCAGGTCCTGAAGGATGTAGCTGCCAAACTGGGCCTGCGGCAGGTGGTGAGGGAACCAACATGAGGGAAAAACCTACTTCACCTCATCCTCACCAATCTACCTGTCGCAGATGCATCTGTCCATGACAACATTGGTAGCAGTGACCACTGCACAGTCCTTGTGGAGACAAAGTCCCGTCTTCATACTGAGGACACGCTCCATCATGTTGTGTGACGCTACCACCGTGCTAAATGGGATAGATTTAGAACAGATCTAGCAGCTCAAAACGGGGCATCCATGATGCACTGTGGGCCATCAGCAGCAGCAGAATTGTATTCCACCACAATCTGTAACCTCATGGCCCGGCATATCTCTCACTCTACCATTACCACCAAGCCAGGGGACCAACCCTGGTTCAATCAGGAGTGCAGAAGAGCATGCCAGGAGCAGCACCAGGCGTACCTAAAAATGAGGTGCCAACCTGGGGAAGCTGCAACACAGGACTACATGCATGTTAAACAATGGAAGCAGCATGCCATAGACAGAGCTAAGCGATCCCACAATCAACGGATCAGATCAAAGCTCTGCAGTCCTGCCACATCCAGTAGTGAATAGAGGTGGAAAATTAAACAACTAACGGGAGGAGGAAGCTCCATGAATATCCCCATCCTCAAATGATGGCGGAGTCAGCACGCGAGTGCAAAAGCCAAGACTGAAGCGTTTGCAAGGTCTTCAGCCAGAAGTGTCGAGTGGATGATCCATATCGGCCTCCTCCTGAGGTCCCCACCATCACAGAAGCCAGTCTTAAGCCAAATCGATTCACTCCACGTGATATCAGGAAACGGCTGAGCGCACTGGATACAGCAAAGGCTGTGGGCCCCGACAACATCCCAGCTATCGTACTGAAGACTTGTGCTCCAGAACTAGCCGCGCCTCTAGCCAAGCTGTTCCAGTACAGCTACAACACTGGCACCTAACCGACAATGTGGAAAACTGCCCAGGTATGTCCTGTCCACAAAAAGCAAGACAAATCCAATCCGGCCAATTACCGCCCATCAGTCTACTCTCAATCATCAGCAAAGTGATGGAAGGTGTTGTTGACAGTGCTATCATGCAGCACTTACTCACTAATAACCTGCTCACTGATGCTCAGTTTGGGTTCCGGCAGGACCACTCAGCTCCCAACCTCATTAAAGCCTTGGTCCAAACATGGACAAAAGAGCTGAATTCCAAAGGTGAGATGAGAGTGACTGCCCTTGACATCAAGACAGCATTTGACAGAGTGTGGCATCAAGGAGCCCTAGTAAAATTGAAGTCAATGGGAATCAGGGGGAAAACTCTCCACTGGCTGGAGTCATACCTAGCACAAAAAAGGAAGATGGTTGTGGTTGTTGGAGGTCAATCATCTCAGCCCCAGGACATCACTGCAGGAGTGCCTCAGGGCAGTGTCCTAGGCCCAACCATCTTCAGCTGCTTCATCGATATTCCCTCCATCATAAGGTAAGAAGTGGGGATGTTCACTGATGATTGCACAGTGTTTAGTTTCATTCGCAACTCCTCAGATAATGAAGCAGTTCAAGCCCGCATGCTGCAAGACCTGGACAACATTCAGGCTTGGGCTGATAAGTGCCAAGTAACATTCGCGCCATATAAGTGCCAGGCAATGACTATCTCCAACAAGCGAGAGTCTAACCACCGCCCATTGTCATTCAACGGCATTACCATCGCCGAATCCACCACTATCAACATCCTGGGGGTAACCATTGACCAGAAACTTAACTGGACTAGCCACCTAAATAATGTGGCCACAAGAGCAGGTCAGAGCCTGGGTATTCTGCGGTGAGTCTCTCACCTCCTGACTCCCCAAAGCCTTTCCACCATCTACAAGGCACAAGTAAGGAGTGTGATGGAATACTCTCCACTTGCCTGGATGAGTGCGGCTCCAACAACACTCAAGAAGCTGGACACCATCCAGGATAAAGCAGCCCACTTGATTGGCACCCCATCCACCACCTTAAACATTCACTCATTCCACCACCGGCGTACCGTGGCTGCAATGTGTACCATCTACAAAATGCACTGCAGCAATTCGACAAGGCTTCTTCGACAGCACCTTCCAAACCCGCGACCTCTACTACCTAGAAAGACAAGGGCAGCAGGCGCATAGGAATACAATCACCTGCAAGTTCCCCTCCAAGTTACACACCATCCTGACTTGGAAGTATATCGCTGTTCCATCATTGTCGCTGGGTCAAAATCCTGGAACTCCCTACCTAACAGCACTGTGGGAGTACCATCACCACAGGGACTGCAGCAGTTCAAGAAGGCGGCTCACCACCACCTTCTCAAGGACAATTAAGGATGGGCAAGAAATGCTGGCCTTGGCAGCAATGCTCACAGGAACGAATAAAGAAAAATTAGGTCTATTTCAAAGGTTTTATTACTGTAATATAAATCCTAAGTATTTGAAATGAACATTTCGAAAACAATTTACAGTGTCAGCTGTGGCTCATTGGGTAACACTCTCACCTCTGAGTCAGAGGTTGTGGGTTCAAGTCCCCCTCCATGTACTTGAGCACATAAAGCTAGGCTGACACTCTAGTGCAGTGCTGAGGGAGTGCTGCACTGTCAGAGGGGCAGTCTTTCGGATGAGACGTTAAACCGAGGCCCCGTCTGCTCTCTCAGGTGGATGTTAAAGATTCCATGGCACTATTTCGAAGAAGAGCAGGGGAGTTATCCCCAGTGACCTGGCCAATACTTCTCCCTCAACCAACATAACCAAAAACAGATTATGTGGTCATTATCACATTGCTGTTAGTGGGAGATTGCTGTGTGCAAATTGGCTACCGCCTTTCCTACATTACAGCAGTGGCAGCACTCCAAAAGTACTTCATTGACTGTAAAGCGCTTTGAGACGTCCGGTGGTCGTGAAAGGTGCTATATAAATGCAAGTCTTTCTTTTTTCATTAAATATGCTAAATATGGAACATTGTATTCTGCTCCCCTGGTTATCTCTTTCTTTTCTAATTTTTGCTCCGTACTTATTTTTGTTTTTAAATTTTTAATTATACCTTTTTTCCACCTAGTCTGGCTTTTAAATTGCAATAAAAGCAGAAAATGCTGGAAATACTCAGCAGGTCAGGCAGCATCTGTGGAGAGAAAAACAGAGTTAACGTTTCAGATCGATGACCCTTCGTCAGAACTGGAAAAAAGTTTTAAGCAAGTGCAGGGGCAGGGAAAGTGGGGAGGAGAGGAAAGAACAAAAGGGAAAGTCTGTGATAGGGTGGCAGGCAGGAGTGATTAAATGACAAAAGGGATGATGGTGCGAGGCAAAAGGAGACGGTAATGGAGAAGTAAAAGAACAAAAGATGGGTCTAGAAGAGGTGTAAATGCAAAATCACCAGCAACAGCTGCCAGCCGAAAAAATGGGAGCAGAGGTTATGATCTGAAACTGTTGCACTCAAGAGGGCTGTAAATGCTGCCTGACCTGCTGACTATTTCCAGCCTTTTCTGTTTTTATTTCAGATTTCCAGCATCCGCAGTATTTTGCTTCTTCCTCCACTGTTCATTTCAGTAGCCAAAAGATTGAAACATGCTGGCATGTTTATGTTCAAAACAGGAAGGGTCTGCTGACAACAACTGCACAATGTTTTGAAAGGTTTCTTTTTATTAATTTATGTATGGGCATTAAACAGAATTTAGATTTATATATGGGCTTTAGACAGGAATGCTGAGCCATCAAGTACATTATTTACCTTAATTCTTCACAAGAATTGTGACAATCCAGGTTTTCCAAATAAACAATGATAAACTGTTCTAATCAAAAGGAATACGAAACGTCTGAGATACATTCACAATAATAATTAATATAAATGGAAAGTGCTGTAATAAAATGAATGGCCATATTGCTGGCATTTAGTTACATTTTAATCAATTGTTTTCTAGATTGATTGTAAAGTTGCACATTAAACTGTCTTCTTCTTAGGCAGTCCCTCGGAACCGAGGATGACTTGCTTCCACATTAAAAATGAGTTCTCAGGTGACTGATGAGCCCGATGCGGGACCTACAGTCTCTGTCACAGGTGGGGCAGATGGTGGTTGAAGGGGCGGGTGGGTGGGGTGCTTGGGTTGACGTGCGCTCCTTGCGCTGCCTGCGCTTGCTCCTGGCGAAGAGTCTTGAGGTGTTCGGCGCCTTCCCGGATGCTTCTCCTCCACTTTGTGCGGTCTTGGGCCAGGGATTCCCTGGTGTCGTTGGGGATGTTACACTTTTTCAAGGAGGCTTTGAGGGTGTCCTTGAAGCGTTTCCTCTGCCCACCTGGGGCTCTCTTGCTGTGCCGGAGCTCCGAGTAGAGTGCTTGTTTTGGGAGTCTCGTATCGAGCATGCGGACAATGTGACCCGTCCATCGGAGCTGATTGAGCGTGGTCAGAGCTTCGATGCTAGGGATGTTGGCCTGAGCAAGAACACTGATGTTGGTGTGCCTATCCTGCCACTGGATTTGCAGGATCTTGCGGAGGCAGCGTTGGTGGTACCTCTCCAGTGCTTTGAGGTGCCTGCTGTACATGGTCCATGTCTCTGAGGCATACAGCAGGGCAGGTATCACTGCTGCCCTGTAGACCATGAGCTTCGTGCCGGGTTTGAGGTCCTGGTCTTCAAACACTCTCTTCCTCAGGCGACCGAAGGCTGCACTGGCACACTGAAGGCGGTGTTGGACTTCGTCGTCGATGTCTGCCCTTGTTGACAGTAGGCTCCCGAGGTATGGAAAGTGGTCCACGTTGTCCAAGGCCTTGTCGTGGATTTTGATAATCGGGGGGGCAGCACTGTGTGGTGGGGGCCGGTTGGTAGAGGACCTTTGCTTACGGATTTTTAGTGTAAGGCCCATGTTCTCATATGCTTCGGTGAAGGTGTTTATGAAGGTTTGGAGTTCGACCTCCGAGTGAGCGCAAACGCAAGCATCGTCTGCATACTGTAATTCGATGACAGAGGATGGGACAACCTTGGATCTGGACTGGAGGCGATGGAGGTTGAACAGTTTCCCGTTTGTTCTGTAAATTAGCTCCACTCCAGTGGGGAGCTTACTGAGGGTGAGATGGAGCATTGCAGCAAGGAAGATTGAGAAGCACGTTGGTGTGATGACACAGCCTTGCTTGACTCCGGTTCGTACATGAATTGGGTCTGTGGTGGAACCGTTGGTCAGGATCACGGCTTGCATGTCGTCGTGAAGCAGGCGGAGGATAGTGACAAACTTTTGAGGGCAGCCGAATTTGAGGAGGACACTCCATAATCCCTCACGGTTGACAGTGTCGAAGACCTTTGTGAGATCAAAGAAGGCTATGTACAGTAGTTGGTGCTGTTCCCTGCATTTCTCTTGTAATTGATGTGCGGTGAAGATCATGTCCATTGTGCCCCTTAGTGGGCGGAATCCGCATTGCGACTCTGGGAGGAGCTCTTCGGCCACTGGGAGAAGGTGATTGAGGAGGATTCTTGCGATGACTTTCCCTGTGGCAGACAGCAGGGAAACTCCTCTGTAATTACCGCAATCGAACTTGTCGCCTTTCTTGAAGATGGTCACAATTACGGCATCTCTGAGATCCCTTGGCATGCTCTCCTCCTTCCAGATAAGAGAAATGAGTTCATGAATTCCTGCCAGCAGTGCTTCTCCGCCATGCTTTAGTGCCTCGGCGGGGATTCCATCTGCTCCTGAGGCCTTGTTGTTCTTCAGTTGTCGGATGGCCTTTTCAACCTCATGGTGGGCTGGGGTTGTGCTGAGATGGTGGCGGGTAGCATGCTGTGGGATGGAGTTGAGGACACTCATGTCGAAGACAGAGTCGTGGTTAAGGAGATCTTCGAAGTGCTCCTTCCAGCGGGCACTGACTGCTTCCCTGTCCTTGATGAGTACTTCTCCGTTCTTGGCCCGCAGTGGGGAAGGGCCTTGGGTGCTTGGGCCGTAGATGGTCTTGAATTGACGTAGGTGGTCAAGACCATTAAACTGTAATCTGAAGCTAAAATACAGAGAAATACTATTGTTAAAGTTTCTGTGCTCAACAAGGCAAGGGATTTCCGCAGCAGTAAATGGAACAATTTCCTAATTCAGCCACCCCAGTATCAAGCACGCCCAAGCCAGTTACAGTACAAGCCACAGCTGCCTTCAATGAAAAATTCAAAAATAGGTTTAGAATGCATGTACTTAAACGCACAAAGTGTGGTGAATAAGGTTGGTGAAGTCTGGGACATTGGTGGGCCACATATTTCTGTATCTAGTTTTCTGCTCTCTTATTTATTTGATTTTCCTACATTTATTTTTTTGCAATAAGTCTTTCTTGTTTTCTCCTTATATGGACTTCTAAATTCTCTCACTATTAATGGCTCTATTCTTTCTCGATCTCTACTTCCTTTTGTTTTGTTTTCTTTCTTCATTTCTGCCTGCCTTTTCCCCTTTCTTGATCTCTGATCTTTCACATTGTTTCCTTGATGTTATATATTTCATCTCGTTGCCTGCCTATCTATCTATTCCCATGCTTCCTATTTAGTTACTAACTCTTAACATAAGGCGCCATGAGAGAATAGGGCAGCAGGACTATCCTGATACGTCTCCTCCCCTCCCTTCCCAATATGTCTTATGATTAATGAGAGAATGGGAATTGCGGATGACCCCGTTAATTATTCTATATTTGAATTGCTTTGGCATGAAAATGCCGCACATATTGTACTAATTTTACTGCTAAGAAAGTTAAAGTTAGTCAGGCACACACAATGAGGGTTGGGCAGGAGATTTTAGCTTTTTGTCAGATAACATACGGAAATGTAGCTTGAAAGTAGCAATAGGAAATGAAGAAATCATTATTAAACAGTGGCCTTATTCCGATGCCATGAACTTGAGTTGCGTGGGAAATGAGTCAAAGTGTAGGAAATTAAACAGAATTGTGTAAAAGAAGGTGTTGATGGTTAAGCCTAGAAGTGGCACTATACCATGTGTAATGTCTTCCTGGAACCACTCACCACACTCAACACAGTACTTTCTATTGGAAACAGTCAAAGGACATGATAATGAATTCAATTGTTGTCTTAATCACAGCAATACAATTTCCTTTCTACACTGCACAAAAGAAAGTTGGGAGGTGTCCCTCACAGTTTGCATTTCAAAAGAGTCAGTCATAACATACCAAAACATTTACTCCACTACAATCTGGTGTCTATTAGAAAAGGTAAGTAAAACTGCACAAGCAGAAAGTTCCAAAAGTCATAGGCCTAGAAATTCGGTTGTTAGCGCCAGCGGTTAGCGCCTATAGAGACCAAGAATTGGGGCATTACCCAATGTTGGGGTGGGCGCAATGAAGATAGTGACAACTCCCATATTGACCATAGATGTAACGCCTGCGCTAAGTGTTTGCGCGCGCCCGCGTGCGCAAGCAGATCATGACGTCATTTCAGTGTGCAACGCCTTTTAGGTGCCCCTGACCGGATATTGGGTGGCGCCCGGAACCTTTACGCCTAGCGCTATTCGTGACAGTTCGAAGGAACGTTAGCAGGCCCTTCTCGTAGTCAGGGGGCGCTATTTAAAGGGGACAGCTCTAGTATAAAAGCTGCAGCCACTTGGCCTGTTCATTGCGATCATTGGAGGAGAGAGTTGGTGAGCTACTGTGGAGCAGAGTTTTTGGAATTTAGCATTAGAGTACTTGGGGCCTTCAAACCTGTCCGGAGCAGTTGGAGCACTAGACCTAACAGCCTTTTGACCAACTGGCATCGGAATGGGAGCTGCTTTGGAGGGCGATGGCCTCATGGCCGAACACTATGAAGGGGCAGAGAGACGGCGGGAGAGAGGGCTGGGATTGGCCAGAAGGAGGAGGGGCAATGGAGGTCGGCCAATCCGAGGGTATGCTGCGAGGGTCTTTAGGCAGCAGGTGTCATACCTTGACATGTCGGAGGAGCAGTGTGTGCGAAGGCTCCGATTCGGGAGGGACGTTGTTACTGAGCTGTGCCACCTGCTTGCTGAGGATCTGCAGCCGCGTCTACGGTGCAGGACCTCTCTGTCGGTGGCCGTTAAACTGACTGGTGCCCTCAATTTTTATGCCACCGGATCCTTTCAGTCAGCCACTGGGGACATTGCGAATATCTCTCAGTTTGCAGTCCACTGTTGCATCCGGCAAGTTACAGCTGCCTCTTATAGGCGAAGGCGTCAATTCATCACCTTCCCTCTGACCCTGGAGAAGCAGGCAGAGCGCGCGCAGGGCTTTGCTGCTATTGCGGACTTCCCCATGGTGCAGGGGGCGATTGACTGTACACACGTGGCTTTGAGGGCACCATTCCAGAATCCTGAGGACTTCCGCAACCGCAAGGGGTTCCACTCCCTCAACGTGCAGCTGGTCTGTGACCACCGCCAAATCATCATGGCAGTCAACGCCCAATTCCCAGGGAGTAGCCACGATGCATTTATCCTGCGGCAGACCTCAGTTTGTGACCTTTTTGAGGGGCTGGCTCGACCACGAGGCTGGCTTATTGGGGACAAGGGCTATCCTCTCTGCCCATGGCTGATGACACCACTCCGTGTGGCCGCCACCCCAGCAGAAGAGCTGTTCAACAGCAGCCATCAGGCGACCAGGAACATTGTAGAGCACACTATTGGTGTGCTCAAACAGCGTTTCCGATGTCTGGACCATTCGGGGGGAGCCCTGCAGTACTCGCTGGAGCAAGTGGGTCACATCGTCGTCATCTACTGCATGCTCCACAACTTGGCGATTCGACGCACCCAGCCAATTCCAGCTGTCCCTCAACGACCAGCAGAGCAGGTGGACGAGGAGGAGGAGGAGGAGGAGGAAGAGCAGGCGGAGGAGGAGGAGGAGGAGCAGGCGGACGAGGAGGAGGAGGAGGAGGAGGAGGAGGAAGATGGAAGGGCTCCTGAAAGTGGAAGGGCCATCCGTCAGAGGCTCATCAGGACTCGTTTCGAGGCCCCTCTGGCGGAATGATGGGTGTCTTTACTCCTGCACACTTTGGATGTTTGAAAGCCTCTGAAGGCCAGCATCACTGTAATTAGTCACGTGTACCATAGCACATTAAAACTTTTCTTTATTGTCACAAAAGCCTTTCATTACAGCAAAACAACGTCATGTCAACAGAAACCATAACTAACAAAATAACAGTTAACTCTTCGGCAAAGCCGCAAAACTCAACAAACCATTTCCAACAATTACAACAGGTGAGGGTGTTCTTGAATTTGGCCAAAGAAACGTCTCAGCACCTCCCTCTACTGCTGGCCCCTTGATGGAGAATGACTTCTCTTTCGCGGTCGGCCCCTTCCCTCCCTGCTGCTCCTACGTAATTGAACCCCAGTGGCAGGGTCAAGGCTGGGGCACGCCTGCTGACTGTGTGGAAGCGCAGAAGCCCCTGAGGGATGGCCTGGCCGACCTCTGGGCTTGGAGGGTGCGGACGCAGGATGCTTGATCTGAGCATGGCTGGAAGCAGTGTGCACTGCAGGTGGTGGCAGCTGCACTGCAGACGTACCAGCGCTGGCATGTGCAATGGTCACCTGCCGAGAGCGGACACCTGCACTATGGTCGGACGACACACTGGCTCTCTGAGGGGACCGGCTTGGCTCATCCGCCACAATCGCATGCTCCACTGATTCCTGGCCTTGTATGGGACTGGAAGGGCCCGGGGTGATCCTAGCTGATGCAGATAGGGTGGCTGCAGTGAGAGTTCGCTTTGCCTCAATCTGGGTGTGGACGAGGCTGGCAAGTGACTGCGTGGCAGCAGTGAGGACATGTGTGGCAGGTGCCAGTGCTTCGGAGAAGCCCTGGACAGTTCTTTCCATTGCTTCTGACAAGGCCGGTGCTGACCGCTCCACTGCCTCGGACAAGCCCTGGACAGACCTTTCCAGGGATTGTCCGAAGCCCTGAACAGTCCTTTCCATAGCGGCCTCAAAGCCCTGGACAGTCCTCTCCATTGTTGCCCCGAAGCCCTGGAGAGTCCTCTCCATTGCTGCCCCAAAGTCCAACACACTCTTTGCCAGTGTATCTATTGACTGAGGCATCCTCCCCACTGCAGCCATCAGCTCAGTGTGCCTGAGCCGGGCCTGGGTGCTCATTTCAGCCAGGCGACGCACCTCCTCTGCACTCTGTGCAGCATTCATCACTACCTGCCTTGCCCTCCGGGGAGACGGTGGCCGAACTTGCCTACCCCCCTTGCGTTGCTGCATGCCGCTTGTTCCGGCAACTGGCTCATCCTCAGAGCCCCCCTCCCCTCCCCTCTAGGGAACTACTATCCCCAGTCTGCAGATGTGTATGCTCCCCTGAGATTGGAGCGGATGCTCCGGCTTCCTCCTGATCCTCGCCTCCGGAGGCACTGGCACTGGCAGCTTCAGGGCGTTGAGCCCGAGTTGGTGATGAATCATCTGAAAGCAGGGAGGTGGAAGAGTGGCTTTAGCAAAAGGACAGCTTGGCAGAAAGGCATGCCAGATTGCGGCAAGGCTCTGACATGGCTGCACACTGAGGAAGCATGCTGGCGGGTGGACCAAGTGGAAGGAAACAGCTGGAAAAGGTGAGAGCCTTACCCTCGCTGTCGGAAATGGGGTCGGCAGCTGCAGTGGTAACAGGACCACACAGACGTCCTCCAAGAATCTGGTGCACTCTCTCCTCGAGATCCGTCAGAGTGACCACTTGTGGAGGCCCGCCACCGGTTCGACGCTGGTCCTTTCGCATCGCCGCCAGCTTGGACTGCAGGGGAAAGAAGGGGAAGCTCTGTAACATGATGCCTTGAGAGATCATCTCATGCCCCCCATGGTGCAAGAGCCCTTACATGAGGCCTTGAGAGATCATCGCATGCCCCCCATGGTGCAAGAGCCCTTACATGAGGCCTTGAGAGATCATCGCATGCCCCCCATGGTGCAAGAGCCCTTACATGAGGCCTTGAGAGATCATCTCATGCCCCCCATGGTGCAAGAGCCCTTACATGAGGCCTTGAGAGATCATCGCATGCCCCCCATGGTGCAAGAGCCCTTACATGTGGCCTTGAGTGAAATGTCCATGTGTGTGCCCAGAAAGGGCCATGGGTGCTTGCTGACAGATGGCCATTGGGGCATCATGGCAACAGGGTGCTCGAAGTCAGGTGCAGATGGAGGGAATCAGAAGTTTGCATAAACAACACTCACCCTAACGACCCGAGTGAGGTCGTTGAATTTCTTCCTGCACTGAACAGGGCTCCTGGTCGCCATGCTGCTGGAGTTGACCCTCAGAGAAACCTCCCTCCAAGATCGCCGGTAATCCTTTTGATTCGGCCTCCTGCCATTGTCAGGATACAGAACATCTCGACGGCGCTCCACTGCAGACACCAACTGGTCCAGACCCTCAGTGCTGAAGCGCTCTGCTCTCTGTCTCACCTTCTCCATCCTGACCAAGTTTTTTGCGCCAGAGAAGGGCGAGCGCCGATTCTGAGTGTGGCAGCTCAGGCTGACTGACCCACCCCTTTAAGAGCCGGCCGGCGCCTGGAAGTCTCGTGGTTTTCGGTAATTGAGATCACCTGCGCTGCGCCCGTCCGCGCCGATATTGGGTAGCGCCTGAACTTTTGCGCCTTAGGAGCCCCGTGCAATGTCTAAATTCGCGCCTCAATCCCCTTTGGGGGTGATGCAACCCAATATCGTGCCAGGCAGCGATAAGTTTCGTCTGGCTATAAACTTTGCGCAGCGCCAGTTCTAACGTCTCAAGCGGGGCTATACCCAATTTCTAGGCCATAGAGTCATAGAGACATAACGGCACAGAAGTAGGCCATTCGGCCCATCAAGTCCATGCCGGCTCTCTGTAGAGCAATCCAATCAGTCCCATTCCCCCGCTTTATCCCCGTAGCCCTGCAAGTTAATTTCCCTCAAGTGCCTATCCCCTTGAAAATATTGAGTGTGTCCGCTTCCACCACTTCCGTCAGCAGCGAGTTCCAGGTCCTCACCACTCGCTGCGTAAAAAAGGTTTTCCTCACACCCCCCCTATATCTCTTACCCAAAACCTTAAATCTGTGTCCCCTAGTCCTTGTGCCATCAACTAGTGGGAACAGCCTTTCCCCATCTAGCCTATCCAAACCCGTCATAATCTTGTACACCTCTATCAAATCACCCCTCAACCTCCTTTGCTCTAATGAAAGCAAATCCAGCTTCTCCAACCTGTCCTTGTAGCTAAGATCCCCCATCCCTGGAACCATTCTGCACCCTCTCAAGGGCCTTCACATCCTTCCTAAAGTGCGGTGACAAGAACTGGATGCAATACTCCACTTGTGGCCTAACCAGCACTTTATAAAGGTTCAGCATAACTTCTCTACTTTTGTACTCAATACCTCTATTTTTGAAACCCAGGATCCCATATGCTTTGCTAACCACTCTCTCAATATGTCCTGCCACCTTCAGGGACCTGTGCACATTAACTCCCAGGTCCCTCTGTCCCTGCACACTCTTTAAAACTGTGCCATTAAGTGTATATTACCTCCCCCGTTCCTTCTGCCAAAATGCATCACCTCATACTTCTCTGTATTAAATTCCAGCTGCCACATGTCTGCCCATTCTTCTAGCCTTTCTATGTCCTGTTGCAGTCGGGCTTTTTTTCAGAGGCCGGTGTCAGGAGCAGCAGGAGAGTATAGTGAGTATTTAAACTCACTTTCGTGGGCTTTTATTCAGAGGCTTACCAAACTTGCATACCGGCGGCGGCGTTCCAGAGCCACGTCACCATTCAAAAAGTGACGTGGGCAAGATGAAGCAGCTGATTGGGTGAATACTTATACTACTCTATAGTTTGAAAGTTAAGGTTAATAGTTTATAAAGTTTAGTAGGTCTTAATTTTTGTGGTTATAGTTCCTAAGGTCTCTGTTGTGTAGTGGGGAGTGCTAGTAAACAAGGGCCCTTGAGTATATCATTTAATTGTAATGTAATTAGTGGTATTGATTTGATTTAATTTAATTTAAATTAATTAAAGGGTAAGTCATGGTAGCACAGCTCGGCCCCGTGGCATGCTCCTACTGCACTATGTGGGAAATTAGGGACACTTCCTGTGTGCCTGATGACCAAGTGTGCGGGAAGTGTATCCAGCTGCAGCTACTGATAGACCGCATTGCAGCGCTGGAGCTGCAAATGGATACATACTGGAGCATTCGTGATGCTGAGGACATTGTGGATAGCATGTTTGATGAGTTGGTCACACCGCAGGTAAAGGCTGCACAGGCAGGAAGGGAATGGGTGACCACCAGGCAGAGTAGTCGGCGCAGGCAGGTAGTGCAGGGGTCCCCTGTGGCCATCCCCCTCTCAAACAGATATACCGCTTTGGATATTGTTGGGAGAGATGCCTAATCGAGGGAAGGCAGCAGCAGCCAACTTCCTGGCACCATGGGTGGTTCTGCTGCACAGGCTGGGAGGAAAAAGAGTGGGAGAGCGATAGTGATAGTGGATTCTATTGTAAGGGGAATAGATGGGCGTTTCTGCGGCCACAAACAAGACTCCAGGATGGTATGTTGCCTCCCTGGTGCAAGGATCAAGGATGTCTTGGGGTGGTTGCAGGGCATTCTGGAGGGGGAGGGTGAACAGCCAATTGTCATGGTGCATATAGGTACCAACGACATAGGTAAAAAAACAATGAGGTCCTAAAAGCTGAATATAGGGAGTTAGGAGGTAAATTATAAAATAGGACCTCAAAGGTAGTAATCTCAGGATTGCTACCACTGTCACATGCTCGTCAGAGTAGAAATAGATGGATATTTCAGATGAATACATGGCTAGAGGAATGGTGCAAGGAGGAGAGATTCAAACTCCTGGGACATTGGAACCGGTTCTGGGGGAGGTGGGACCAGTACAGACTGGACAATTTGCACCTGGGCAGGACCGGGACCGATGTCCTAGGGGGAGTGTTTGCTAGTGCTGTTGGGGAGGGTTTAAACTAAAATGGCAGGGGGTTGGGAACCTGTGCAGGGAGACAGAGGAAAGGGAAGCAAGGATAGAAGCAAAAGACAGGAAGGCGAAAAGCAAAAGTGGAAGGCAGAGAAATCAAGGGTGTAAATCAAACAGGGCTACAGTAAATAATAATTCTAAAAGCACTAAGAGTGTTTAAAAAACAGACTTGAAGGCTTTGTGTCTTAATGCGAGGAGCATTCGTAATAAGGTGGATGAATTAGCTGCGCAAATAGATGTAAACAGATATGATATAATTGGGATTACAGAGACATTGCTCCAGGGTGGCCAAGGCTGGGAATTCAACATCCAGGGGTATTCAATATTCAGGAAGGACAGGCAAAAAGGAAAAGGTGGTGGGGTAGCATTGCTGGTTAAAGCGGAGATTAACACAATAGTAAGGAAGGATATTAGCTCTGATGATGTGGAATCTGTATGGGCAGAGCTGAGAAATACCAAGGGGCAGAAAACATTAGTGGGAGTTGTATACAGACCCCCAAACAGTAATGCTGAGGTTGGGGATGGCATTAAATGGGAAATTAGAGATGCATGCAATAAGGGCAAAGCAGTTATCATGGGTGACTTTAATTTACATATAGATTGGGCTAACCAAATTAGTAACAACACTGTGGAAGAGGAATTCCTAGAGGGTATATGGGATGGTTTCCTGGACCAATATGTTGAGAAACCAACTAGAGATCAGGCCATCTTAGACTGGGTATTATGTAATGAGAAAGGATTAATTAGCAATCTTGTTGTGCAAGGCCCCTTGGGTCAGAGCGATCATAATATGATAGAATTCTTCATTAAGATGGAGAGTGACGTAGTTGTTTCCGAGACTTGGGTACTCAATTTAAATAAAGGAAACTACGATGGTATGAGGTGCGAGTTGGCTAGGATGGATTGGGGAATATTACTTAAAGGGTTGACGGTGAATAGGCAAAGGCAAACATTGAAAGATCGCATGGGTGAACAACAGAATTTGTTCATCACTGTTTGGCATAAAAATAAAACAGAAAAAGTGACTCCACATTGGCTAACAAGGGAAATTAGGAAGAGCATAAGATCCAAGGAGAGGACATATAAATTGGCTAGAAAAAGCAGCAAACCTGAGGATTGGGAACAGTTTAGGATTCAGCAAAGGAGGACAAAGGGATTAATTAAGAGGGGGAAAATAGAGTATGAGAGTAAGCTAACAAGGAACATAAAAACTGACTGTAAAAGCTTCTATAGATATGTGAAGAGAAAAAGATTGGTAAAGTCAAGCGTAGGTCCCTTGCAGTCAGAATCAGGGGAATTTATAATGGGGAACAAAGACATGGCTGACCAATTAAATACATACTTTGGTTCTGTCTTCACAAAGGAGGACACAAGTAAACTCCCAGAGATGTCGGTGAACATAGGGTCTAATGAGAGGGAGGAACTGAATGAAATCAGTATTTGTAGGGAAATAGTGTTAGGGAAATTGATGGGATTGAAGGCCAATAAATCCCCAGGGTCAGATAATCTACATCCTAGGGTACTTAAGGCAGTGGCCCTAGAAATAGTAGATGCATTGCTGGTCATCTTCCAAAATTCTATAGACTCAGGAACAGTTCCCATGCATTGGAGGGTAGCTAATGTAACCCCACTATTTAAAAAAGGTGGTAAAGAAAAAATGGGGAATTATAGACCGGTAAGCCTGACATCGGTAGTGGGGAAAATGCTGGAGTCCATTATAAAAATGTAATAGCAGAGCACTTGGAAAACAGTGACAGGATCGGACAAAGTCAACATGGATTTACAAAAGGTAAATCATGCTTGACTAATCTACTGGAATTTTTTGAGGATGTAACTGGTAGAATAGATAAGGGAGAACCAGTGGATGTGGTGTGTTTGGACTTTCAGAAGGCTTTCAATAAGGTCTAGCAGAAGAGACTAGCGTGCAAAGTTAAAGCACATGGGATTGGGGGTATGGTACTGACTTGGATAGAAAACTGGTTGGCGGACAGGAAGCAAAGAGTTGGAATAAACGGGTCTTTTTCCGAGTGGAAGGCAGTGACTAGTGGGGCACCGCAGGGATCAGTGCTAGGACCCCAGTTATTCACAATATATATTAATGATCTAGACGAGGGAACTAGATGTAATATCTCTTAGTTTGCAGATGACACAAAGCTGGGTGGGTGTGTGTGCTGTGAGGAGGATGCAGAGAAACTCCAGTATGATTTGGACAGGTTGGGCGATTGGGCAGATGCATGGCAGATGCATGATAATGTGGATAAATGTGAGGTTATCCACTTTGGTGGCAAAAACAGGAAGGTGTGGCGGTACCACTGGTTGTCCCTTACATTGAGACACATAATTCCCTTTAACTTACCTTTTGGGGCCGTTGCCCTTTTAACTTACCTGTTGGGGCCATTGCCCCTTTAAGGCGCACCCTAGCGCGCTGACGTCATGTCACGTACGACGTGATGTGCGTGCGCCGGCACAGCCCGGCCTAGCGTCTTCGGCCTCAACGGCCAGCCGACGGGAGCGACGCGATCTTCCGCTCTCGCGGCAAGCACCGGCACAGCCCGGCCTCCCGACTTCGGCCTCAACGGCCAGCGACGCAACGACGCGCATCACGTGATGCCCTAAGCGCGGGAAACGCGAACAACGTGATGACATCACAACACAAACGCGATGACGTCATCACGCTCCCCACAGGACTGCGAACTCAGTCCTCGTGGTTTCCCCGCTGGGACAAGACCTACACCACGGTGCTCCTACAGTCAGCCATCTTACCTGCTATGGTGATTATTCTTTATGTTTAGTAAGAAGTATTGTGATTGGTTGTTTGTTTCCTGCCTTGGGATATATGCTGTAATCTCATTGGTAGTTGATGTCATGTGATTTGTGGTGGCCATCTTAAATTCAGTTCTTTCCAGCCTTTAGATGGGACTGGGTGTTGAAGATGTGCTACCGGATTTTTAAGTTAATAAAGCCTAGATTAGAAAGGCAAATCTATTCTTTATTTCAATTTATTAACTTTATGTCAGAATGGAGCGATATCTTCAACCAGAACGATTCAATGCTGACCCTAATTCTGCAGGAGTGGATGATAAATGGAAACATTGGTATTGTACATTTAAAAGCTTTTTGGGCGTGTTGGATCAAGAGTCTCTAAATAAGCTGAATATGCTGCTCAACTACATTGCTCCGGATGTGTATAAGTATATTTTGGACTGTAAAACTTACGAAGTGGCTATTTCTACATTGGAAAAGATTTTTGTTAAACCAAAGAATGAGGTATTTGCACGTCACCTTCTATCTGCCCGTAGGCAGCAGGTGGGAGAATCTTTGGATACTTATTTACAAGCACTTCGGTGCCTTAGTGTTAACTGTAATTATAAGGCCGTGACGGCTGAAGAATATAAGGAAGAATCGGTACGGGATGCTTTTATTAATGGATTACTGTCTAGATCAATTCGTCAGCGGTTGTTAGAAAATAAGACTTTGGATCTTAAGAGTGCTTTTGAGCAAGCTTCTACATTGGATGTGGCTCAGAGAAGTTCGGATTCTTATGCTCTTTTTAATCAGCCTGTGACTGTGGTTTTGGCAGTTCCGGATGAAAAGGAATTATGTGGACTTAATAGGAGTGGTTTACTAGATTCTGAAACAGTTTCTACTTCAGTGGCTGTTGCCTCTAGGATTCAGAAGTGTTATTTTTGTGGGAACATCCGGCACCCTCGTCTGAAGTGTCCTGCTTGGGAGGCTGTGTGTAGTAAATGCGGCAAGAGAGGTCATTACGCACGTGTGTGTAAATCATCAGGTTCAATTACCTCCTCTGTGACTATTCAGCCTTTAGATAGGGCGTTTATTGCATCAATTTCTGCTGCATTTGCTCATGGCCTAAACAAAGCTATAGTTACGGCCCAAGTTAATGGGTTGGAAGTGAAGGCCCTTATAGATACGGGCAGCACCGAGAGTTTTATAAGTCTTCAGTTTGCAAAGGAGAAGCATTTGAAAATTTTGCCTGTTTCCTATCAGGTGTGTATGGCTCAGATGACTCTCACTTCACAAGTAGCTGGTTGTTGCCTTGTGAAATTGATTCTTCTAGGTAATACGTATACTGATATATGCCTATCTGTTTTGCCTAATCTCTGTGCGGATATTTTGATTGGTCATGATGTGCTTCAGTTACATGAGAGTCTCAGTCTTTCATTTGGAGGGACTAAGCCACCTTTATCTATTTGTGGATTAACCTCTTTATCCATTTCTCCATTATCACTTTTTTCCAATTTGATGCCGGATTGTAAGCCAATTGCTACCAAGTCAAGAAGGTATAGCAGTCAGGATAGAGAATTTATTAATTCTGAAGTTCAACGTCTCTTATTGGAAGGAATCATTGAACCTAGTTGTTCGCCTTGGCGGGCACAGGTAGTTGTCACGACTAACGAGAGACATAAGAAACGAATGGTGATAGACTATTCCCAAACTATTAATAGGTATACTCAATTAGATGCGTACCCTTTGCCTAAGATTGATGAGCTTATCAATAAAGTATCTCAGTATAAGGTTTTTAGCACTATTGACCTAAAGCGTGCTTATCATCAGATTCCTATTGTTAAGAAGGATCAACCATATACGGCCTTTGAGGCTGGTGGAAAGCTGTATCAGTTTTGCCGAATACCATTTGGTGTTACTAATGGTGTTGCTTGTTTTCAACGGGCAATGGATGCTTTTATAAGTGATAACTCTCTCTCTGACACCTTTTCATATTTAGATGACATCACGGTGTGTGGCAAATCAAGGGTGGAGCATGATTCTAATTTAGAAAGATTCCTTCAAGCTGCGGAAAAAGTTGGTTTAACTTTCAATAAAGAGAAGTGTACCTTTTCGACCACTGAGGTAAATCTACTGGGGTACATTATCTCGGGAAATAAGATTAAACCAGACCCAGAACGTCTGCGACCATTGATTGATTTACCTTGTCCTACTAATTCTAAGGCTTTGCAACGAGTTGTTGGACTGTTTTCTTACTATTCTAATTGGATTGCAAATTTTTCACAGAAGATCCGGCCTCTTATTCGGGTTACGACATATCCTCTATCATGGGAGGCCAGGACGTGTTTTGATAATTTTAAAAAGGATATCCTTGGAGCAGTTGCGCATTCTATTGATGAGCAGGTTCCTTTTGTGATTGAGACGGACGCTTCTGATTTTGCAATTGGGGCTACTCTGAACCAAAATGGAAGACCTGTGGCCTTTTTCTCACGTACCTTGAACAGTAGTGAAAAAAGGCATTCTTCAATAGAGAAAGAGGCGTATGCAACAGTAGAAGCACTGCATAAATGGAGACATTATTTATCGGGGCGACATTTTACGTTGGTAACTGATCAAAAGTCTGTGCCCTTTATGTTTGATGTCAAACATTTTGGAAAGATTAAGAATGATAAAATAATGAGGTGGAGGATTGAGTTGGCACGTTACCATTTTGATATAGTTTATCGTCCGGGGAAGGATAATGTTGCTGCTGATGCGCTGTCGAGGGCTTATTGCTCTGTGATTCACGGAAATACGCTTATTAATCTTCACAATGCCTTATGCCATCCTGGGGTTACGAGGATGATACACTTCGTACGCAGTAAGAATTTGCCCTTTTCAGTTGAAGACGTCAAGCGGTGTAAACCGAATTTCTTTAAACCTCAACGAGCTCATCTTATGAAGGCTACTTCTCCTTTTGAACGTTTGAGCGTCGATTTCAAGGGGCCTCTTCCTTCAACTACTCAAAACCGATATATATTTACTGTTGTGGATGTGTTTTCAAGGTTCCCTTTTGCTTTTCCTTGCGCAGATGTATCAGCTGCTACAGTTATCAAATGTCTGACTCAACTTTTTGTCATCTTTGGGATGCCTGCGTATATCCATTCGGATCAGGGAAGTTCTTTTATGTCTTCCCAGTTGAAGGAATACCTTCAGAGTCGGGGAATTTCTACTAGCAGAACTACCCCGTATAATCCCCAGGGTAATGGACAGTGCGAATGATACAATGGGGTGATCTGGAAGGCAGTTTTGTTGGCTTTGACATCCCGGAACCTTAAGAATACACAGTGGGAAATGGTACTGCCTGATGCCCTGCATTCCATTAGATCATTGCTTTCAATGGCTACTAATGCGACCCCCCATGAAAGGCTCTTTAACTATCCGCGGAGATCTACTACAGGATATTCGGTACCTTCATGGCTTACTATGCAGGGACCTGTGCTGCTTCGACGCCATGTTAGATTGTCAAAATATGATCCTTTAGTGGAGGAGGTGGAGCTGTTGGAGGCAAATTCCCAATATGCTCATATTCGATTCCAAGATGGGAAAGAAAGTACCGTTTCAATTAAAGACTTGGCTCCTTGTGGTGGCCAGCCCTCTTCTGAGGATATTAACAATAGTCATGATTCAGATAATGTGGATGCTGTTACAGATACTACGAATATTTCCAATCCGACTGCAGATAATTATACTTCTATTAGTCAGCCTTCGATGGATGTTCATGACCGTCCCAGTTTACCTCCTGATGGGATTTCTAATCCGGAAACCGTTGAAAATCGGGATATGGATAGCCTTCCTGCAGAAGATACTTCTGTGTCTCCTGGTGTGGGAGGGCAAGGAATTTCACCAAGGTTAAGAAGGTCGACACGAACAAGATATCCGGTCGACCGATTGAAAATGGACTTTTAAATTGATAGTAATGTTTTAAAATTGTTGAAATATTATATTATATTGTTTTAGTTGAGAGATACTTAATACTTATGTGCAATGTTACTATTTGTTGTTGCTCACTTAGTATTGTGTCATGTTGAATAGTTTTATTTTGTCTGTGCATAGTTTTAGTTGTAAATAATTAATTATAAATTGTAAAGGTTATTTAGATTGTAGTATATTTTAAAAGGAGGGGTGAATGTGGTGATTATTCTTTATGTTTAGTAAGAAGTATTGTGATTGGTTGTTTGTTTCCTGCCTTGGGATATATGCTGTAATCTCATTGGTAGTTGATGTCATGTGATTTGTGGTGGCCATCTTAAATTCAGTTCTTTCCAGCCTTTAGTTGGGACTGGGCGTTGAAGATGTGCTACCGGATTTTTAAGTTAATAAAGCCTAGATTAGAAAGGCAAATCTATTCTTTATTTCACCTGCTATCTTACCTGCTGTAATTAGTCTGTTCCTGTAAATAAACAACTTGTTGATAGTTCGTCGAAGTCAAACTCTCTTATTTAGTGGCGATCTACACGAACCGCTACATTGGTGACCCCACGACGTGAGTACGGGAGCTCATCAATTCCAACGCTACAATTGGTGAACCCGTATCCGTGAACGATTTTCACGGTAGCAACGCGCGCCTGAACCTCGTCTTCACTCAAGATGACCAACGCACAACCGACGAACAACCATGGAACAACAACCGCCTAACACCGATTCCACCAAAAGTGACCCTGTCTTTGCGAACGTCTTCACAAAGGAAGCGCAGCTTGGAGGTGAGCCCGTTTTTCATGAACGATGTCACAGAGGTAGAGCATGACCAATGGCAACCGTCATCCACCAGCGCTACAATTGGTGGGTTTGTGAACGTCTTTCACAAATGAAGCACGCTATGGAAGCATCAGCCATTCTGCTGTCGCTACCACAATCCAGGGAGCCATGGTCTCCCTCATGCTTTATGCAGGTAGAAGCCCTATTCGCCGAGAACATCGATGCGGCACAGACCACGCACGTGCTCACGGTCTCCGTATTCGACTCTTCTACCGCCACACGGATCGTCCGCCTCTACATCCAAAGCAACAGCAAGTATACATCTCTCCAAGCATGGGTGCAGCATGTTCAGGCCCACAAGATCGGAGCGCGCCCCGCGGGGATACCACGAGGACTCACCCCCGCAAAACACGAGGACGCACTCCTCGCCCACGAGAACCCATCCCTCGTGAACACCGATGACTCTTTCCCCGCCGACGACGCACCAGCCCTTCAGCCTGCTGGTTGTGTTACCTACTACACGATTCGGCGTGAACAAAAAGCGTGCCGCCCTCCTGGCTGTTTTCTCCTAAATCTACAACTGTTACAAGTGTTGCCGCCCTCCAGGCAGAGTTAACCCCTCCTGAAAGCAACAACAACCTGGACTGTTGCCGCCCTTTCTCCAGTTTTCCCTTTAACAAACGCAAACGCCTACTGAAGCTGCACACATCGAGGACGGGTCCAACGGGCATCCTGTGGCCGCGATCAGCCACGTAAAAGTTGCTAGCCTCACCGCTCACTGATCAACGCAGCAACTCTTCACCCTCCGTTGTGTTCACGTCGTAGCACTATGGCATGCACCGTTCCGTGCGTTCCAGCCTCCCGAAGGTTTCGCTCACCAGCCAACGGAGACATCGCCCGCATCCGCCCAACCTGCCCGTCACTCTGACAAGGCCTGCTGTTTCGCACGTCTCCACGGTCCTTCACCTGACGGATACGTTTTATTTGCCACGACGCGCGTAAGGATCCGCTCACGAGCAGCATCTTCATACCTCGCCTACCAAGCCGAGACAGCACGACCGCTGAGACCACCAGCTCGTCAGACCATCTCATCCTTGGACTTTCGTTAAAGCGAATTCTGGGGGAGCCTATGTGGCGGTACCACTGGTTGTCCCTTACATTGAGACACATAATTCCCTTTAACTTACCTTTTGGGGCCGTTGCCCTTTTAACTTACCTGTTGGGGCCATTGCCCCTTTAAGGCACACCCTAGCGTGCTGACGTCACATCACGTACGACGTGATGTGCGTGCGCCGGCACAGCCCGGCCTAGCGTCTTCGGCCTCAACGGCCAGCTGACGGGAGTGATGCGATCTTCCGCTCTCGCGGCAAGCACCGGCACAGCCCGGCCTCCCGACTTCGGCCTCAACGGCCAGCGATGCAACGACGCACATCACATGATGCCCTAAGCGCGGGAAACGCGAACAACGTGATGACGTCACAACACAAACGCGATGACGTCATCACGCTCCCCACAGGACTGCGAACTCAGTCCTCGTGGAGTCCCCGCTGGGACAAGACCTACACCACGGTGCTCCTACAATCAGCCATCTTACCTGCTATCTTACCTGCTGTAATTAGTCTGTTCCTGTAAATAAACAACTTGTTGATAGTTTGTCGAAGTCAAACTCTCTTATTTAGTGGCGATCTACACGAACCACTACAAAGGCATATTATTATCTGAATGGCAATAGATTGGTAAAAGGGGAAGTGCAACGAGACCTGGGTGTCCTTGTGCACCAGTCGCTGAAGGTAAGCATGCAGGTGCAGCAGGCGGTTAAGAAGGCAAATGGTATGCTGGCCTTCATAGCGAGAGGATTCGAGTACAGGAGCAAGGATGTCTTGCTGCAGTTGTACAGGGCCTTGGTGAGACCACACCTTGAGTATTGCGTGCACTTTGTTCGCCTTATCTGAGGAAGGGTGTTCTTGCCATGGAGGGAGTGCCGCGAAGATTCACCAGACTGATACCTGGGATGGCAGGAATGACTTATGAAGAGAGATTGGGTCGATTAGGCTTTTATTCGCTAGAGTTTAGAAGAATGAGTGGGGATCTCATTGAAACTTATAGAATTCTGACAGGACTAAACAGACTAGATGCAGGAAGTCTGTTCCCGTTGGCGGGGGTGTCCAAAACCAGGGATCACAGTCTAAGGATAAGGGATAAGCCTGAGATGAGGAGGAATTTCTTCACCCAGAGAGTGGTGAACCTGTAGAATTCTCTATCACAGAAGACAGTTGAGGCCAATTCATTAAATATATTCAGGAAGGAGTTAGATATATTTCTTAAGGCTAAGGGGATCAAGGGATATGGAGAGAAAGCAGGGACAGGGTACTGAATTTGGATGATCGGCCATGATCGCATAGAATGGCGGAGCAGGCTCAAGGGGCCAAATGGCCTACTCCTGCTCCTATCATCTATGTTTCTATGTTTAAAAGCTCTATATCTGAATGCATTCAGCTTTCGTAACAAGATAGATGAGTTCACGGCACAATTAGATACAAATGGGTATGATCTGATCACCATTGCAAAGACGTGGTTGCAAGGTGACCAGGGCTGGGAACTGAATATTCCAGGGTATTTGACAATTCAGAAGGATAGACAGAAAGGATGAGAGGTAGGGTGGCTTTGTTGGTAAAGGATGGGATCAGTGCAGTGGTGAAAGGTGACATTGGCTCAAAAGATCAAGATGTAGAATTGGTTTGGGTGGAGATAAAAAATAATGTGGGGAAAAAGTCTCTGGTGGGTGTAGTCTACAGGCCCTCGAACATTAACAATACTGTTGGACAAAGTATAAATCAACAAATAATGGAGGCCTGTAAAAATGGTATGGTAATAATCATAGGTGATTTTAACCTCCACATTGATTGGACAAATCAAATTGGCCATGGTAGCCTTGGGGAGGAGTTCATAGAGTGTATCCGGGATGTGGTTAGCACTGTTGCCTCACAGCGCCAGGGACCCGGGTTCGAATCCGGCCTCGGGTGACTGTCTGTGTGGAGTTTGTACATTCTCCCCGTGTTTGCGTGGGTTTCCTCCGGGTGCTCCGGTTTCCTTCCACAGTCCAAAGATGTGCGGGTTAGGTTGATTGGCTATGATAAATTGACCCTTAGTGTTAGGGGGATTAAATACGTGGGGATAGGGTGGGATATGTGTTGGTGTAGGGTTTACGGGGATTGGGTGGGATATGTGTCGGTGCAGGCTTGATGGGCCGAAATGGCCTCTATCTGCACTGTGGGGTTTCTGTGATTCTGTGATTCTGTGAACAGTGTGTAATGGAACCAACCAGGGAGCAGGCTATCTTGGATCTGGTACTGTATAATGAGACAGAATTAATAAATGATCTCATAGTAAAGGATCCTCCAGGATGGTTGAATTTCAAATTCAGTTGGAGGGTGAGAAAGCTGTATCTCAAACCAGTGTCCTAATCTTAAACAAAGGCAATTACAATGGCATGAGGGCAGAACTGGCTAAAGTGGACTGGAAAAATAAATTTGAAGGTAAGACAGTTGAATGCAGTGGCGGACATTTAAGGAGATATTTTATAACTCTCAACAAAAATATATTCCAGTGAGAAAGAAAGATTTTAAGAGAAGGGAGCACTATCCATGGCTAACTAAGGAAGTAAAGGATGGTATCAAATTGAAAACGAAGGCATACAATGTTGCCACGATTGGTGGGAGGCCAGAGGATTGGGACATTTTTTTAAACCAGCAAAGGATGACTATAAAAAAATAAAAAGAGAGAAGATGAATTATGAGAGTAAACTGGCAAGAAATATTAAAACCAAAAGTAAGAGCTTCTACAGGTATATAAAAAGGAAGAGAGTAGCTAAAGTAAACATTGGTCCCTTAGAGGATGAGAATGGTGAATTAATAATGGGGAACGGGGAAATGGCAGAGACTCTGAACAGATATTTTGTATCTGTCTTCACGGTAGAAGACACTAACAACATCCCAATAATGGACAATCAAGGGGCCACAGGGAGGGGGGAACTAAAGACAATCACTATCACTAAGGAAAAAGTACTTGGTAAAATAATGGGACTAAAAGACGACAAGTCCCCTGGACCAGATGGCCTGCATCCCAGGGTCTTAAAAGAAGTGGCTGCAGAGATAGTGGATGCATTGGTTGCAATATACCAACATTCCCTGGACTCTGGAGAGGTCCCTGTGGATTGGAAAACCGCAAATGTAACACCATTATTTAAGAAAGGAGGGAGACAGAAAGCAGGCAACTATAGTCCAGTTAGCCTAACATCTGTCATTGGGAAAATGCTGGAGTCCTTCATTAAGGAAGCAGTAGCTGGGCATTTGGAAAATCATAATGCAGTCAAGCAGAGTCAGCATGGTTTTATGAAAGGGAAATCATGTTTAACAAATTTGCTGGAGTTCTTTGAGGGTGTAATGAACAGGGTGGATAAGGGTGAGCCAGTGGATGTGGTGTATTTGGATTTCCAGAGGGCATTTGATAAGGTGCCACATAAAATGTTACTGCATAAGATAAGAGCCCATGGAGTTGGGGGTAATATATTAGCATGGTTAGAGAATTGGCTAACTAATAGAAAGCAGACAGTCGGGATAAATGGGTCATTTTCCGGTTGGCAAATGGTAACTAGTGGGGTGCCACAGGGATCGGTGCTGGGGCCTCAACTATTTACAATCTACATTAATGACTTGGATGAAGGGACCGAGTGTAATGTAGCCAAGTTTGCAGATGATATAAAGATGGGTGGGAAAGCAAGTTGTGCAGAGGACTCAGAGAATCTGCAAAGGGATATAAACAGACTAAGTGAGTGGGCAAACATTTGGCAGATGAAGTATAATGTGGGAAAGTGCGAGGTTATGGAAAAATAAAAAAGCAAATTATTATTTAAATGGAGAGAGTATAAAATGCTACAGTTCAGAGGGATCTGGGGGGTCCTTGTGCATGAAACACAAAAAGTTAATATGCAGGTGCAGCAAGTAATCAAAAAGGCAAATGGAATGTTGGCCTTTATTGCAAGGGGGTTGGAGTATAAAAGCAGGGAAGTCCTGCTACAACTGTATAGGGTATTGGTGTGACACCTTGAGTACTGCGTACAGTTTTGGTCTCCTTATTTAAGGAAGGATATGCTTGCATTGGAGGCAGTTCAGAGATGATTCACACTGTAAGGTTTGCAAAATTCCCACATTCCCCCAAGGTTATTAATAAAAGGGACCCTGTGTGAACAATTTAAAAAGGGTACCCAAAAAGATGGCATCCGCACCTCCTGGCCAGAAGCCTGTAAGATTTTACAAGCTTGGACTCTGCAGCACAAACAGGCAGTTTTGGGAAATTGAAACTTAAAATGCATTTCTGTGAAAAGGGCTTTGTGTTTGAAAAGCCAGACAGCTAGGCAAACACGGAATATGCATTACGTCAGATCAAAACAGACCAAGCCCAGTTAGGCCTAAACATGAGGCCATTAGTTTGTCCGCATAAATAATCAGAAACAGCTCAAGGGAGCCACCAAGGCTGGACAGGCCAATTAAAATGCATTAATGACAATACAACCCGGACATCGGGGCCATCGGGTGCGATAAACGGTCATCTAAAGCCAGTTAACTTAGATTGGTATAATCATTTAAAACAGCCCGCCAAAAGTTGGACAATAGACTGACCTGATTTGGCGCGCAGATAAGGGCCTTCAGAAGGAGTATAATTGTAGGCCCATCGGTAACCAACGTTCTCTTGTTCTCTTGCTCTCTTCCTCCCGCGCTTGCTGCCTGGCCGCTGCCTGGCCACTTCCCGTGTCTTCCCCAAATCCATCAGGGATGCCCGGTATCGCACCAGGCAAACACGGGCAAACCAAGCCAGACGAGGCGGGACGAGACGAGATGAGATGAGATGAGATGAGACGAGATGAATTGGAAGAAGATTGAAGAACGCTTCGAATAATCGGGCCTTCAATCCAGCTAAACCTGCGACTATCTTCATGCAAACTTCAACTGCTGCCGCCCGAAGAAGAGGAACTATCATCCCTGCGAGGTAAAGTACCCAAGCAAAGACTTTAATCTCGGGGTACTTTACCTGGACGATGCCCTTGCAGCGCCCTGAGACCACGTGACGACGGCAGGCCCCAGAGAGCACAAAGAGCGAACCCCAAACCCCACAACCGTTTTAACTCAGCAGATCTTGACTTGGTGAGCATGAATTCCTGGCCCCTCTTAGCTTAATCTAGTTAGGTATAGGGGTGGGATAAGGATAAGGGGATTGTTAATGTAGTTTTTTTTCCCTTGATGAGCCGTGTGTTCCCCATTCCCATTTAAGTGTATTTTCTTTTGATAAGCCTGTAACTACATAGTGATTCTCTCAGTATTTGTAATTTTTATCATCGTTTTAATAAAGTTCACGGTTTTCTTGTACCAAACCAATTGTCTACCCATTTTCCTGTATCGCCGCCTGCACCTAAGTCCGGTGTCAAGAACCCAGGGGTGTGGAAGCGATTCGAACCACTCACAGGCAGTCAGGGGCATAACTGACTGGCCACACACCACCCCCTACAACACGGTTGATTCCTGAGATGAGGGGGTTGACTTATGAAGAAAAGTTGAGCAGGTTGGGCCTATACTCATTGGAATTTAGAAGAATGAGAGATGATCTTATTGAAACATATAAGATACTGAGGGGGGCTCGACAAGGTAGATGCAGAGAGGATGTTTCCCCTCATGGGGAAATCTAGAACTCACGCCAGGGACCCGGGTTCGAATCCGGCCTTGGGTGACTGTCTGTGTGGAGTTTGCACATTCTCCCCGTGTTTGCGTGGGTTTCCTCCGGGTGCTCCGGTTTCCTCCCACAGTCCAAAGATGTGCGGGTTAGGTTGATTGGCTATGATAAATTGACCATTAGTGTTAGGGGGATTAAATACGTGGGGTTATGGGGATAGGGTGGGACATGTGTTGGTGTAGGGGTTACGGGGATCGGGTGGGATATGTGTCGGTACAGGCTCGATGGGCCGAAATGGCCTCTATCTGCACTGTGGGGTTTCTGTGATTTCTGTGAACTGAGATGAGGAGGAATTTCTTTTCTCAGAGAGTCGTAAATCTGTGGAACTCTCTGCCCCAGAGATCTGTGGAGGCTGGGTCATTAAATACATTTAAGGTAGAGATAGACAGGTTTTTACAAGATAAGAGAGTGAAGGGTTATGGGGAGCGGGCAGAGAAGTGGCTCTGAGCCCAAGCTCAGCCATGATTTTATTGAATGGCGGAGCAGGCTCGAGGGGCCAAGTGGCCTATTCCTGCTCCTATTTCTTTTGTTCTTCACTCCCAAAATCGACTGCAGACAAATTTTCACCCCAAGGTCTCTTACTGGTCTCATGACACAGAACTTGCACAATCAAACTCCGCAATTAATGGATGCAGTTAGCACTGACAAGTGATAAACTGCTGGTGGTAACATCAAAAGAAAAAAATCAAATACCTTACAGATTGTAAAAAATAAAAAATGACCTAAAATATAAACTAAATGGTACAATTCTAAAGGAGGTGCAGGAACAGAGAGACCTGGGGGTGTACGCACACAAATCTTTGATGGTGACAGGACAAGTTGAAAAGGCTGTTAAAAAAGCATACGGGATCCTTGGCTTTACAAATAAAGGCATAGAGCACAAAAGCAAGAAAGTTATGCTAAACCTTTATGAAACACTGGTTAGGCCTCAGCTGGAGTATTGTGGCCAATTCTGGGCACCACAGCCTTGAAATTCCACATTGCTAAAAACCTTCATGTTAATTAGCCACCAGCACCAATTTATCTGTCCTGCCAGCTCCATCATTTTCGCCGGCTGTTAACATTGGCCCGTGCTAAACTTACCATGCAACGACGTTTTGGTGGTATTAGTCACGGCAGGATGTAGCATGGCCGTAGTGTCATTGCAGCAAGAACAGCCTCTCTTAAAGCAAGGCTGTCATTTCAGAAAGCAGTTCAGTCTCTTAAAGGGGAACTGCCTTCTGAAATGAAAAAAATAAAAATCATGTAAAAAAGTGAGTTTTAGCCCTTACAGCTCAACAGCCTTCTGAAAAAAAAATTAAAAAGATTTCCCAAAAGGGAATCTTCAGCATTTAACGCTGAATTGCCTTCCGCAACTAAAAAATTGGGAAAAGTGCTTCAGCACTAACACAAATGGCTCAGCAAGCCAGGGAAGGGGCACCCAGGGTCTCGCATGCAGCATTCCAGCTTTGTGCAGGGGGTCAACACAGCAAAAGATGTCCTCTACCCACAGGGGCCAGGATGCCCTCCAGAAAGAACGATGTGGGACCAGATCACCAAGGCCGTCACTGCCAGCAGTGCCGCCACCACCACCTGGCTCCAGTGCCCAAAGAAGCTTTATTACCTCAGACCACTGGTCAAGGTCAGTGAATTGCCCCACAAGCAAACCTGAGCGGCGGCAGCAGTGGCGGAGGTGGCAGAGAATAAATAGAGTGGGACCCGAGGACAGCGCAGACCTGATAGGAGTGACGTCACAGGAAAGCAGGTAGTTGGTTGATTGGTGAGCATTAATGTTTATTCCCTCTCTAAGCTAGGAATGTGGTTTATACTAAGTGCAGGAAATCTATAACGTACATTATTAAAGTAATAACTTAACTAGATAAACTAATTAATATAACTATAAATAATTGTTTGAATAAAGGGGGAAAATTCGGTTGATTTGCGCCTCCCATTAGGGCGCTAACGGTGCGCAAAGCAACTTGCGCCTGGGCGCAGTGCCGCTAACACCTCCCGCGAAATTCAGTGGCAGGTTAGCGGCAGTGGTAACCGTTAGCACCCCGCAGTGCTGCCCCTCTGGTGATGACATCATCACCGTGCACAGCGCCCCGCCCGTGCCCCAGCCGCGATCTTCGGTACCGCCCCCTGACTTACCAGACGCTATGTCCGACAGGGTCAGGGGGGCCAACCCTGCAAATTAAAGGGTAGGTGCCGCGTGGCCATTTTTGTTGCTGGCCGCCTGCAAGCACCTGCCCCCGTTGCTGTCACTGGCCTCCTGAGCAGCCTCCCCCGCAGGGTTCCGGTTACGCTCCGTGAGCCTGGCACTTCTCTTGAGTGCCGGGCTCTTTTGCGAGCGCTCCGATCCCTGGTGGCCCAGTTGGGCCCTGGGTCACGCTGCGCTAGGCCCCTCTCCTTTATTAACATAGAAACATAGAGATAGGAACAGGAGTAGGCCATTCGGCCCTTCGAGCCTGCTCCGCCATTCAATGAGATCATGGCTGATCTTCGTCTGAGATCATAGCTGATCTTACCAGTTCAGTACCCCGTCCCCGCCTTTTCTCCGTAACCCTTAATCCCCTTAGCCTTCAGAAATATATCCAATTCTCTCTTGAAAATATTTATTGAATTAGCCTTCACAGCCCTCTGTGGCAGGGAATTCCACAGGCTCACCACTCTTTGAGTGAAGAAATTCTTCCTCATCTCTGTTTTAAATGATTTGCCCGCTATTTTTAGACTGTGGCCCCTGGTTCTGTGCTCCCCGGCCATTGGAAACATTCTCTCTGAATTCAGCCTGTCCAGGCCTGCCATAATTTTATATGTTTCGATGAGATCCCCTCTCAATCTTCTAAACTCCAGTGAGTACAAGCCCAAACTATTTAATCTCTCTTCGTAGGTCATTCCCGCCATTCCAGGTATCAGCCTGGTGAATCGCCGTTGCACTCTTTCCATGGCAAGAACATCCTTCCGCAGATGGGGCGACCAAAACTGTACACAATACTCCAGATGCGGTCTCACCAGCACCTTGTACAGCTGTAGTAAGGTATCCCTATTCCTATACTCGAACCCCCTTGATATGAAGGCCAACATACCATTTGCCTTCTTAATCGCCTGTTGCACCTGCATGCTCTCCTTCAGTGACTGGTGCACAAAAACACCCAGGTCCCTCTGCACTTCCCCATCTCCCAATCTATTGCCATTTAGATAATAATCTACCCTCCTGTTTTTACCCCCAAAGTGGATAACCTCGCATTTATCCACATTATAGTGCATCTGCCACGTATCCGCCCATTCCCCCAACCTGTCCAAATCGCACTGTAGCCTCCTGACATCCTCATCAGAGCCCACCCCTCCTCCTAGTTTAGTGTCGTCAGCGAATTTGGAAATATTGCATCCAATTCCCTGATCCAGATCATTTATATATATTGTGAACAGCTGGGGTCCCAGGACAGATCCTTGCGGCACCCCGCTGGTCACTGCCTGCCACTCCGAAAACGAGCCGTTTATTCCAACTCTCTGTTTTCTATCCGCCAGCCAGTTCTCTATCCACGTTAATACATTGCCCCCAATCCCATGAGCCTTAATTTTGCATGATAATCTTTTGTGTGGAACCTTATCGAAGGCTTTCTGGAAGTCAAGGTACACCACATCCACTGGCTCTCCCCCATCTATTTTACCAGTTACTTCCTCAAAAAATTCCAGCAGATTAGTCAAACACGATTTACCCTTTGTAAATCCATGTTGACTCTGTCCGATCCTTTCCCCATTTGTCAAGTGCTCCGCTATTTTATCCTTAATAATGGACTCTAGCATTTTGCCCACAACCGATGTAAGGCTTACTGGTCTATAATTCCCTGCTTTCTCTCTACCCCCCTTTTTAAATATTGGGGTAACATTAGCTACCCTCCAATCCACGGGTACTGTTCCCGAGTCAATGGAGTTCCGGAAGATGATCCTTAGAGCATCTGCTACCTCCAGGGCCACCTCCTTAAGTACCCTAGGATGTAGTTTATCAGGCCCCGGGGATTTGTCGGCCTTCAGTCCCCTCAACTTACCCAACACCATATCCCTAGAGATACTAATTTCTGTCAGCTCCTCCCTCTCATTAGTCCCTATGTTTGCCGATATTCCTGGGAGGTTATTTGTGTCCTCCTTTGTGAATACAGAACCAAAGTATGAGTTTAATTGGTCTGCCATTTCCTTATTCTCCATTATATATTCTCCCGAATCGGACTGCAAGGGACCGACTTGGGATTTTACCAGTCTTTTCCTCCTGATATACCGATAAAAGCTTTTGCAGTCTGTCTTTATGTTTGCTGCAAGTTTACTTTCGTATTCTATTTTCCCCTTCCTGATTAATCCCTTTGTCCTCTTTTGCTGTATCCTGTACTGCCCCCAATCTTCCGGTCTGGTGCTTTTTTTTGCCAGTTGATGTGCCCTTTTTTTTGATTTTATGCTGTCCCTAATTTCCCTCGTTATCCACGGTTGAGTCACCATTTTAGGTTTATTTTTATGCCAAACCGGTATAAACATGTTCTGGAATTCTTCCATTCTATCTTTGAATGCTTGCCATTGTCTATCCACTGTCAATCTCCCCAGAAACACCACCCAATCAATCTTACCCAATTCCCGTCTCATACCCTCGTAATTCCCTTTATTTAAGTTCTGGACCTTAGTCTCTGATTCAATTTCCTCACTCTCCATCTCGACTGAGAGCTCGATCATATTATGATCGCTCTGACCCAAGGGGCCTCGTACAAGAAGATTGCTGATAAGTCCCTTCTCATTGCACAATACCCAGTCTAAAATGGCCTGATCTCGAGTCGGCTCCTCGACATATTGGTCCAGATAACCGTCCCGAAAACATTCCAGGAATTCCTCCTCCTCAGAATTTTTACTAATTTGAGTAGTCCAATCAATATGTAAATTAAAGCCACCCATGATGACAGCTGTGCTCTTATCACACGCTTCTCTAATTTCCCTTTTTATGCCTTCCCTCACCTCCATATTACTATTTGGGGGCCTATATATCACACCCACTAACGTTTTCCTCCCCTTGCTATTTCTCATTTCTACCCATACAGATTCCGTTTCATCCGAGTTAATATCCTTCCTTTCCATTGCATTAATCCCCTCCTTTACCAGCAATGCTACCCCACCTCCCCTAC
Source organism: Somniosus microcephalus (assembly GCF_052327205.1). Classification (NCBI taxonomy): domain Eukaryota; kingdom Metazoa; phylum Chordata; class Chondrichthyes; order Squaliformes; family Somniosidae; genus Somniosus; species Somniosus microcephalus. Next base: position 149,697,345 of record NC_140989.1, on the reverse strand, counting down.
CTTTTTGCCGATCCTTCCTAAATATTGTATATCCCTGGATGTTAAGTTCCCAGCCTTGCCCACCCTGCAGCCACGTTTCTGTAATCCCAATCAAATCATACTTGTTTACCTCTATTTCCACAACTAATTCATCCACCTTGTTCCTAATGCTTCTAGCATTAAGATACAAAGCCTTCAGGCTTGCTTTTTTCACACTCTCATTATGAATTAGTTTGGCCCTTTGTGTTTCTCTCCTTTGCTTATTGCTTCTCACCTTTCTACCATCTATTTCTGACTTCATATGACTTCCCTCTTTTCCACTACCTAGGTTCCCATCCCCCTGCCAAATTAGTTTAAATCCTCCCGAACCGCCCTAGAAAATATTACCCCGAGGACATCGGCTCCCTCACAGTTCAGGTGTAGACCGTCCCCTTGGTACAGGTCACTCCTCCCCAAGAACTGGTTCCAATGCCTCAAGAATTTAAATCCCTCTCCCTTGCACCACTGCTCAAGCCACGTATTTAGCTTATCTATCTTACTCTCTCTAAACTTATTAGCTCGTGGCACTGGTAGCAATCCAGAGATTACTACCTTTGAGGTCCTACTTTTCAATTTAGCTCCTAACTCCCTAAATTCAGCTTGTAGGACCTCCTCCCTCTTTTTACCTACATCGTTGGTACCTACATGTACCACGACAACTGGCTGATCCCCCTCCCCCTTCAGAATGCTCTGCACCCGCTCCGAGACATCCTTGACCCTTGCACCAGGGAGGCAACATACCATCTTGGAGTCTCGGTCTCGGCCACAGAAACTCCTATCTATCCCCCTTACAATTGAATCCCCTATCACTATAGCCCTATTCCTCTTTTTCCCGCCCTTCTGTGCAGCAGAGCCAGTCATGGTGCCCTGAACCTGGCTGCTGGTGCCTTCCCCTGATAAGTCATCTCCCCCAACAGTACCCAAAACGGTAAACCTGTTTTGGAGGGAGATGACCGCAGGTGACTCCTGCACTACCTTCCTGCCTTTACCCTGCCTTTTGGTCACCCATTTACTGTCTGAGCTAGCCTTTACCTGCGGTGTGACCAACTCACTGAATGTGCTATCCACAACATCCTCAGCATCGCGTATGCTCCAGAGTGAGTCCATTCGCAGCTCCAGCGCCGCCATGCGGTCCGCTAGGAGCTGCAGCTGGACACACTTCCTGCACACATAGTTGTCAGGGACAGTGTCCCTGATTTCCCACATGGCACAGGAGGAGCATGACACGGGTCCGAGCTGCCGTTCCATGACTTAACCCTTACAATACCCTTTTATTTACTACGATTTAGCTTAATTATTGAATTCTACTTAGAATAAGTTTGTGAAAGTACTCACCAACCAGTCACCTACCTGTTTTCTGGTGTTGTATTTTCACTGCCGCCTCCTGTCCTGGAACCTTTTCCACCTAGGTTAGGCTCCTGAAATAAAATAAATTGAACCTACCTTTTCAACTTCCCCTAACCCCTAAAAGGTTAGAGGAGGTGGAAGGGTGGGAGACACTACACTGTAGTGTTTCGGGTTTAGCAACAGCTCCACCTATATAAGAGTTACTGGCCTCCTGCTCTCCCGACTGCACCAGCTGTGAAAGAAAAAGCCCCCGAAAGGTGAGCTTTTAAACTCACCAGTTACTGGCCTCCTGCTCTCCCGACTGCCCCAGCTGTGAAAGAAAAAGCCCGCGAAAGGTGAGCTTTTAAACTCACCAGTTACTGGCCTCCTGCTCTCCCGACTGCCCCAGCTGTGAAAGAAAAAGCCCCCGAAAGGTGAGCTTTTAAACTCACCAGTTACTGGCCTCCTGCTCTCCCGACTGCACCAGCTGTGAAAGAAAAAGCCCGCGAAAGGTGAGCTTTTAAACTCACCAGTTACTGGCCTCCTGCTCTCCCGACTGCCCCAGCTGTGAAAGAAAAAGCCCCCGAAAGGTGAGCTTTTAAACTCACCAGTTACTGGCCTCCTGCTCTCCCGACTGCACCAGCTGTGAAAGAAAAAGCCCGCGAAAGGTGAGCTTTTAAACTCACCAGTTACTGGCCTCCTGCTCTCCCGACTGCCCCAGCTGTGAAAGAAAAAGCTCCCGAAAGGTGAGCTTTTAAACTCACCAGTTACTGGCCTCCTGCTCTCCCGACTGCCCCAGCTGTGAAAGAAAAAGCCCGCGAAAGGTGAGCTTTTAAACTCACCAGTTACTGGCCTCCTGCTCTCCCGACTGGAGGAAGGCCTGCACAACGTGGCGCTGCTGCACGTAGCGCCGCGATATTCACTCGCAGCGCCCCAAGAGGGAGGGAGGGCACTCCAGTAGCGTCCGGCCTCCCTCTTGGGGCGCTACCAGTGAATTTTGGGCATTCTTTGGGGGCGCTAAAAGTAGCACCTCAGCGAAGTTAGCGCCCCAAAGGGGGTGCAACCCAATTTTGCCCCCAGGCTAAAAATTGAGTAGCGCCCCAATTGGGGTGCTAACTTCGCCGGCGCGCTAAAAGTAGCGCCCCAGAAAAATTAGCATCCCCGCGCCGGAAATTGTGTGGTTGCGCCCCAAGAGGGAAGCGGGGCGCTACTGGAAGCGCCCCGCATCCCTCTTGGGGCGCTGTGAGTCAATATTGTGGCATTTTGTGCCGCAGCTCCACACGCTGCAGCACGTCACGCCGCGGTATTGCAGGCCTTCCTCCCCTTCTTAAAGGGGAGGGGCCTTGTGCAGCACAACCTGGGGCCCAGCTGGGCCCCCCGGGGATCGGGAGTGCAAGCAAAAGAGCCCGGCACTCAAGGGGGGCGGTGGGGTGGCGTTTCAGGAGGTCTGGGACGGGAATGCAGGCAGGTGCTGGCAGGCGGCCAGCAACAAAAATGGTCGCCCCGCACCTCGCCTTTAAATTGTGCCTCCCCAGCCGCAGGTACACCCCCCTGATCCCGTCGGACATAGCGTCCGGCGGTAAGTCAGGGGGCGCTCCCGAAGATCGTGGCCGGGGCGTGAGCGGGGCACTGCGCACACCAATGATGTCATCGCCAGAGGCGCAGCACCACAGGCCGCTACCGGTTAGCGCCACCACTAACCTCCCGCTGAATTTTGCGGGAAGCGTGGGCAGTGCTGCGCCCGGGTGCTAGTTGGTTTGCGTCCCGTTAGCGCCCTCTTAAGGCGCTAATGGGATGCGCAACCAACTGAATTTTTCCCCCTAAAAGTTGAAAAGTTAGCGCCAGGCGCTAAGCAATCTCGCTGCCCACTAAATTCAGTCTCAGCGCTGAAAGAATGCAGGGAAGTGCTAAATCAGGCGCTATTAGGATCACTGAAGTCTGCACATCAGCCCCTAATGATTCAGGGAGTGCAGAACGGTGATATGCTGTGGGATGAAATGCGAAGTTCTTTGACGGCCCGCTACACTCCGGGGACTACGCAGCCTTTATTTGGCGGCAGTTACATCCTCCGCTCTCTGCCACTCATAACTGACCTTTGGAACAGAAATTCCTTGACAGCTGGAGCGCATCAATTTAAGTAGCGCCCCGCCAGCTGGCTGGTTCACGCCTCTGCTCCCTGGCGTTATCGGCGCGAGGCGCTACTGAAGCCTTGCACGCTCACTGACGTCACAAACTGCATGGCGAAAGGTGCCAAGGTGCTAACTGTTAATGCGCTACAGGGCCGGTGAATTTGCAGTGCGGTGTGGGATTTGCCCTGAGTTTGCCTGAGTGTCCCATTAGCGCCCCCGTGAGGCACTAACTGGGGGTGCTAACCTACTGAATTTTGCGGCCTTAGTCTTAAGGTTATTTCTGTTAAGTTAGTTAATCTATATATATAAAAGGATATGTCTATCTGTCTGTCTCTCTGTCTGTCTCTCTGTCTGTCTCTCTGTCTGTCTCTCTTTCTGTCTCTCTGGCCGGCTATACAATCAAAAGTTATAGAGCGTACCTACGCATATGTTATATCAAAAGAAAGCTCATCATTAGGGGACTCTTGTAGGTGTATTTACTTTTTGCTCCGACAAAAATTGTGCCGACGGTATCCAAAAAACGTTAAAAATTCCTCTCATTATCTGCTCATTTGCATCGAGTGGGGGCGGGTTCATTGTGTGTGCGGGCGGGCCATCCTACAGTTGAGTGACGTGATGATTGACCAATCCTACTGTTCAGTGACCTGACGGTTGACCAATCGGTGCGTGTGTGGGCGGGCCTTATCATTCTGAATCGAGGTGAGTCGCCGCCATCTTGATTCCAAACTTTTCCTTTCTTTTTCCCGCTTTCTGCGTGTTTCTTTTCAAATCCACATTTCCAGCAAAAAAAAAGTTGCTTTTAAAACACAAATTGTTTTAAAAAAAAGTTAAATAATTTGTTAATCTTTTCTCTAACCTCTATAATTCTCCTACCTTTCACCGTTTTTCCAGGCCCGGGGCCCAGGCTTCTCCAACTGCCAGCAGTGCAACTCTTGACCCAGGCTCCCGGCCTAGACAAAGACAAACACTGGCAGAGGGGAGAGGGTGTGCTGCCTCAGCTCCATTCCCGGGGTCAGTAGGTGGGGAGGCTTCATAAGCAACTGGGGTAGGTTGCAAGCCCCAAATAATAATCTGAAGATCCTGTGTTTGCAGCTGAGGAAATTTCTTCTGCTGACAGCCCCAGGTTAATGGCAGCCATCGTTGTCAAGGAGGGTGAAAAGTTTCAGTGCGACGCCATTTTGATTCAGTGTGTAACAGAGTGCATGCGCGGCCATCTTAGTACAAGAACATAGAGTGGGTGGGGCTTCTGTGCTCCAAATCGGGTCCTGGTGACCGAGACAGACAATCGACTGTGTGGGCGGGGCCTAATCTTTCCAACTGGAAAGCAAGCGGCGGCCATTGTTTGTGATACAACACACTGAGAGATGAGCACCCCTTTTTTAATAAAAAGATTGGTGAGGTTGTAAAGTGTATGTTATAGAAAGATTTACCAAAAATGTTTTATAAGTACAGGAAACTTTGTGCTATCCGGAGGTGAGCTATCCGGCAATCTGGAGCCACCAGCAAAAATCAGCAGTCGTTTTTTATTCTTTTTGTTTTTTTTTTTTGCTTTGTTTGAACAGTCAAGCTGTGCAAGGTCTGTAGCTATAGCAACAGCTTTAGCTACAGAGCTTTAGGGCCACACCTGAGTGTTTTGAAGCTGTTGCTAAGCAACAGTGTTTGTTGTCAAATTCGGAGATAAGAATCTCCGTATCTCTCAACATTAACTCTGGAGAGTACGGCAGTTTTGAGGCAAGGCAGCAGCTTGGTCCCATGGGTGCCGGATAGCACAAAGTTTCCTGTACTTTAAGTTTATCTCCTCCCCTCCCTTTCCACCCCACTCCCCCCCCACACCCCCTTCCCCCACACCTCCTTCCCCCCCACACACCCCCCCACTCCCCTTCCACCCCCCACACCCCCTTCCCACCTCCCCCCTCCCCACACCCCCTCCCACCCCTCCCCAACCCCCTCCCCCCTCCCCACCCACCTTCCCCCCTCCCCTCCCCCACCCCCCCTTCCCCTCCCCCCCACCCCCACCCGACACTCCCCTCCCCCTCCCCACCCCACCTCCCCAACCCCTCCCCTCCCCTCCCCACCCCCCTTCCCCACCTCCCCTCCCCCCACCCCTTCCCCACTCCCCTCCCCCCCTCCCCCCTTCCCTCCCCCCCTTCCCCACCCCCCTTCCCCCCCTCCCCACCCCCTCCCCTCCCCTCCCCCCTCCCCTCCCCACCCCCCTCCCTCCCCCCCTTCCCTCCCCTTCCCCCTCCTCCCTCCCCCCTTCCCCCTCCCTCCCCTCCCCCTCCCCTCCCCCTCCCCTCCCCCCTTCCCCCCTTCCCCATCCCCCCCTCCCCTTCCCCTCCCCTTCCCCCCTCCCTGTCCCCCCCTCCCCTCCCCTTCCCCCCTCCCTGCCCCTCCTCCCCCCTTCCCCCCTCCCTCCCGCTCCTCCCTCCCCTCCTCCCTCCCCCTCCCATACCCCTTCCCCCTGCCTCCCCTTCCCCCTCCTCCCTCCCCCCTTCCCCTTTCCCCCACTCCCCCCTCCCCTCCTCCCCCCCACTCCTCCCCCTTCCCCTTCCCCCACTCCTCCCCCTTCCCCTTCCCCCACTCCCCCCTTCCCCCACTCCCCCTCCCACTCCCTCCCCACTCCTCCCCGTCCCCTTCCCCCACTCCTCCCCCCTTCCCCTTCCCCCACTCCCTCTCCCCCCTCCCCTCCCCCCTCCCCTCCCCCTCCTCCCTCCACTCCCCCCCCCAGTCGCTCTCTCTCTTCCCCCCAGTCACTCTCTCTCTTCCCCCCAGTCGCTCTCTCTCTTCCCCCCAGTCGCTCTCTCTCTCTCTCTTCCCCCCCAGTCGCTCTCTCTCTTTCTTCCCCCCAGTCACCCTCTCTCTCTCTCTTCCCCCCCGTCGCTCTCTCTCTCTCTTACCCCCCCAGTCGCTCTCTCTCTCTCTTCCCCCCAGTCGCTCTCTCTCTCCCTTCCCCCCCAGTCGCTCTCTCTCTCTCTTCCCCCCCAGTCGCTCTCCCTCTCTCTTCCCCCCCAGTCGCTCTCTCTCTCTCTTCCCCCCCAGTCGCTCTCTCTCTTCCCCCCCAGTCGCTCTCTCTCTTCCCCCCCAGTCACTCTCTCTCTTCCCCCCCAGTCGCTCTCTCTCTTCCCCCCCAGTCGCTCTCTCTCTTGCCCCCCAGTCGCTCTCTCTCTTCCCCCCCAGTCACTCTCTCTCTCTCTTCCAACAACAACATGCCCTTGAAAAAGCCTCGGCACCGCCGGGTACTCCAGCTAGTAGTCTACAAAATAGAGGTATGGCAGGGCAGCTCAGTCCCATGGAATACACATCTTGTGCCATGTGGGAACTCCAGGACGCTTCCAGTGTCCTGGACAGCCACATGTGCAGGAAGTGTCGTCGGATGGAGGAGCTCAAGCTTCAGGTTTTGTAGCATTCATGAGGCTGAGAGCTACGTGGATAGCACGTTTAAGGAAGTGGTCACCCCGCAGCATAAGAGTGTGCAGGCAGAGAGGAAATGGGTGACTGCCAGACAGACAAGGAGGACCAGGCAGGTAGTGCAGGAGTCCCCTGAGTGCATCTCACTCTCTAACTGGTGTACTGAATACTGGTGAGGGCGATAGTTCCTCTGGGGAGTTCAGCCAGAGTCAAGTCCACGGCACCATGGGTGGCTCAGTTGTATAGTGGGGGAGGAGGAACATCGGGAAAACAATAGTGATAGGGGATTCAATGGTTAGGGGAACAGACAGGCGTTTCTGCGGTAGCAGACGTGATTCTAGGATGGTATGTTGCCTCCCTGGTTCTGAGGGGGGAGGATGAACGGCTGCAGAACATTCTGAGGGGGGAGAATGAACAGGCAGAGGTCGTGGTCCGTATCGGTATTAACTACATAGGTAGAAAGAGGGATGAGGTCCTGCAGGCAGATTTTAGGGAGCTAGGCAAGAGATTAAAATTAAAAAAGGTAGTAATCTCTGGATTACTCCTGGTGCCACGAGCTAGTGAGTATAGAAATAGGAGGATAGAGCAGATGAAAACGTGGCTGGAGAGATGGTGCAGGAGGGAGGCGTAAATTCCTGAGATATTGGGGAGGTGGGACCTGTACAGGCCAGATGCCTGTAAAAGGAAATAAGGGGGGCAAAGAGAGAGCATATGGTAGCTAACATCAAAGGGATTCCAAAAGTCTTCTATAGGCATATAAATAGCAAATGGGTAGTAAGAGGAGGGGTGGGGCCGATTAGGGACCAAAAAGGAGACCTATGCATGGAAGCAGAGGGCATAGCTGAGGTACCAAATAAGTACTTTGCATCTGTCTTCACCAAGGAAGAAGATGCTGCCAAAGTCATAGTGAAAGAGGAGGTAATTGAGATACTGGATGGGGTAAAAATTGATAAAGAGGAGGTACTAGAAAGGCTGGCTGTACTTAAAGTAGATAAGTCACCAGGACTGGATAGAATGCATCCTAGGATGCTGAGAGAAGTAAAGCTGGCCATATTCTTTAAATCCTCCTTAGATATGGGATTTAAGTACAGGAGTAAAGAAGTCTTAATCCAGTTATATAGGGCCTCGGTGAGACCACACCTGGAGTACTGTGTACAATTTTGGCCTCCTTACCTAAGGAAGGATATACTTGCCACAGAGGGAGTGCAATGAAGGTTCACGAGATTGATTCCTGGGATGGCGGGACTGTCGTATGAGAAGAGATTGTGTAAACTAGGCCAGTATTCTCTTGAATTCAGAATAATGGGAGGGGGTCTCATTGAAGCCTACAAAATTATTACAGGGCTTGGTAGGGTGGATGCTGGGAGAATGTTTCCCTTGGCTGTGGAGTCTAGAGCCAGGGGCCACAGCCTCAGGATAAAGGATAGGCCATTCAGGACTGAGATGAGAAGAAATTTCTTCACACAGAGTGTGGTGAATCTTTGGAATTTTCTACCCCAGAGGGCTGTGGAGGCTCAGTCATTGGGTATATTCAAAACAGAAGTTGATAGATTTCTGACTAGTAAGGGCATCAAAGGATATGGCGATAGGGCCGGTGAATGGAGTTGAGGCAGAAGATCAGCCATGATCTCATTGAATGGTGGAGCAGGTTCGTAGGGCCGAATGGCCTACTCCTTTTCCTATTTCTTATGTTCTTATATGGGAGTGGTGCCAGAGGACTGGAGAATAGCAAATGTTACACTCTTGTACAAAAAAGGGTGGAAGGATTATTACGTCCGTGAATGATTGAGACATGGACAGCAGGAGTTGAACAAAACACGTCTTAACTGATGGAAGTCAATAGTGAAACTGAAAACAACAGGGGCTCACTAGCGCCTTTTATACAGGGGTGGTCACTGCCGGTACTGCAGACTGAGACCAGTTATTCTCTTAAAGGTACATACACAATAATTACTCCCCTTTTAGATGAACAGTACATAACATTCATTTAACAACTAAATGATAACTAATTACAATCACAATTACGGTTGCTAGATACATTGGTTAAGTTTAAGCAATTATAAGTTCAGTCTTTGAGGAGGCTTCCTGATTCTGTCTGGATAACGCCTCTTTGGGGTATCAGGTTCTTCTGGCAATGTTGAGTCAGGATCAATGTCGTTGTTTGGTTCATCTGCTTCCAATATTACCAGTTCTGCGGTAGCTGTAATTGGAACGTCGATTTCATTACCAGGTGTATCAGATCGTGGTGTGGAGTTGACGTTTTCCAGTGACTCTAGAATCTGGTCAGCATGGCATCTTACAATGCTCTCCCCAACGTCCACGGTATACATGAGAGGTCCTTGTCGTGTACAAATCGTTCCTGGCTGCCATTTCTCAGTGCGGTAGTCCCGGGCCAAAACTGGTTGACCTATCTTAAAACTCCTGGTCGGCCTTTCATTCATATTCTGAAACTGCCTGTTCTCCACATCTCTTCTGATGTTTGGCTTAACCAAATCCAAGCGGCATCGTAGTCTTCGATTGAAGAACATCATGGCTGGAGTTTGGTTGGTAACCGCATGTGTCGCATTCCGGTAGGCAAACAAGAAGTTGTCCACCTTGTGTTGTAGGGGTATATCTTCATTACACATTGCCTTGATAGCCTTCTTGAATGTTTGAACAAACCTCTCGGCCAATCCATTAGTGGCTGGATGATACGGGGCAGATGTGTAATGCTTAACACCATTGTTCTTTAAGAACCTCCGGAACTCTTCAGACACAAACTGTGGTCCATTGTCAGAGCAAATCTGTTCAAGCAGCCCATTCCTGGCGAATATGGTTCGTAAAACTGTGATAGTTTTTTCCGTGGTGGTTGAGGACATTTTTATTACCTCTGGCCACTTTGAATGTGCATCCACCGCAATTAAAAACATCGAGTCCATGAAGGGACCAGCAAAATCAATGTGCACCCTTTGCCATGGAGATGAGGGCCACTCCCATGGATGCAGAGGAGCTTGTGGTGGGGCGTTTTGGACCTTCTGGCATCCTGCACAGCTCTTGGTCATCTCTTCGATTTCTCTATCGATTCCCGGCCACCACACAAACGCTATGGCTAAATTCTTCATTTTTACCCCACCCAGATGACCCTCATGAAGCTCATTGAGCACTCTATCCGTCAACTTAGGTGGAATTACTACTCTGGATCCACACATCAAGGTTCCTCTGCACACTGACAGCTGTTCTCTTCTTGGCGAGAATGCGGGCAGCAGTGGTTCGCCATCTGCTGGCCATCCCTTCACCGTTAAATCATAGACCCGTGATAGTGTCGGGTCATTCCGTGTTTCCTTTTCTATGTTTGCATTCGTCACAGGGAGACATTCGACTATGGTCGAGTGGAATAACTCCATTGGATCCACTGCAAGGTCTTCTTCTTCCACCATCGGCAACGGTAGGCGTGACAATCCATCAGCATTTCCATGCTGTTTAGTTCCTTTGTACTCGATGTCATATTGGTGTGTCCCGAGGAAAAGGGACCACCTCTGCAGCCTTTGTGCTGTCATTATCGGTACGCCCTTCTGAGGGTTGAAAATGGAGACAAGAGGTTGATGATCGGTTAGTAGAGTAAATTTTTGACTGTGCAGGTAGTGATTGAACTTCTTCACCCCCCACACTAGGCTGAGGGCCTCTCTGTCAATCTGGGCGTAGTTACGCTCGGCAGAAATTAACGAGCGTGACGCAAAAGCTATCGGCCTCTCTAAACCATCAAGGAATTTATGTGACAGTACCGCCCCAATGCCGTAGGGAGACGCATCACACGCCAGTCTGATCGGCAGTGCTGGGTTGCAGTGAGCCAATACTTCCCTTGACGTGATTAAGTCCTTACTCTTCTGAAAGGCCCGCTTACAATCATTGCTCCATTTCCATGCTACCCCCGTTCGTAGCAGGGCGTTCAGTGGGTGCAGAATTGTCGACAAATTCGGCAAAAACTTATGGTAGTAATTCACCAATCCGAGGAATGACCTCAGTTGCGACACATTTTCAGGCACTGGGGCCTTAACAACCGCTTCAATTTTGTCAGGGGTCTTATGTAACCCCTCTTCATCAATCACGTGGCCACAATACGATATCTGTTTCTTAAAAAATTCGCACTTGGGGCGGTTGGCTCGCAGCCCATGTTCCCGTAGTCTAGTGAGCACCTGTTCTAGGTTGTTAAGGTGTTCACTGTCATCTTCACCTGTCACAAGGATGTCGTCCAAGCAACACTGAGTCCCCGGAATCCCTTGCAGGACTTGTTCCATCGCTCTTTGCCATATCGCCGGAGCCGATGCTACTCCGAATACCAATCGATGATACTGGTAAAGACCTTTGTGAGTGTTTATCGTGAGATACTTCCTAGAGGACTCTTCAACCTCCATCTGCAAATATGCTTGTGCTAGTTCAATGTTTGTAAAACGCTTCCCTCCAGACAGTGAGGCGAAGATGTCTTCTATCCTTGGAAGAGGATATTGTACTGTGTGAAGGACTGGGTTCACCGTCACCTTGAAGTCCCCACAGATGCGAACTTTCCTTGGCTCCTCAGACTTATTGCTTAACATTTTCTTCATGACAGGAACGATGGGTGTTCCCACTCGCTCCAGTCGACTTTAGACAACACGCCTGCCTTCTCCAGATTCTCCAGCTCTGCCTCGACGGCTGGGCGAATTGCATATGGTACCGGTCTTGCTTTGAAAAACTTGGGAACTGCATTCTCTTCTATTTTTATCGAGGCGGTTACGCCTTTAAGCGTGCCCAGTTCTTGTTGAAATACCTCTTTGGCGTTAGCTAAGATTGTTGACAATCGTCCAGGAGTGACGTCTTCATCTTTTTTACCGTCCACCGTCATTGCATGAATGGAATGCCAATCTAAGTTTATCTTCCTGATCCATTCCCGTCCCAATAACGGTGGTCCACCATTTGGCAGTATGTAGAGATACAATTTCCGTATTTTCTTGCCGTTGTATTCGACAGGCACCCTTATTTTTCCTCTGGGGTATACTTTTTGCCCCGTATACGTCGTCAAGATGATGGATGTCTCTCTCAAGGGTATGTGTGAAAATAGCCACTCGTAGTCTCGTCGATTCATGACGGTTAACGCTGATCCTGTATCCAATTCCATTTGAACTTGGGACCCTGCTATCGTGAGGGTCACCCAAATGGTTCGGTGATCCTCTTTTGCGATTACATTGTGAAGTTTGAGACAGCTTAGTCTCCTGTTCCCGGATTCACTATCGCTCATCTGGTCTTCGGAACTACTGTCCGTCATCTTTTGTACTTTCTTGTACGGTTCCTTAGTAGCCTTTTTGTTGTCACTGGTCTTCTTCCCAGACCTGCAAACTCGTGCAATGTGTCCCATCTTCCCGCATTGCCTACATATTTTGTCTTTGGACCAGCAGTCCTTCTGGTCATGGTTAGTTCTGCCGCAGCGATAACATTTTGCAAATCCCCGTGTCATTTCGTGAGTGCCGTATTCCTGTGGTTTTTGTTGAATTTCTGCAGCTCCCCTGGCTGCTGCTTCATACGATACTGCCACGCTGAAAGCCTTATCTAGCGTCAGCTCTTTCTCTGAGAGTAACTTCTTCTGTGTTCCTTCACTCAGGAGTCCACAGACAAATTTGTCCCGTAGGGTATCTGCCAGTCCTGCTCCGAACTGGCAGTGCTTTGATAGCTTGCATAGTTCCATAAGGTACTCAGCATTGCTCTCGTCCTTATGCTGAGTTCTCCTGTGGAATTTAAATCTTTCTGCTATCAACAGCGGTGCAGGGTTTAGGTGTTCCTGTAGGACAGCAACAATTTCGTTAAAACTCTTCGCCTTCGGTTTGGTTGGAGTAATCAGGTCCCGCAATAGGCCGTACGTTCTAGCGCTCATTAAGTTTAGCAATATCGATGCCTTTTTCTCCTCCGCCATTTCGTTTGCCTCAAAATATACCCCGACTCTTTCCACATATGTGGTCCAGTCCTCTATTGTATTATCAAAAGCAGTGATACAGCCAGTCTTCGGCATCTTGCAAATCTAAAATGGCGCCTCCCGCGCTTTGCCTTCTTCCCCGATTTAACAAAATGGCACCTCCCGCGCTTTGCCTTCTTCCCCGCTGTTGCTAGCGCTGCTTTCCGCGGTTCCCGTTGCAACCTGCAGCTCCTCGCGGTTGCTTGCGCGTTTAATATTTCTTTTTTTATTATTTTCCCGTCTTGGAACAACCCAGTGGGACTCTTGCCTCCCTCTTCGCGGGTCTATACGCAGCCCGGCTTCGTAGCACCGGCCGCGCCCTTTGTGCTCCACCCTCTCTCTCTCTTCTTCCCGACAACGCTGCTCGGCCCCATTGCAAACCACCCGCTCGAGTTCGCGACCGCCGCAGCCCAGGAAGGATCAGTGCATTACCTGCCACCAGCCCGATTAGCTGAAGCACCGTCGACAGGAACCAGGCCCCGCTTCCGACAGCTTCTCCAGCAATCTTCAACTCCGCAACACAGGCCGGATGCCCACGGTCGACGCCCGTTTCTACTGCCTCTTACTTTCTTTTCTTTCTGGCCTCGACCTCTGCTCACTTCGCTGTAGGAATGGATCCCAGGAGGTGGTGCAGACTGTAGGTAGGTTCGTATCTGCTCGTCGCCAGTATTACGTCCGTGAATGATTGAGACACGGACAGCAGGAGTTGAACAAAACACGTCTTTACTGATGGAAGTCAATCGTGAAACTGAAAACAACAGAGGCTCACTAGCGCCTTTTATACAGGGGTGGTCACTGCCGGTACTGCAGTCTGAGACCAGTTATTCTCTTAAAGGTACATACACAACAAGGAAAAACCCAGCAACTACAGGCCAGTCAGGTTAACCTCGGTAGTGGGGAAGCTTTTAGAAACAATAATCAGGGAGAAAATTAACAGTCACTTGGACAAGTGTGGATTAATTAAGGAAAGCCAGCACAGTTTTGTTAAAGACAAATCGTGTTTAACTAACTTGATTGAGATTTTGATGAGGTAACAGAGAGGGTCAATGAGGGCAATGTGGTTGACGTGGTGTACATGGACTTCCAAAAGGCGTTTGATAATTTGCCACATAATAGACTTGCTAGCAAAGTTGAAGCCCATGGAATAAAAGGGACAATGGCAGCATGGATACGAAATTGGCTAAGTGACAGGAAACAGAAAGTAGTGCTGAATGGTTGTTTTTCAGACTGGAGGAAGGTATACAGTGGTGTTCCCCAGGCGTCGGTACTAGGACCACTGTTTTTCTTGATATATATTGATGACTTGGCCTTGGGTGTACAGGGCACTTTTTCAAAATTTGCAGATGGCACAAAATGTGGGAGTATAGTGAACAGTGAGGAGAATAGTGATCAACTTCGATGGGCGGACATGTGGCAGATGAAATTTAATGCACAAAAGTGCGAAGTGATACATTTTGGTAGAAAGAATGAGGAGAGGCCATATAAACTACAGGGTACAATTCTAAAGAGGGTGCATGAACGGAGAGGTATATGTGCACAAATCATTGAAGGTGGCAGAGTATGTTGAGAAAGCGGTTAAAAAAGCATACGAGATCCTGGGCTTCATAAATAGAGGCATTGGGCTGGATTTTGATACTGGGGCGGGCTGGGGTCGTGTAATCTGCATTTCGTGTTAGCCACCCGATTCTAAATTGATGTGGGAAAATGATGCCATTTTAACTTAATTGGCCAATTGAGTTCCAACATGTGGGAACCCACGGCCAATGAGTTTTTCCAGTCTGAAAGTCGCCTCCGATGACGTCATCATTGCTGCTGCATTTAAGGTCTGCAACAAGCCTTGCTTCTTCTGCAGACTGCCAAGCTTTTGCCCTTGCAGGTTAGAGGCACCTGCAGGAAGAATGGCCAGCCAGAGACCTAGGTCTGCACCCCGCTTTGATGACATTGCCCTGCAGTCTTTAGTAGAGGGAGCAAGAGCAAATAAAGAGGTGCACTTCCCTTCAGGGAGGAAGAAGCCTCCCCAGCAAACCAAGGCTGTGTGGATCCAGGTGGCAGAGGAGGTCAACTCCTTGTCAATAACCCGCAGAACCTGGCTTCAGTGCAGGAAGAGGTTTCATGACCTCCTGCGCACCGGAAAAGTGAGTATGAATTTCCCATCACCCTCAATCTGATCCCCATTGCCTCTCCTCACCAGCACTCAGCTTTAGCAATCTCTTCCTCCACATCCCACTTGACACTGACATTTATGCACCATTACCCATTCCCTCTCTCTCTATGGTCATATTCATCTAACTATTCGACTATGCAGCCCTCACACTTCCTATCACTGTGATGCAATTACAACTTATAACACACAGGGAGGGCCCTTGGTCTTGCCACCTCACTCCATCTTTGTCTCCTTCTAAGCATCTATGCTATGGATTCTCTACACTCCTTCATTCTCACTCAAACTCCACTTGTCTCCCTCATTGCAGGAAAAGAGAGCTCACAATAAGAGGGAAAGAGCGAGGACAGGAGGAGGGCCACCTCAGTAGCCCAGCTCACCCCCTGGGAGGAGGCGGTCCTGGAGATCGGGGGAGTGGAGGAAGATTCCCAAGTGGGGGATGGACAGACGGGTGCATCACAGCAAGCTGGTGACAGAATAGTTTTCCATCTCTCTCAATGACATTGCATGAGTCGCTGACAATGATTCTGAAGCTCTAACAGATCATCTGCAATATGCAATGTGCATGTAACCTTGGCCTCACATCTCTGACTCTTTCCTTTACTCCCCCACAGGACCATCGCAAGCACCCATCCCCACTATCCAGGAGGAAGAGCATGAGCCTCAAGACTCCTCAGAGGAAGCTGCATCCACTGAGGGCGCAGCGTCAGCAGAATTCACCCCACCAGAGTCCCCACCCAACTGAGATCAGCGTCTCAACCCTTGCACAGCCGCAGGAGCAGCAGACTGTTGGCGAGCCTGTTGTGTATGTAACTTTAAGGGAATAACTGGTCTCAGACTGCAGTACCGGCAGTGACCACCCCTGTATAAAAAGGCGCTAGCAATCATCTGTAGTTTCAGTTTCCCCATTGTTGCCATTCAGTAAAGACTTGTTATAATCAACTCCTGCTGTCCGTGTCTCAATTATACATGGACATAATATTGGTGACGAGCAGGTACGAACTTACCTACAGTCTGCACCACCTCATGGGATCCATTCCTGAAGCGAAGTGAGCAGAGGTCGAGGCCAGAAGGGAGAAAGAAGCAGTAGAAATGGGCGTCGACCGTGGGCATCCGCCCCTGAGTCAGCGGAGTTGAAGATTACAGGAGCAGCTGTCGAGAGCGGGGCCTGGTTCCTGTCGACGGTGCTTCAGCTAACCGGGCTGGTGGCAGGTAGTACACTGATCCTTCCTGGGCTGCGGCGTTCTAGAACTCGAGCGGGTGGCTTGCAACGGGGCCGAGCAGCGTTGTCGGGAAGAGGAGAGAGAGAGAGGGTGGAGCACACAGGGCGCGGCCGGTGCTACGAAGCCGGGCAGCGTACGGACCCGAGAAGAGGGAGGCAAGAGTCCCACAGGGTTGTTCCACGATGGGAAAATAATAAAATAAAAATAAAAAAGAAATATTAAACGCGCAGAAAACCGCGAGGAGCTGCAGGTTGCAACGGAAACCGCGGAAAGCAGCGCTAGCAACAGCGGGGAAGAAGGCAAAGCGCGGAAGGCGCCATCTTAATCCAGCGGGGAAGAGGGCAAAGCGCGGGAGGCGCCATCTTAATCAGCGGGGAAGAAGGCAAAGCGCGGGAGGCACCATTTTGTTAAATCGGGGAAGAATGCAAAGCGCGGGAGGCGCCATTTTAGATTTTCAAGATGCCGAAGACTGGCTGTATCACTGCCTTTGATAATGCAACAGAGGACTGGACCACGTATGTGGAAAGAGTCGAGGTATATTGCGAGGCAAACGAAATAGCTGATGAGAAAAAGGCATCGGTATTGCTAAACTTAATGGGCGCTAGAACGTACGGCCTATTGCGGGACCTGATTACTCCAGCCAAACCGAAGGCGAAGAGTTTTAACAAAATTGTTGCTATCCTACAGGAACACCTAAACCCGGCACCACTGCTGATAGCAGAAAGATTTAAATTCCACAGGAGAACTCAGCATAAAAATGAGAGCAATGCTGAGTACCTTACGGAACTACGCAAGCTATCAAAGCACTGCCAGTTCGGAGCAGGACTGGCAGATACCCTACGGGACAAATTTGTCTGTGGACTCCTGAGTGAAGGAACACAGAAGAAGTTACTCTCAGAGAAAGAGCTGACGCTAGATAAGGCTTACAGCGTGGCAGTATCGTACGAAGCAGCAGCCAGGGGAGCTGCGGAAATACAACAAAACCCACAGGAATACGTCACCCACGAAATGACACAGGGATTTGCAAAATGTTATCGCTGCGGCAGAACTAACCATGAACAGAAGGACTGCTGGTCCAAGGACAAAATATGCAGGCAATGCAGAAAGATGGGACACATTGCACGAGTTTGCAGGTCTGGGAAGAAGACCAATGACAACAAAAAGGCTACTAAGGAACCGTACAAGAAAGTACAAAAGATGACGGACAGTAGTTCCGAAGACCAGATGAGCGATAGTGAACCCGGGAACAAGAGACTAAGCTGTCTCAAACTTCACAATGTAATCGCAAAAGAGGATCACCGAACCATTTGGGTCACCCTCACGATAGCAGGGTCCCAAGTTAAAATGGAATTGGATACAGGAGCAGTGCTAACCGTCATGAATCGACGAGACTACGAGCGGCTATTTTCACACATACCCTTGAGAGAGACATCCATCGTCTTGACGACGTATACGGGACAAAAAGTATACCCCAAAGGAAAAATAAGGGTGCCTGTCGAATACAACGGCAAGAAAATATGGAAATTGTATCTCTACATACCGCAAGATGGTGGACCACCGTTATTGGGACGTCAGTGGATCAGAAAGATAAGCTTAGATTGGCACTCCATTCATGCAATGATGGTAGATGGTAAAAAAGATGAAGACGTCACTCCTGGACGATTGTCAACAATCTTAGCTAACGCCAAAGAGGTATTTCAACAAGAACTGGGCACTCTTAAAGGCGTAACAGCCTGGATAAAAATAGAAGAGAATGCAATTCCCAAGTTTTTCAAAGCAAGACCGGTACCATATGCAATTCGGCCAGCCGTCGAGGCAGAGCTGGAGAATCTGGAGAATGCAGGCGTGTTGTCTAAAGTAGACTGGAGCGAGTGGGCAACACCCATCGTTCCTGTCATGAAGAAAACTTTAAGCAATAAGTCTGAGGAGCCAAGGAAGGTTCGCATCTGTGGGGACTTCAAGGTGACGGTGAACCCAGTCCTTCACACAGTACAATATCCTCTTCCAAGGATAGAAGACATCTTCGCCTCACTATCTGGAGGGAAGCGTTTTACAAAAGTTGACCTAGCACAAGCGTATTTGCAGATGGAGGTTGAAGAATCTTCTAGGAAGTATCTCACGATAAACACTCACAAAGGTATTTACCAGTATCATCGATTGGTATTCGGAGTAGCATCAGCTCCGGCGATATGGCAAAGAGCGATGGAACAAGTCCTGCAAGGGATTCCGGGGACTCAGTGTTACTTGGACGACATCCTAGTGACAGGTGAAGATGACAGTGAACACCTTAACAACCTAGAACAGGTGCTCACTAGACTACGGGAACATGGGCTACGAGCCAACCGCCCCAAGTGCGAGTTTTTTAAGAAACAGATATCGTGTTGTGGCCACGTGATTGATGAAGAGGGGTTACATAAGTCCCCTGACAAAATTGAAGCGGTTGTTAAGGCCCCAGCGCCTGAAAATGTGTCACAACTGAGGTCATTCCTCGGATTGGTGAATGACTACCATAAGTTTTTACCGAATTTGTCCACAATTCTGCACCCACTGAAAGCCCTACTACGAACGGGAGTAGCATGGAAATGGAGCAATGACTGTAAGCGGGCCTTTCAGAAGAGTAAGGACTTAATCACTTCAAGAGAAGTATTGGCTCACTACAACCCATCACTACCGATAAGACTGGCGTGTGATGCGTCTCCCTACGGCATTGGGGCGGTACTGTAACATAAATTCCTTGATGGTTTAGAGAGGCCGATAGCTTTTGCGTCACACTCGTTATCTTCAGCCGAGCGTAACTACGCCCAGATTGACAGAGAGGCCCTCAGCCTAGTGTGGGGGGTGAAAAAGTTCAATCACTACCTGCACGGTCAAAAATTTACTCTACTAACTGATCATCAACCTCTTGTCTCCATTTTCAACTCTCAGAAGGGCGTACCGATAATGACAGCACAACGGCTACAGTGGTGGTCCCTTTTCCTAGGGGCACACCAATATGACATCGAGTACAAAGGAACTAAACAGCATGGGAATGCTGATGGATTGTTGCGCCTACCGTTGCCGACGGTGGAAGAAGAACTTGCAGTGGATCCAATGGAGATATTCCACTCGACCATAGTCGAATGTCTCCCTGTGACAAATGCAAACATAGAAAAGGAAACACGAAATGACCCGATACTATCCCGGGTCTATGATCTAACGGTGAAGGGATGGCCAGCACATGGCGAACCACTGCTGCCAGCATTCTCGCCGAGAAGAGAACAGCTGTCAGTGTGCAGAGGAACCTTGATGTGTGGATCCAGAGTAGTAATTCCACCCAAATTGAAGGATAGACTGCTCAATGAGCTTCATGAGGGTCATCTGGGAGGGGTAAAAATGAAGAACTTAGCCAGAGTGTTTGTGTGGTGGCCGGGAATCGATAGAGAAATCGAAGAGATGACCAAGAGCTGTACAGGATGCCAGAAGGTCCAAAACGCCCCACCACAAGCCCCTCTACATCCATGGGAGTGGCCCTCATCTCCATGGCAAAGGGTGCACATTGATTTTGCTGGTCCCTTCATGGACTCGATGTTTTTAATTGTGGTAGATGCACATTCAAAGTGGCCAGAGGTAATAAAAATGTCCTCAACCACCACAGAAAAAACTATCACAGTCTTACGAACCATATTCGCCAGGAATGGGCTGCCTGAACAGATTTGCTCTGACAATGGACCACAGTTTGTGTCTGAAGAGTTCCGGAGGTTCTTAAAGAACAATGGTGTTAAGCATTACACATCTGCCCCGTATCATCCAGCCACTAATGGATTGGCCGAGAGGTTTGTTCAAACATTCAAGAAGGCTATCAAGGCAATGTGTAATGAAGATATACCCCTACAACACAAGGGGGACAACTTCTTGTTTGCCTACCGGAATGCGACACATGCGGTTACCAACCAAACTCCAGCCATGATGTTCTTCAATCGAAGACTACGATGCCGCTTGGATTTGGTTAAGCCAAACGTCCGAAGAGATGTGGAGAACAGGCAGTTTCAGAATGTGAATGAAAGGCCGACCAGGAGTTTTAAGATAGGTCAACCAGTTTTGGCCCGGGAGTACCGCACAGAGAAATGGCAGCCAGGAACGATTTGTACACGGCAAGGACCTCTCATGTATACCGTGGACGTTGGGGAGAGCATTGTAAGACGCCATGCTGACCAGATTCTAGAGTCACTGGAAAACGTCAACTCCACACCACGATCTGATACACCTGGCGATGAAACCGACGTACCAATTGCAGCTACCGCAGAATCGGTGATATTGGAAGCAGATGAACCAAACAACAACATTGATCCTGACTCAACCTTGCCAGAAGAACCTGATACCCCAAAGAGGCGTTATGCAGACAGAATCAGGAAGCCTCCTCAAAGACTGAACTTATAATTGCTTAACCTCAACCAATGTATCTAGCAACTGTAATTGTGATTGTAATTAGTTATCATTTAGTTGTTAAATGAATGTTATGTACTGTTTATCTAAAAGGGGAGGAATTGTTGTGTATGTACCTTTAAGGGAATAACCGGTCTCAGACTGCAGAACCGGCAGTGACCACCCCTGTATAAAAAGGCGCTAGCAATCTTCTGTAGTTTCAATTTCCCGATTGTCTCCATTCAGTAAAGACTTGTTATAATCAACTCCTGCTGTCCGTGTCTCAATTATACACGGACATAATAGAGCCCTCACAGGTTCGCAACCCCAAAGAACGCCTGCCAAAGGTGTCAAGACAGGAGCAGCAAGAAAGTGAGCAAGGGGCCTCCACATCTGCTGAAGCCACAGGGGAAGCACCATGTAGGAGCACGCGTAAGAGAAAGAAACTGCACAAATAGTCACAAGGGTAGTCACTTGGGTGAAATTTGATGTTTTATGTTAAAAAGCCATCAGATGATTACTGTAAATAAAAAATCTGATGGCTACTGCTGTAATTGTGGCGTGTGTCATTTCACGAATGGGACTTCCACAGTGAGGGCTTAGGATTACTTGCAATTGTCAGTATGGTGGTCAAATTGATAGGAATCCGCTGGTTCTTGGCCATTGTCGATGCTCAGGTAAGAAGCTGCGAGGCAAAAGTGCTTGATTGGCTAGACTAAGCAAATCTGCCCAAGATGAGTGCATTCCTTGCACCCCAAGCAGCAATGTTCTCGCGTATTGCTGCCGATGGTTGATGGGCCTCTGCAAGATGTTCATTTTCGCTCTCCTCCTCCTCCTCCTCCTCTTCATCTGAGAAGGATATGTGATGAGCCACTTGGTCTTCAGGAATCTGCAAGCCACGACGCTGTGCCATGTTGTGAAGTGCACAGCAAACCACGATGATTCTGGAGACCCTGGCTGCTGAGTACTGCAGGGCTCCACCTGATCTATCCAGGCACCTGAAGCGCATCTTCAGCAAACCGATGGTTTGCTCGATTATGGTTCTGGTGGACATGTGGCTGGAGTTGTAGCCCTCCTCAGCTTCGTTGGATGGGCTGCTCAACTGTATCATTAGCCATGTCTTCAGGGGATAGCTCTTGTCTCCAAGTAGCCATCCGTTAAGTTGGTCTGGCGGACTGAATAGCGGAGGCACACTAGACTGGCGCAGTATGAAGGAGTCATGGCAACTGCCAGGTACTTGGCACAAACATGCAAAATGTCCTTCTTGTGGTCACACACCAGCTGAACGTTAAGGTTGACAAAAATACTTGGATTGTGATGGGGTGCCTTAAGGGCCACATGTGTGCAGTCAACGATGCCCTGCACCCTTGGAAAGCCTGCCAGATTAGCTAATCCAACCACATGCTCCGTAACACTTGCTTGATCCTTGGTGAAATGGATGTGATTGTGCGCGATGGCAAAGAGGGCATCAGTTACCTGCATGATGCAAGTGTGTGCGGCCACCTGGGAGATGCCGCTGATGTCTGCTGCTGACCCCTGTAATGAGCCTGAGGCAAAAAAGTTGAGTGCGGTGGTTACTTTGACGGCCACTGGTAAGGGGTGTCCACCTGGTCCTCTGGGCTCCAGGTCTTGTTGCAGCATTGCACAGATGCCACCAATTACCTCTCGCGAAAGTCGGAGCTGCTTTTGGCACTGCTGCTCGGACATGTTGAGGTAGCTGACCCTGTGTCTGTAGACCCTGTTTTGGGGGGTATCTCCTGCGCCGACGGGCTTCCATGTGCTGGCCCCTTCTGGCCTGTGCAGCTTCAGGTGGGTGAGCAGCAGCCTGGCGCTCCTGTTGTTGCTACTGCTGTTGGTGCTGTTGCTGTTGGTGCTGCTGTTGTTCATGGTTCTGCTGGTGCCACGGCTGGTCTTCATCCTCATCTGATGTCCAGAGGGAAGGAAATAAATGGCCCCCATGCTTCTGGTATATGCCTCAGTTGAGGAAGTGCTCAGTCAAGGTGGTGAGGGGGGGTTCCCAGGAGGTCACACTGGAGATGGGTGTCAGGCTCCAAACTTCCACAGCTGTGGTTATGCCTTCTAAAAGATCCCCCAGATCTGAGACAACAAAGTCCTGCCACCTGCAAATGATGGCTAATCAAAACTATTTAATGGTTGAATTGCAGCTTATAGTCAGTTATCCAATTGTGCTACCGCCAGGTTTCACCGTCATGTTTCAGAACAGGCGTGCTTCATGTGGGAAAAGGGTTAAAATCACAAAGGCATATCAAAATGGCATTACATAGAAACATAGAAGATAGGAGCAGGAGTAGGCCATTCGGCCCTTCAAGCCTGCTCCGCCATTCAATGAGATCATGGCTGATCATCCAAATTCAGTACCCTGTCCCTGCCTTCTCCCCATATCCCTTGATCCCTTTAGCCTCAAGAAATATATCCAACTCTTTCTTGAATATATTTAATGAACTGGCCTCCACCGCCCTCTGTGGCAGAGAATTCCACAGGTTCACGACTCTCTGGGTGAAGAAGTTCCTCCTCACTTCAGTCCTAAATGGCTTACCCCTTATCCTTAGACTATGACCCCTGGTTCTGGACTCCCCGGCCATCCGAAACATCCTTCCTGCATCTAGTCTGTCCAGACCTGACAGAATTTTATAGGTTTCGATGAGATCCCCTCTCAATCTTCTAAACTCCAGTGAGTATTAGCCCAATCGACACAAGCTCTCCTCATACATCATTCCTGCCATCCCAGGTATCAGCCTGGTGAATCTTCGCTGCACTCCCTCCATGGCAAGAACGTCCTTCCTCAGGTAAGGTGACCAAAACTGCACACAATACTCAAGGTGCGGTCTCACCAAGGCCCTGTACAACTGTAGCAAGACATCCTTGTTCCTGTACTCGAACCCTCTTGCTACGAAGGCCAACATACCATTTGCCTTCTTAACCGCCTGCTGCACCTGCATGCTTACCTTCAGCGACTGGTGCACAATAACACCCAGGTCTCTTTGCACTTCCCCTTCACCCAATCTATTGCCATTCAAATAATAATCAGCCTTCCTGTTTTTGCCACCAAAGTGGATAACCTCACATTTATCCACATTATCGTGCATTTGCCATGTTTCTGCCCAATCACCCAACCTGTCCAAATCGTACTGGAGTTTCACGACATCCTCCTCCCAGCTTACCCTCCCACCCAGCTTTGTGTCGTCTGCAAATTTGGAGATATTACATCCAATTCCCTCGCCCAGATCGTTAATATATATTGTGAACAGCTGGGGTCCTAGGACTGATCCTTGCGGTACCCCACTAGTCACTGCCTGCCACTCGGAAAACGACCCGTTTATTCCAACTCTTTGCTTTCTGTCCGCCAACCAGTTCTCTATCCAAGTCAATACCTTGCCCCCAATCCCATGTGCCTTAATTATGCACGCTAATCTCTTATGTGGGACCTTATCGAAAGCCTTCTGAAAGTCCAAATACACCACATCCACTGGTTCTCCCTTATCTATTTTACCAGTTACATCCTCAAAAAATTCCAGTAGATTAGTCAAGCATGATTTACCTTTTGTAAATCCATGTTGACTTTGTCCGATCCTGTCACTGCTTTCCAAGTGCTCTGCTATTACATCTTTTATAATAGACTCCAGCATTTTCCCCACTACCGATGTCAGGCTTGCCGGTCTATAATTCCCTGCTTTCTCTCGTCCACCTTTTTTGAATAGTGGGGTAACATTAGCTACCCTCCAATCCATGGGTATCGTTCCAGAATCTATCGAGTTCTGGAAGATGACCAGCAATGCATCTACTATCTCTAGGGCCACTTCCTTAAGTACCCTGAGATGTAGACCATCAGGCCCTGGGGATTTATCGGCCTTCAGTCCCATCAATTTTCCTAACACCATTTCGCTACAAATACTGATTTCTTTCAGTTCCTCCCTTTCATCAGACCCTATGTTCCCCGACATTTCTGGGAGGTTATTTGTGTCCTCTTTTGTGAAGACAGAACCAAAGTATGTATTTAGTTGGTCTGCCATTTCCTTGTTTCCCATTATAAATTCCCCTGATTCTGACTGTAAGGGACCTAATTATAGAGGCAATTTAGTGCTTGTTAAGGGCCTTAACAGCCTATCCCGCCTCTTGGAGGCGGGATGGAGGCGGGACGGAGACGGGACCAGTAGACATGATTTACTGAAAATTGCTTGGAGGTGGGATGGAGGCGGGGTTGGGCCCGCCCGTCAGTTTCTGCAATTTTAACCTCCCACATGCCTCCAATTCCACCTGAACGGCCCGATGAAATTCGAGCCCATAGAGTACAAAAGCAAGGAAGTTATGATAAACTTTTACAAAACACTGGTTCGGCCTCAACTGGAGTATTGTTTCCAATTCTGGACACCGCACTTTAGGAAGGATGTGAAGGCCTTAGAAAGGGTGCAAAAAAGATTTACAAGAATGGTTCCAGGGATGAGGAACTTCAGTTACGTGGATAGACTGGAGAAGCTGGGATTGCTCTCCTTATAGCAGAGAAGTTTGAGAGGAGATTTGGTAGAGGTGTTCAAAATCATGAGTGGTCTAGACAGAGTAGATAGAGAGACACTGTTCCCATTGGTGGAAGGGCCGAGAACCAGTGGACACAGATTTAAGGTGATTGGCAGAAGAACCAAGGGCAACATGAGGAAAAACATTTTTACATAGCGAGTGGTTATGATCTGGAATGCACTGCCTGAAAGGGATGGTGGGAGCAGATTCAATAGTCACTTTCAAAAGGGAATTGGATAAGTACTAAAAAAGAAAACATTTGCAAGGCTATGGGGAAAGAGCAGGTGGATGGAACTAATTGGGTCGCTCTTTCAAAGAGTCAGCACAGGCACGATGGGCTGGATGGCCTCCTTCTGTGCTCTGTGATTCTATGACTGGCAATGTGTCACAAGGTGCATCACACCCTCAGAGGTTGAATGACTAGTTCAACTGCTTCCACTTTGCTCTTGCAAGTTACTTCATCATCCAACTCCCTTGTTGTAATAGACTCCTAACCGTCTGTTGTACTTGATGCTACATTATCTAACCACAGCTTCCAGATAAACCCACACACTGTAGCAATCTCTAGGAATGTTGTCCAGACTGTATTGGCACAGTGTTATAAGTCTGGCTAGCTGCAACCACATAGCTCTGTGGAACAAATATTATTTAAGCAATATAAGAAGACTACAATATGGAAAACATTGTGATTACTGAGTTTAAGAGTGGTTTTGGCAAAGGTCTGAGAACTGTAGGGGGTGGCGTGTGGTGGTGTTTGGCGCGTACGCCCAGTCAGTTATGCCTCTGACTGTTTATGAGTGGTTCGAATCGCTCCCACACCCCTGGGTTCCAGACACCGGACTTAGGTACAAGGCGGCGGTACAGAGAAGACTCGAGTAGATAGGTGGTTGGATGTAAACAAAAACCAAGATTTTATTGAAGAGGAAAAACTGATACAATCTTATGGAAAAATTACTAGTGTACACTTCTACAGGCAAAAATACAAAAGAAGAATAACTATACTTATACAGGGAATGGGGAACACACGGCACATCGAGGGAAAACAACTATCTTAACAATCCCCTTATCCTTATCCCACCCCCTATAAATAACTAGATTAAGATAGGAGTCAGAACTTCATGCTCACCAATCAAAAGGTTTGTTAGACTCAAAACCGCGGTTGGGTTCGGGATTCGCTCTTAGTGCTCTCTGGAGCCTGCCGTCGTCACATGGTCTCTGAGCGCTGCAAGGGCGTTGTCCAGGTTTGAGTACCCCAAAGTTAAAGTCTCTGTTTGGGTACTTTACCTTGCAGGGATGATTCTTCGTCGACAGCTGACAGATTGAGTTGGTGTACAGATATTCGAAGGTCGGCCGAGGCTGAAGGCCCGATAATTTGAAGCCTCTCCTCAGTTCGTCTCCTCAGTTGGTCATCTTCAGCAGGTCTTCCTCATGTGGCCTTCCCTCCGGTGGTCTTCCCTCCTCCCCTCGTCGCATCCCGCCTCGCCTGGCCTGAATGGTCCGTGTCCGCCCGACCCGGTGCTGGGGCGATTCCAGATGGAGTGGGAAAAGGGCATGGGCAAAGGCCAGGGGGTAAGCGCGGGACGGGGAAAGAGCGGCAGCCATGAGGGCGAGGGGCCGAAGAGCAGCAGCACCAGGACAGCACAGCGCACCACACCGATTGCTACCTGGAGGCCTTCAATTATACCCTTGTCGAAAACCTTTATCTGCGCGCCAAATCAGGTTAGTTCTTTGGCTTAATTTTGGCGGGCTATTTTAAATAATGGTAGCAATCCATATTAACTGGTTTTAGATGGCCGGTAATCGTATCTACCGGCCCGATAATTGACTTGTATTGTCATGAAAGTTCCTTGATGGGCCTGTCCAGCCTCGATGGCTCTGTTGATCTGTTTCCGATAATATATGTAGACTGCTTGATGGCCTTAACTATAGGCCTAAACTGAATTTAGATTTGTCTCCAATTCGGTCTAATGCATAATTCAGAGTCCTGTCTGGCTTCAAAATACAAAGTCTCTATTCACAGACCCTTCAGCTTTGGGTTTCGATCCACAAGCTGTCTGCATTGCAGAGTCCATTTTAAAATCTCACAGGCTTTCTGTCACGAGGCACGGACGCCATCTTGGGTACCCTTTTTGATTTAAAATGTCCACGCAGGGTCCCGTTTATTAATAACAGCCTTCGGGGAAATGCAGAAATTTTGCAAATCTTACATTCCGCCCTGTGATTGTAGGATTTGCAAAATTGAACTTTATATTATAAAGGGTCGAATGGCAGAAGAGGCCATGATTTTAAAGACTGTTTTAAAAGAAGCCTAGGAAAAAGGGGCATTCAAAATGGCCGCCAGACCCTGTGACCAACTTATTGGGACACTTTAAAATGGTTCCTGCAGTCCTCAGACAGCTTTGTGGATTCAGCCCACAGTAAGTTCTGGAAGCCGTTTCTGAGAGAACGAAACCAGACACCCACATATACATATAGATTGGATGCAGATCTAGTCGAGATCGGCCTGTAGATAAAGGCCATCTAAATGTTTAACCAGACAAAAGGGAACAGTTTCATATTCATGAGAAGAGCATCAAGGACCTGTTAAGGACATCACCAGGACATTAAAAACAATGAAGTTCATTCCAGACCAGAGATGGCCCGTTACCGGCCATACAAGAACAGTTTAAAATATAATAACTGCCCCGTTGTGCTCCCAGCCTGCCAAAATTAAAACAAAAGACTAACCTGATTTGGCGCGAGATAGGGGCTTCTGATGAGAAGTATATCTGGGAACCCAGAGGTAGAAAGAGAAGGAGAGGAAGCCATAGACGGAGAAGCCATCGTGGTGCTGCCATTGTTTCGGTAGCATCATCGCTAGAAGAAGGAGAAGAAGACGGTTCGAGCCGGCGTCCCGCCCCGGGGTAAAACATCGGGAGATCATCGACCAACCCCGGGCCATTGACGAAACGAGAGGCCATCGACCCGCTCCGGCTCGGGAGAAGAGATAAGAAGAAACTACAGAAAAGATGATGGGGGCCAGCCCAAGGTTCCTCTGACCGGGGTCGAGCAAATGATCCCCGACCCCGCCGACATCCAGACCAGCCGGTGTCCAGCCGTCCCTGACCCCCACCTCAGGAGAGAGGTGTGGCGCAGTTCGCTGGGGCTCCACCAACCACGTGGAGACGGGACGCCTGAAAGGATCAAACGCAGACCTGTTTCAAAACCTTACACTTCCTAGTTGGATTGGTGAGCATGTTTCTGGCCCTTCATAATCAGATCTAGATAGATTTAAGGGGGTGGACATTTAAGGGTATAATTAACATGAGTTGTTGTCCCTCGATGTTCCGTGTGTTTTCCCCATTTCATGATGATCTTTGTAGAGTATAATATGCCTGTATTTGCCTTAGTTAGTACTGTGTCATTATGATTTGTTTGTGTTTTTCCTCTCCCATGTACCCTCTTACTTGCTTGCATTTTGATTTGTTTTAAATTATGCAATAAAATTCCATTTCGTTTCATCAAACTTGGTCTATAAGAGTTTTCTCTACATTGTAGTTCCTGCCCCAAAGTCCAGAGTACAGAATCTAAGGGGCGAGTGGGTCGAACCACTCACGGTTTTACTGTGCAAGAGAGAGAGGCCTCTAGAGAGAGAAACCTCTGCGATCTAAAACCCCTTACAGATACTAAAACTTGCTTGAAGTATCATACATTTAAGGTGAGCAAAATTTTTCTGACCCTCCATAGTCAACCTTCCCCTTTAATTACCTGTCTAATATACCCACGACACATGCACTTCCCATTCCGTGAAAATGTAGTGTACATCAGCATACAGAGAGCAAAATTACAGACTTTACACACACATCCAAGCGTGGAGGGGGTCCAACAACCCTGCACCGCTTGGTACACATATCTTTATTAAACCACGTCACAAAAAAAGCAACAAAAGAAAAACCTTTATTAAAAATAAGAAACAAAAAAGAAATGACAATCCTTTACTTATAATACAGGGAAAAGGCTTAAACCGGCGTATCTCCTTCCACCTTTACATAGTGTTCCTTCCAAATTCTCTGATTTCGGAATTCTGACCACCGACCCTTTCCCTTACACTAGATACAAACTAAATACAACATTATCCCTAACTGGGAAACCACGAGAATGTGGGAAGCCAGTCTGATCCACGGAGGGACCTCTATATTATTGAAAATGTTCCACCAGGGTGGAGTTACAATATCCAATATTTTAGTCCCTATCTCTACTGTTTTCTGTTCGAGTGTATAAAAATGTTTCTGCGAAACTATAATGGCTTTGAGTATTTTGGTAAGATGTTCAGGGAGAGGGGGAATTTCGTAGCCAAAGTGCGCTACATACTTTTGCAAATCCGTAAAATTCTCCTTCACAGTGAGGTGAACAGTGGAGGGTTCAGGATTGGGGACAATTCGCTCCTGGGCCACTTGAACTTCTGCCTCGGGTTTAAAACAGAAACTGCTGTCACTAACCAGACACCAGCTGTGCTGTCCATGCTGGTAGTGGGACGCGCCGGTGCTGACACAATATGTCCCACCCCCTATATATGCTACCTGCGGGGGAACATGGCCTTGTGCCATTGCCTCCATGGTACAATTTATAGGCTTTGCGTCAGCAGCTCTGAACCCACACTGCGATTTTCAAAAGGCATTCAAGTGCTGGGGACACAGGATTATGTGTGCTCCCCGGCTCCGGCACCCTGAGAGGTCAGTACCTGTCATAGCGTGTTCCCACTTAATGACGTAAGGCGGGATCGCTGTGAAACGAATGTGTGCACCCCCTGAATTACTCCAATGTTCTCCACCCTGTATACCGGTGCGGGTCGGGCTGTCCTACCATGACCGGCATCCTAACTACTACTCCCATGATTGTGTGGTTGGACCGCCCACAATCCACGGGGACTGGATAGGCTTCGGAGGCTAGCCGGAGTTGGCACGGGCTCAATGCATTCTCAAAAGGGTGGAGGGCTGCGAACTGCTTGTTGCTAATCCAGGAGGGGACCAAACCTTGTTTTAAATCCTCCAGATTACTGCGGCCCTCGCCCAGTAACCACGCCCCATATAACACGCACACCTCATTCTGCGCAGCCTGGTCAGAAGCATTTCTGTCCTCCCTTATGAGAGCATTTATCGTCTTTGCATGCTTTTCTAACTTGGCTATGATCTCCTTTAAATGGACCGTCGTGGCTTGGTCTTCATGCAACTCCGAGCCCACTACCTTGTTCTCATCCAGTAATATCCTCTTTAACTATGTTTTTAAACCGTTTATCTGGGTCTGCAGCTCTATGTCATCCAAGCTGTTGATGACAGAGGACCCAGTATTAAACGCAGTAAAAACATCATTCCATACTCCCCTTGTTTGTCTCCCTGCATTACTCAAAACTTCTCAGTGTGTGCTGTAGAGTTCGGTCTTGTCCACGTGGGCAAAATCGAACTCGTAAAATTTCTTGAACATGTCCTTTAATAGGGCCTGGTATAACTGCTCTGTTTCTTTGGGGCACCACTCCAGTAAATGTACCTCGGTGAGATTTAAAATCACGGAGGCTACCGCGTAGTGTACCCCCTGATACAGCATCTGATCGGTGGGGACTAGTACCAACCCATTCCCTGGTCCCTTGGTGGCGGTGGGGCAACCTTCCCTGGATAAACTCGCCGCCTGCGCCGTGGGCTGGGCACAAGCTCAGTGGCATTGATTGGGATCGGGGAATATGGGACCGCACACACCTTCCGGCTGGCATCCCACCTTATCCCCTTCCCGGTGTCGTGCCACTGCCGGTGGAACATAATGGATATGCCTGCGGGGCAGACCATCTCTGACCCCCACATACAGATGTAAATCCCTTGATCCGGTTCCCACCACTTGTCCCAACACACGCTTAGTCCTCCATGAGTCCCGGTAATCGTACGATGGGTGTTGTTTCCCAACCGTTCCCACTCGACTTCAGGGTTCCTCATGTCCTTGCTCAACTTCCTGAGCCACCACCAGCTATCCAGTGGAATGTGTCCTTTACACGTCAAACATATTCGCTTTCCAACAGTGACGCTGACCCTCGTGGTAACGACTCGTACCCGGGGGCACAGGAGGGAGGCTTCCCCGTACGTGAATCCGGTTTGTCTGGAGTACTGAGACGAATTGGACCCCAGCCATCCTGGCCACCTTCCCTCGTGGAAGTAAATGGCGGTCTCCTATGCATCCCATTCACCGCTCCCATCGATCGCCATGGGCGCCTTGTCTCCCGAACACCCGTAGATGTGGGAGTCCTGGACGTCGCCCCTCCTCTCCACACTCATCCCGATCAGGGCGAATACGATCACGATCCATTCCATCCCGAAAATCTTTCTGCAAAAAGATGTAAAAACATGCAGCCAGGTCCCCAAGAGATTCTCTGGCTTGGTGAAGCGTGGTCGGGTCCCGCGACCTCGACCCAAATATACACTCTTAACAGACTACTTAACTTAAAACTACCCATCACTTTATTTAACTTAAATTATAACACCCAAACTTAAGCTAAATAATTACACTTACTTTAAACTTAAACTTAAACTAAAACTATATACATGCGCCGCCCGTCTCCAGGCGGCCAGGCTAATCCCTGGTCGGACTGCGGCTCGCCGCTACCCCCGGCGTGACCGCACCGTCCTTGACTGTTGGTCCCTCGCAGCCCATGGCTGCTGGCTGAGGACCCCTGTCCTTTGACTTCCCCCTGACTCGGGAGGCTGCCCCTTTAAACTGGGGAGCTGGTGACCATGGCATTCTCGGCTGGGGCGTCCGTGGGGACCTTCTAGGGGCTTTGACGGGTGGGGCTTTCTTGGCCGCTGGGCCTTTTACCCGAACCGCTGCTCCACCAGGCTTGACCCTTCCCGAACCCGGGCTGGGGGCAGGTAACTTTTCACAGCCTGCTGCTGCGAGCTGACAGTCTCTGCCCCCAGGTCCCATGGCTGGGTCTGGGGCGGGGTTTTCCACCTCAGGTCCCTCCCTCCCTACACCTGGGTTAGGGGCGGGGTTTTCGCCCTCAGGTCCCTTCCCCTCGTCTGGATCCCAGAAGAGTGGGGGCGTGTCCCAATCGATGGGCGGGATGGTCCTTCCCTTCAAGCAAGCCACAGCGCCTGCCTGTGCAGTCTGTGAACTCGCTCCTGATGCAGACTGAGGATCTTTATCCTCAGACCCTTTTCCAACTGGCTGCTTTCCCCTTTCAGGTGTAAACAGCTTACACTGGTTGATGGAACCAGCGGCCTGTTTTAAAACCTGTGCTGAAGGCTCGCCCGCTGCCCCGAGCGGACCTTCTAGGGGCTCCCCTTTCTCTTTCCTCACCGGGACGGTCTTACAGACGGGATCTTGGGCCCGGACCCGCTTTAGGTCCGGGCCAAAACTACCCCCCGTGTGCCTCCCTTGTCCCGGACTGCGGCTTCCGGACCTGCCCGATAGGGGTCCCGGGACTCTCCTTCCCCAGCCTTATCTATGGCCCTTTCTCCAGCGCGCACGGTCAGACCGAGGAATTTCACCTCCTGCTGGCCGATCTGCGCCTTCTTGGGATTTACCTTGAAACCCTTCTGTCCTAACAGCTCCAGCAGTTCGGCCAATAGCGGGCCATGCTCCTCCTTCGAATCAATGAACAGGAGCAGGTCATCCACATATTGAACCAACTGTCTAGGCTGGCTAAAATCCTTCAAACTGTCAGCCATGCACTGATGGAAAATGCTGGGGCTGTTGTGGAAGCCCTGTGGCAAACAGTTCCACGTGTACTGTTACCCTTTAAAAGTAAAGGCAAACTTGTACTGATCCTCCCTCCTTACAGGGATGGACCAAAACCCATTTGAAATATCCAGCACCGTGAAAGTGGTCGCGGATGCTGGAATACTCCCGATGAGGTCGGCAACTGCTGCTACTGTGGGTGCGTAGGCTGGGATGTTGCTATTGAGCACCCGATAGTCCAACGTGGTCCTCCAGGAAATGTCCGGCTTTCTGACCGGCCATAACGGAGAATTCACGTGGGTCGCTATCGGTCTCAGAACTCCCTGCTGCACTAACGAGGACATGGCTGCTTCCATGTCCGGTTCTGCTTCCCTGGGGAAGTTATACTGTTTCTGTGGTCGGGCCATGGGGCCCTCGTCTACGCTGACCTCAAACCCTGTGACCCTCCCGCAGTCGTGTTTGTGAGTGGCAAATGTGGCCAGGTGGGCCTGCACAAATGCCTGGAACTCTGGTGGGGTGTTGCTGACCATGAGTCCGAGGTTATAATCCTCTTTGGGCTTCATGGTGCAGAGGGTCCCCTTCCCTTCCTTACCCGGGATAACTACGATCTCACTGTTCTTTACTTTTCCTGCCCCCCAAAGGCAGTGATTCCTCAAATCCACTAGGATCCCATGACCCATGATAAAGTCGGCCCCCAGGACTCCTCTTCCATCCTCCACGTCCCATTTCATCAGGACACACGTCCACTTGGAGCGGAGCGGTCCTATCCGAATGGCGAGCGGAATGGAAACCGAGCCGGCCTGTTCCCTACCCGTGAACCCAAATAGACTGTAAGGGACCCCGCTGGAAAGAGGTGTGGTGATGGGATTAGCTGAGTAGATCACGGTACGCGATGCCCCCATGTCCAATAGATAGGTCCCTGTCACCTTTTCCACCTCCATCTCCAAAAGGGGTCTCCTCCACTCATCATATCGGAGCGAACACAGATACACAGGCTGCGCTGGCTCTAGTCAAGGCTGTGGGTTTTGTAGGCTAGGGTTAGCTGCCTAATTACCGTGAGCTCTGTGGTCTGGGGATCTTTGGGGTCGAACCAGGCTTCTGCCTTGGCCCGGACCTGTGGCAAGCTGTTCGCCACCAGGCAATGGAGCCAATGCGTCAGGGAATCCCCGTTCAGGAACATCCGGCCTGGTGTCCCCGGGCAAGCTTTCCGGTACACCGGCCACAGCCGGTCCGCAAAAGCCTGCGGGGTTTCCCCAGAAAGCTGGATCGTGTTCTCCACGCGCGAGAAGGGACTTCCCTCATCCATCCCCATGGCCTCTAGAACCGCATCTCTAAGCTCCTCGTACCCGCTCTGCCCCCTTTTACACTCGTCAGAGAGGGATTGGAGGAGATTACTCTCCAGGGAGAATAGCAGCATTTTGGCCTTCTCAGTGTCATCACAGTCATTGACGCTGGCGGTCTGCTCTATTTCCCTGAAGTGGATCGAGGGGTCTCCTTTTGCGGAAAGCTTCGGGATATGGTTGACCATAACCCTGAGCTGTTGAATGTCGAAGGGTAATACGAACTGGTTTTGGAGGGGTCCCTCAATGTCGCCGTTGGCGGGTGGGTCGAACCTCTGATGCCGCGCTGGGCACATCGGTCCCGGCTCCGGCCTCTCGGGCGGGGGTTGCTCTACCTCCGCCTCCACCTCTGGTTCCGCTTTGGGTTCCACCCCCGGTTCCACCCCCCCTTGCTGCCAAACCTCGCTGAAACTTGGCTCTACGGGTGGTGGCCATGAGGTCTCCTCTCTCACAACCAGTCATCCCTGGGCACCACCGGTGATGTTGGAACTGTCCTCCCCTCATTCCCCATAAAATCTGCCTGGCCTGCCTTTGGGCTTATGAGGCATACCATGCCTTTTGCCTTCCAGAGGGCCCGGCTCAGATTTTCTATCCTCTATCTACAGGGGCCGTGGTCTGCCTCCTCAAACCCCTGCTCACTTGTTAGCTTGTAAGCGGCTTTTACCTACTGTACTTTCTCTTCCTGTTCCCTAATCTGCCTTGCCAAGCGGGTGTTCTTCTCCCGCAACCTGAACTCGTTTCCCTTGGCCTCGGTGACTTGGCACCGTAGGTATTCTAACTGGGCCTTGTGTTCTCCTACTAAATGTACTCTCTCTTGGTTCAAAGCCTGCAAAGCCACTAATAACTTCTCCCCTGCGAGAGCCTTATCCTGGATCTCCAGGGCTGACTCCCTTAACTCGACTGCCTGTGCTGCAACGAGCCCGTCCAAGAGCTGGACCTGCTTTTTAAAGCACATCAGCCAAACTCCCTTCTCTAAGGACTTCTTGTGTTCCTTTCCCTCTGTCCACTTAGCTGCTGCATCTATCGGACGCCCAGCCCTTAACAGAGTGGTGATCCACTTTTTAGTGATATTCACCTTGCTAAACACATAATCAGAAATCCTTTCCTCCATCGCGGTTCGCTCATCCGAACCATTGTCTACTGTATCGCAACCTTGTTGCCGGTGTCCTGCCGCGGTCGCCATTTCTGTAGAGGGTGGCGTGTGGTGGTGTTTTGCGCGTACGCCCAGTCAGTTATGCCCCTGACTGTTTTGTGAGTGGTTTGAATCGCTCCCACGCCCCTGGGTTCTAGACACCGGACATAGGTACAAGGCAGTGGTACAGAGAAGACTCGAGTAGACAGGTGGTTGGATGGAAACAAAAACCAAGATTTTATTGAAGAGGAAAAACTTGATACAATCTTCTGGAAAAATTACAAGTGTACACTTCTACAGGCGAAAATACAAAAGAAGAATAACTATACTTATACAGGGAATGGGGAACACACGGCACATCGAGGGAAAACAACTACCTTAACAAACCCTTTATCCTCATCCCACCCCCTATACCTAACTAGATTAAGCTATGAGGGGTCAGAACTTCATGCTCACCAATCAAAAGGTTTGTTAGACTCAAAACAGCGGTTGGGTTTGGAGTTCGCTCTTGGTGCTCTCTGGAGCTTGCCGTCATCACGTGGTCTCTGGGTTCTGCAAGGGCGTTGTCCAGGTTTGAGTATCCCAAAGTTAAAGTCTCTGTTTGGGTACTTTACCTTGCAGGGATGATTCTTCGTCGACAGCCGACAGATGGAGTTTGTGTACAGATATTCGAAGGTCGGCCGAGGCTGAAGGCACGATAATTCGAAGCCTCTCCTCAGTTCATCTCCTCAGTTGGTCTTCTTCAGCCAGTCTTCCTCAGGTGGTCTTCCCTTCTCCCCTCGTCGCGTCCCGCCTCGCCTGGCCTGAATTGTCCGTGTCCGCCCGACCCGGTGCCGGGGCGATTCCAGATGGAGTGGGAAAAGGGCACGGGCAAAGGCCAGGGGGTAAGCGCGGGACGGGGAAAGAGCGGCAGCCATGAGAGCGAGGTGCCGAAGAGCAGCAGCACCAGGACAGCACAGCGCACCACACTGATTGCTACCCGGGGGCCTTCAATTATACCCTTGTCGAAAACCTTTATCTGCGCGCCAAATCAGGTTAGTTCTTTGGCTTAATTTTGGCGGGCTGTTTTAAATAATGGTAGCAATCCATACTAACTGTTGTTTTAGATGGCCGGTAGTCGCATCTACCGGCCCGATAATTGACTTGTATTGTCATGAAAGTTCCTTGATGGGCCTGTCCAGCTCGATGGCTCTGTTGATCTGTTTCCGATAATATATGTAGACTGCTTGATGGCCTTAACTATAGGCCTAAACTGAATTTAGATTTGTCTCCAATTCGGTCTAATGCATAATTCAGAGTCCTGTCTGGTTTCAAAATACAAAGTTTCTATTCACAGACACTACTGCTTTGGGTTTCGATCCACAAGCTGTCTGCGTTGCAGAGTCCATTTTAAAATCTCACAGGCTTTCTGCCACAAGGCACGGACACCATCTTGGGTACCCTTTTTGATTTAAAATGTCCACGCAGGGTCCCGTTTATTAATAATAACAGCCTTCGGGGTAATGCAGAAATTTTGCAAATTTTACAGAACAGGTTGTATCTTGTGTGTCACACAGGTCTGGCTAAAGAAATGGAAAATTACATAAAGGTTATAACACAGAAACAAGCCATTTGACCCAACCAGTCTATGTTGGTGTTTAGCCTCCACACCAGCAAATAGTTCTAATCACATTTACCCACCCTGTTCGCATATCCCTTCAACACCTCATTCTTCATCCACCTTTCCAATCTAATCTCAAATGTTGACATAATTTCTGGCTCTACCACTAACCCTGGAAGTGTATTCCTCAGCCTCATAACTTACTTTGTGAAGAGGTTTCTCCTGCCCTCACTTCTAAATCTCATACATTTAATTGCCCGTAAACAGGATCTCCGCTGCACTTCTGGTGAAGTTATGGTAGTCGAGCGGAAACAACTCCGAGGAAATTCCCAGCCAATATTAAATGAATGGGAAGGGGAAATAAATAGGTGAATTGTTTTAGTATGTTTTCAACAGTGATTAGGGCAAGTCTTTACAGGGATGGACCAAAACCCATTTGAAATATCCAGCACCGTGAAAGTGGTCGCGGATGCTGGAATACTCCCGATGAGGTCGGCAACTGCTGCTACTGTGGGTGCGCAGACTGGGATGTTGCTATTGAGCACCCGATAGTCCAACGTGGTCCTCCAGGAAATGTCCGGCTTTCTGACCGGCCATAACGGAGAATTCACATGGGTAGCTATCGGTCTCAGAACTCCCTGCTGCACTAACGAGGACATGGCTGCTTCCATGTCCGGTTCTGCTTCCCTGGGGAAGTTATACTGTTTCTGTGGTCGGGCCATGGGGTCCTCGTCTACGCTGACCTCAAACCCTGTGACCCTCCCGCAGTCGTGTTTGTGAGTGGCAAATGTGGCCAGGTGGGCCTGCACAAATGCCTGGAACTCTGGTGGGGTGTTGCTGACCATGAGCCCGAGGTTATAATCCTCTTTGGGCTTCATGGTGCAGAGGGTCCCCTTCCCTTCCTTACCCAGGAGAAATAAGATCTCACCGTTCTTTACTTTTCCTGCCCCCCAAAGGCAGTGATTCCTCAAATCCACTAGGATCCCATGACCCATGATAAAGTTGGCCCCCAGGACTCCTCTTCCATCCTCCACGTCCCATTTCATCAGGACACACGTCCACTTGGAGCGGAGCGGTCCTATCCGAATGGCGAGCGGAATGGAAACCAAGCCGGCCTGTTCCCTACCCGTGAACCCAAATAGACTGTAAGGGACCCCGCTGGAAAGAGGTGTGGTGATGGGATTAGCTGAGTAGATCACGGTACGCGATGCCCCCATGTCCAATAGATAGGTCCCTGTCACCTTTTCCACCTCCATCTCCAAAAGGGGTCTCCTCCACTCATCATATCGGAGCGAACACAGATACACAGGCTGCGCTGGCTCTAGTCACGGCTGTGGGTTGGATGGGGCTGACGGGGTGAGAGCACCGGTGGCGGCTGCTACTCTCCCCTGGCCAGTCAGTAAGGACCTCATGGCGTCCAAAAGTGACTCGACCGCTGCGGAAGGGGTCCCTACCCCTGCCTTTTGGGCTGAGGCTGTGAGATGCTTTCCCTTGTTATCCTTTCAAGGGTTTTTGCACTCCTTCCACCCGTGGCCATCCTTCCCACACCCGTTGTGGTGTATGTAACTTGTTCCACCTTAAGAGAACTTAAACCTGTTCCACCTTAAGAGATGTACTACTTTCTCTGGCTGCTGTATACGGTAATACCGGTGGTGACCACACCGGTATATAAGTGCTGTGTAGTAATTTGCTGGGTAGTACAGCCCTAACCTCCGAATAGTAAAGACCTATTGAAAAGTTATTCTTGTAGTCTGTGTCAGTAATTGACCTGAAATATAACTGGAACACACAGACTTAACAGTGGCAACGAGTCCGATCTTACCCTGTGGCAGTTTACATCCACGGCAGCTTCGTCCTCAGAACGGGCGTCGAGAAGAGGCATCCACCCTCATCATCCTGCTGAACAGCACGTCGCGCGGGAGGCATCGAGGACCCGGAGTGAAGAAGAGAAATTCTGAACTCGAAGCCCACATCAGCGGCAGACAGCTATCTTCCTTCTACCACGGTGGTGGGTAAGCCAATCAGCGAAAGTCGGCCGCGTTGGCTGTAGCGAAGGGGAGGGAAGACGGAGGAAAGAGGGCGGTGAAATCGACCGCGGCCAGTGAAAAGGGCCGGGCCGCATTCGGGCTGAAAGGCGCAGCAACTGGGGCAGCTGAAGGCGCGAGAGTCGCGGTGAATTCGAACGCAGCGGGTGCACATAACCGGGCTGCAAGAAGGGCTGCGAGGCGCGACGGCAGGGAAGCGCGAATGCCCACAGGAACCGCGGTGGAGTAGAAGCAGCGTCGGGGGAGTTGTTAACCACTGGGGAGGCGAGACCGGCAGCAGCACAGCAATCGCCATTGCAGCCAGCGGGTGAAGAAGACGAGCGCGGGAAAGACCGCCAAGCGCGGGAAGCCGCCATTTTGGAAAACAAAATTGCAAAGATGCCTAAACATGGGAACATTAATACTTTTGATAGCGACATCGAAGATTGGACCACGTATGTAGAACACATAGAAGTTTATTGTAGAGCAAATAAGATACCAGATGGGGAGAAAGCACTAACCTTATTAAACTTAATGGGTGCGAAGACATACGGGCAATTGAAACACCTTCTATCACCAGAGAAACCGGTGGATAAGACTTTCGCGGATATTGTTACCGTCCTGAAAAATCATTTAAGCCCCACGCCGCTGATGCTAGCGGAACGATTTAAATTTTACAGCAGAAAGCAGCTGAAAGATGAAAGCAATGCTGAATTTTTAATTGAATTGCGTAAGCTAGCAAAGTACTGTCAGTTTGGAACAGGACTAACAGATGCGCTAAGAGATAAATTTGTGTGTGGATTGTTAAAAGAAGAGACACAAAAGCGACTGCTTGAGGAGAATGAGCTGACGCTTGATAAAGCTGTCGCTATGGCAGCATCGCACGAAGCCGCAGCGAGAGGCACGGCGGTAATGCAGCTACGGTCACCGGAACTCAGCACAAATCAAATGGTCTTGGGTACAGTAAAATTTTATCGTTGTGGAAAGACAACGCACGATCAGAACCAGTGCTGGTTCAAAAATAAGGAATGCAGAAAATGTGGCAGGCTTGGTCACATAGCTAAAGTATGCCGGTCAGGAGAGAAGACCAGCAACAAAAAGTCACCGCAGGGAAAGTACAGAAAGGTACACAAGGTGACAGAGAACAGTTCGAACGAACAGAAGTCAGATTCAGACGCCAGCAGTAATGAACAGGGTAGTTTAAGAGTACACAACGTTGGTAAGGAAGCAGACCTCCAGACAATTTGGGTCACACTTCAGATAGCAGGAGTCCAAGTGAAGATGGAATTGGACACTGGATCGGCATTGACGGTTATGAATAAGAAAGATTACAAAAGGTTATTCCAACATATTCCCCTACGGGATACGGAGATTGTATTGAAAACATACACGGGGCAAAGAGTATACCCCATCGGAAAGATAGAGGTAAAGGTGGTCCACAAGGGCAAAGAAAGCCGAGGAATGGACTTATATGTGCTACCTGAAGGAGGTCCACCACTACTGGGACGGGAGTGGATTAGAAAAATGAATATGGACTGGCATTCATTAAAAGCACTAACGGTAGATGCCAGGGAAACAGATGTCAAACCTAAACGATTGTCCAGAATATTGGACGATGCTAAAGAGGTGTTCCAGCAGGGACTGGGAACACTGAGAGGAATTACGGCAAACATCAAGATTGAAGAACATGCACAACCAAAATTTTTCAAAGCCAGACCGGTACCCTATGCGATACGACCTGCTGTGGAAGCGGAGCTGGAAGCACTAGAACGTTCAGGAGTACTGTCTAAGGTAGACTGGAGTGAGTGGGCTACGCCCATTGTTCCCGTGATGAAACGTCCTTCGAGCAACAAGCCGGGAGAACCAGGGAAGGTTCGCATCCGTGGAGATTTCAAGATCACTGTTAATCCGGTGCTTCACACGGTGCAGTATCCGCTTCCGCGGATTGAGGATATCTTCGCTTCATTGTCGGGCGGGAAACACTTCACCAAGATAGACCTGGCGCAGGCGTACATACAGATGGAAGTTGAGGAAGAGTCACGCCAGTACCTCACGATCAACACGCATAGAGGCTTGTACCGGTATAATAGACTGGTTTTTGGAGTGGCATCGGCTCCAGCAATTTGGCAGAGGGCCATGGAGCAGGTATTACAGGGAATTCTAGGCACACAATGTTACCTGGACGATATTCTGATTACAGGAGATGGTGACGAGGAACACCTCGTAAATTTGGAACTGGTGCTCATCAGATTGAAAGAGTATGGACTTCGAGTTAATCGGCAGAAATGTGAGTTCTTTCAGAAGTGGATCTCGTACTGTGGCCATGTCATTGACCAGGAAGGACTTCATAAGTCTCCTGACAAGATCGAAGCGGTTGTGAAGGCTCCCGCTCCGGTTAATGTATCTCAGTTGAGGTCGTTCCTAGGATTGATTAACTATTACCATAAGTTTCTGCCAAATTTATCCACGGTACTGCACCCGCTGAACGCTCTTTTGCAGAAGGGAGTACCATGGGAGTGGAGCGAGGACTGTAAGAAGGCCTTTCGCAAAAGCAAGGAATTGATAACCTCAGAGGAAGTGTTGGCTCACTTCAACCCAACACTGCCTATTCGTTTGGCTTGCAATGCTTCTCCATATGGTATTGGGGCAGTACTCTCACACAAGTTGCCAAATGGCACGGAGAGGCCAGTCGCGTTCACATCCAGATCATTGACCTCCGCTGAGCGCAACTATGCTCAGATAGATAGGGAGGCTCTCAGCCTTGTGTGGGGAGTAAAGAAGTTTAATCATTACCTGCAGGGCCAAAAGTTTATGCTTCTGACAGACCATCAGCCGTTGGTATCCATTTTTAACCCTAAGAAGGGTGTGTCGGTGATGACAGCACAGAGACTCCAGAGATGATCCCTTTTC
This sequence comes from Somniosus microcephalus, assembly GCF_052327205.1. NCBI lineage: Eukaryota > Metazoa > Chordata > Chondrichthyes > Squaliformes > Somniosidae > Somniosus > Somniosus microcephalus. The sequence continues at coordinate 149,655,483 of NC_140989.1, read as the reverse complement.
CTAGGGGCACATCAATATCAGATAGAATTCAAAGGTACAAAGCAGCATGGTAATGCTGATGGGCTGTCGCGCCTGCCACTACCTGAAGAAGAGGAGACAATGAAGGTTGACCCTGTTGAGTTATTTCACTCGACCATCATCGAGTGTTTACCAGTCACCAATGCAAGTATTGAAAGAGAAACCAGGAACGACCCGACACTGTCCCGAGTCTACGAGGTGACAGTGAAGGGATGGCCAGCACATGGTGATTCTCTGTTACCGGCATTCTCGGCAAGACAAGACCAGCTGTCCGTCTGTCAAGGAACATTGATGTATGGAACGAGAGTGATTATTCCTCCTAAGTTAAGGGAAAGAGTTCTAAAGGAACTGCATGAAGATCATCTGGGGGGAGTCAAGATGAAAAGCCTTGCTAGGGCTTATGTGTGGTGGCCGGGTATCGACCAACAGATAGAGGAGCTGACGAAAAGCTGCTCAGGGTGCCAAAAAGTGCAAAATGCGCCTCCGATTGTACCACTGCATCCATGGGAATGGCCTTCAGCCCCATGGCAACGCGTACATATTGACTTTGCTGGTCCATTCATGGACTCCATGTTTCTAATTGCGGTGGACGCACATTCTAAATGGCCAGAAGTGATCAAGATGACTACCACTACTTCAGAAAAGACAATTGCGGTGTTAAGAACGATATTCGCAAGGAACAGATTGCCAGAACAAATATGTTCCGACAACGGACCACAGTTCGTGTCAGAAGAATTCCAAAAATTCTTAAAGAAGAATGGGGTGAAACATTATACCTCTGCCCCATATCATCCGGCTACAAATGGGTTGGCCGAGAGATTTGTACAAACATTCAAAAAGGCAATAAAGGCCATGAGCGAAGATCAGATTCCACTACAACATAAGGTGGACAAGTTTCTACTGGCATATCGAAACGCCGCTCATGCAGATGGTATTCCGGTGGGTGGGGAAAGGAAATGAGACAGGGATCTGTTATATCGTATTTTTGCCCAATTTTCTGCCAGGATTTCGAGATGGCACCAAAAGCTTTTACTCATAATGGGTGGGCATATTTAATTGAGGTTGTAATCATGTGTCTGTTTTTTATTTCTTCTCTGGACGTGAGCAACGCTGGCAAGGCCATATTTATTACTCATCCCTAGTTGCCCTGAGATGTCTATGATGGATCATCTCCTTGAACTACTGCAGTCCTTGTGGTGACAGTGTTCCCGTAACGGTGTGAGGTAGAGAATTCCAGGATATTCACCCAGTAAGAATAAAGGAACGACAGTATATCTCCAAATCTGGATCGTGTGTGACTTGGAGGTGAACTTGAAGGCGATGGTGTTCCACAAAATTACTGCTCTTGTCCTTTTCAGTGGTAGAGGTCACAGGGGAAGGAGGTGCAGTCAAAGTAATCTTGGTAAGTTGCTGAAGTATGTCCTGTAAATTGTCCATATGGCAACTACAGTGATGGAGGGGGTGAATATTGAGTTCAGTGGCAGGGCACCAATCAAGTGGACATCTCTGTCCTAGAAGCTGCCAATGTTTTTGAATGTTGTTGTGGTGGTAACCATTCAGATGAGTGCTGAATATTCCATCAAAGTCCTGACTTGAGCCTTGGAAGATGGTGGAGAGATTCAAGAGGTCAAGAGGTGAGCCATTCACCGCACAATACCCAGCCTCTGATCTGTTCTTATAGCCAAGGTGTTGATATAGTTGCTCCATTTTAGCTTTTGGTCAATCATAAGCACCAGGATGTTGATGGTGGGGGCATTCATGATGGTAGTGTGATGAAGGTCAGGGGGAGATGGCTATGCTATCTCTTGTTCAAGATTGGTCATTACCAGGCACTTATGTGGTGCGAATGTTACCTCCCATTTGTCATACCGAGCCTGGATATTATCTGGGTCTTGCTTTCATCTGGCATGGGCTGCTTCATTATTGGAGGAACTGTGAATACTGTATAGTTGTCAGCGAACAATCCCACTCTTGACCTGATGATGGAGGGAAGGTCATTGAAGCAGCTGAAGATTGCCTTCATTAGCCGAAGCATAGAATATCCTCCCACCTCACCTCCAGTAAGGACTCTATTCCATTCTTCCAGTTTCTCCGTCTCCGCCGCATCTGTTCCAACGATGCCACCTTCCATAACAGTGCTTCCGACATGTCTTCCTTTTTCCTCAACCGAGGATTCCCCTCTACTGTGGTTGACACAGCCCTTGACTGTGTCCGTTCTATCTCCCGCACTTCTGCCCTCACCCCGCCCCTCCCTCCTGGAATCACGACAGAGTTCCCCTTGTCCTCACCTTTTACTCCACCAGCCATCACATTCAACAGATCAACCTCCACCATTTCCACCACCTCCAGCGTGATCCCACCACCAAATGCATCTTCCCCTCCCCTCCCCTTTCAGCATTCCGTAGGGACCGCTCCCTCCGCAACGCCCTAGTCCACTCCTCTACCACCCCCAGCATCCCTTCCCCTTCGCCCGGCACCTTCCCGTGCAAGTGCAGGAGATGCAACACATGCCCTTATACCACCCCCCTTCCCAATGTCCAGGGCCACAAACACCCCTTCCAGGTGAAACAGCGATTTACTTGTACTTCTTGCAATTTAGTATACTGTATTCGCTGCTCACGATGTGGTCTCCTCTACATCGGGGAGACCAAACGCAGATTGGGTGACCACTTTGCAGAACACCTCCGTTCAGTCCGTAAGGGGGACCCCGAACTCCTGGTGGCCTGTCACTTTAATTCTCCGCTCCATTCCCACTCAGACCTCACCGTCCTCGGCCTCTTGCACTGTTCCACGGAAGCACAGCGTAAGCTCGAGGAACAGCACCTCATCTTTCGATTAGGCACTTTACAGCCCTCTGGACTCAACATAGAGTTCAACAATTTCAGATCATAACCTCGGCTCCTATCACATATATATATTTTCTCTCTTTTTTTCTTCTTCCCTCCCACATGGCAGCTGTCCTTCACTCTGCCAGCACAATTCACAACCCATCTAGAGCTATCCTTTGTTTCTTAACCTGTCCCATTACCACCTCCTCTTGCTTTGAATATCTCTTAATGTCTCTCAATGTCTCTTAATCTCTCCTGCTTTCTATCCTATCACTGACCTTCCCTTTTGTTCTTTCATCCCCTCCCCCTTTTCCCAGCCCGTAAACTTGTTTTCCATTTCCTGCTTTTTTCCAGTTCTGACGAAAGGTCTTCGACCTGATACGTTAACTCTGTTTCTCTCTCCACGGATGCTGCCTGGCCTGCTGAGTTTTTCCAGCACTTTCTGTTGTTATTTCTGATTTCCAGCATCCGCAGTATTTTGCTATTGTATTAGTGTTTGGTTCACTGCCACCTCTCTTCTCGGAATGCCCACCTTGAAGAAGTTCTGCTCTTCTCTTCGACAGGATTTCCGTTTGTCTCTTCAACCTTGTTCATCTTCATTGCTTTCAGTTTCCCTTCTCGTGTTTGATCAGGTATCTGCCAAGACTCGGTATCACAGCTGTTAGATCCGTGGTTCAGTGGATAAATAATTACACGGATGCTGTACATAAACAAATAACAGGTCTTTACTGGAGGAGGGTAATCTCTAGACTGGGGTACAGAGGCATGCACACAGCTTATATACCGATGTGGTCACTGCCGGTACTACAGTATACAGGAGCTGTAAAAAGTAGCTCTGACTTCAAGCACATACACTACAATTCCTCCCTTTTTAGATTAATAATACCCCCTTAATATTCAAATAACAATTACATTTTTACATGTACATTCAATAACAAAAGTCCATTTATAGACTCAGTCTTTGGGGCGGCTTCCTGACCCTTTCGGGATTGCGCCTTTCCGGAGGTTCTTGTTCTTGGTGCAGAGGTGATTCTGACCCCCTTTCATCGGGTAGTTCATCGGGTTCCACTGCTACTGGGTCTGAAGTAGATGCTATCAGTATGTCGGGTTCATCCCCAGGTACTCGAGACATGGGGTTGACGCATTCCTTTGATGCTAAGATCTGATCGACGTGGCGTCTCACAATGTTCTCCCCGACATCCACTGTGTACATTAATGGCCCCTGCCTTGTACATATCGTTCCGGGTTGCCACTTCTCTGTTCGATAGTCCCGGGCCAAGACTGGTTCCCCTACATTGAAGCTCCTTGTCGGCTTCTCGTTGATGTGCTGGAATTGTTTGTCCTCAACATTTCTTCGCACATTTGGCCTGAGCAAGTCCAGACGAGATCTCAACCTTCGGTTAAAGAACATTATGGCCGGGGTCTGGTTGGTAACTGCATGTGTCGCGTTTCGGTAAGCTAATAAGAAATTGTCCATCTTATGCTGTAGTGGAATTTCCTCGTCGCACATGGCCTTTATCGTCTTCTTAAAGGTTTGTACGAACCTCTCAGCCAATCCATTGGTGGCTGGATGATACGGGGCGGATGTGTAATGCCTTACCCCATTCCTTTTCATGAATTTTTGGAACTCGTCGGACACAAACTGTGGTCCATTATCAGAGCAGATCTGCTCTGGCAACCCGTTTCTGGCAAATATGGTCCGTAGGACTGCAATCGTTTTCTCTGTAGTGGTTGAAGACATCTTTATCACCTCAGGCCACTTTGAATGAGCATCCACTGCTATTAAGAACATTGAGTCCATGAATGGACCAGCGAAATCAATGTGCACCCGTTGCCATGGAGAGGAGGGCCACTCCCATGGGTGTAGAGGGGCATGTGGTGGTGCATTTTGGACCTTCTGGCATCCTAAGCAGCTCTTAGTTAGGTCTTCGATTTGTTGATCGATTCCCGGCCACCACACATAAGCCCTAGCTAGGCTTTTCATTTTCACTCCCCCCAGATGACCTTCATGTAGCTCATTTAGCACTCTCTCCCTTAACTTGGGTGGAATCACCACTCTGGATCCACATATCACTGTCCCCTGGCATACTGACAGCTGTTCTCTTCTGCATGAGAATGCTGGCAACAGTGAGTCGCCATGTGTTGGCCATCCCCTCACCGTCAATTCATATACCCGTTTCAGCGTCGGATCATTGCGGGTCTCCTTCTCTATATCCGCGTTTGTTACTGGCAATCGTTCAATTATCGATGAATAAAATATCTCGATAGGGTCCACTGCTGTTGCTTCCTCCACCGTAGGCAGTGGCAGGCGCGATAGCCCATTAGTGTTCCCATGCTGTCTCGTGCCTTTATATTCTGTTTCATATTGCTTCGCCCCTAGAAACAGGGACCATCTTTGTAACCGCTGTGCAGTCATTACTGGCACGCCCTTCTTAGGATTAAAGATGGAGACAAGTGGTTGGTGGTCAGTCAGCAAGGTGAGCTTCTGTCCATGCAGATAGTGGTTGAATTTTTTTATTCCCCATACTAGGCTGAGGGCCTCCCTGTCAATCTGGGCGTAGTTGCGCTCGGCTGAGGTTAGTGACCGAGACGCAAAGGCTACTGGCCTTTCCAACCCGTCTGAGAATTTGTGCGACAGCACTGCTCCAATGCCGTAGGGTGATGCATCACATGCCAAACGAATTGATAGTGCTGGGTTGAAATGGGCCAAAACCTCTTTTGATGTGATCAATTCTTTACACTTCTGGAAAGCTCGTCTACGTTCGTCATCCCACTTCCATGGTACCCCTGTTTGCAGTAGGGTGTTCAGCGGGTGTAATACCGTAGACAAATTTGGTAAGAACTTGTGGTAATAGTTTACCAGCCCGAGGAACGACCTCAGTTGTGACACATTTTCCGGTGCTGGAGCCTTGACTACTGCCTCTATCTTGTCAGGGGACTTATGTAGCCCCTCTTCATCGATGACGTGGCCGCAATACGAGATCCGTTTCTGGAAAAACTCGCACTTGTGGCGATTAGCTCGTAGCCCATATTCCTTTAATCTGGCGAGCACCTTCTCCAAGTTAGCGAGGTGATCACCGTCATTTTCGCCCGTGACCAAGATGTCGTCCAAATAACACTGGGTCCCTGGAATCCCTTGCAGGACCTGATCCATCGCCCTTTGCCAGATAGCCGGAGCTGAGGCTACTCCAAACACCAGCCGGTTGTATTGATAGAGACCTTTATGGGTGTTGATCGTAAGGTAATGTTTCGAAGCTTCTTCTACCTCCATTTGCAAGTATGCCTGGGCTAGATCAATTTTGGTGAAGCGTTTACCACCAGATAGCGAGGCGAAAATATCCTCAATTCGTGGAAGCGGATATTGCACCGTGTGAAGGACTGGGTTCACTGTCACCTTAAAATCCCCACAGATGCGGACCTTCTTTGGTTCCCCAGGCGTATTACTCAACGACTTCTTCATTACAGGAACGATGGGTGTAGCCCACTCGCTCCAGTCCACTTTGGACAGTACTCCTGAACGTTCCAACCCTTCCAGCTCTGCTTCAACCGCTGGTCTGATCGCATAAGGCACTGGTCTGGCCTTCAGAATCTTTGGGCTTGCATTATCCTCTATTTTAATTGTTGCTGTTATTCCTTTTGGTGTTCCTAGTCCCTCCTGGAACACTTCTTTTGCGTCAGTTAGCATTTTTGACAGTCGTCCAGGTGTGACGTCGTCATCCTTTTTGGCCTCCACCTATCTTCCGGATCCATTCACGTCCTAGCAGTGGTGGTCCTCCATTTGGCAATACATATATATCCATTTTAGGTGTTTCCTGATCTTTATATGTCACTTTCACCCTTATTTTTCCTTTGGGGTAGACTTTTTGCCCCGTATACGTCTTCAAGACAATCTCTGTAGCTTTCAAGGGTATGTGTGAAAATAGCCGCTTGTAGTCTCTTTGATTTATGACTGTTAGAGCTGACCCTGTGTCCAATTCCATTTCCACTTGGACTCCGTCTATCTCGAGTGTAACCCAGATAGTCTGGTGATCCTCCATTTCGGTTACATTATGTAGTTTCAGACAACCCAGCTCCTTGCTTCCGGAGTCTGTGTCACTTTTCTGTTCGTCTGAACCACTGTCCATCACCTGGTGTACCTTTTTGTACTTCTCCTGTGGAGATTTCTTACTGTTGGTTTTCTTCCCAGACCTGCAGACTCTTGCTATGTGTCCTGCTTTCCCACACTGTCTGCACACTTGGTCCTTGAACCAACAATCTTTCTGGTCATGTGTTGTTCTGCCGCAGCGATAGCACTTCCCTGTTCCATAGGTCATTTCATTGGTGCCATATTCTTGCGGTCTCCATTGTATCTCTGCAGCGCCCCTTGCGGCTGCTTCGTGTGACACTGCCATACTGAAAGCTCTGTCCAGCGTAAGGTCCTTCTCTGATAGAAGCCGTTTCTGGGTTCCTTCACTTTGTAGCCCACACACAAACTTGTCCCTTAACGTGTCTGCTAGTCCCGCTCCAAACTGGCAGTATTTCGATAGCTTGCACAGTTCCGTTAGGTACTCAGCATTGCTTTCGTCTTTGTGTTGGTTCCTTTTATGGAACTTAAATCGTTCTGCTATCAGCAGCGGTGTGGGGTTTAAGTGGTCCTGTAGGATTTCTACTATGCTTTCAAAATTCTTGTTTACCGGCTTCTCTGGGGTTATTAGATTTCGCAGTAACCCATAAGTTTTTGCACCCATGGAATTTAACAGAACCAGTGCTTTATTAGCATCTGGCACTTCATTTGCCCTGCAGTACACCTCAATACGTTCCACATATGTCGCCCAATCTTCGACTTCATTGTCGAACGTAGAGATACTGCCACTCTTCGGCATCCTTGGTTGTGCGTTAATTATCACCAATGGCGCCTCCCGCGCTTCCCCTTCTTCTCCGCTGGCACAAAATGGCGTCTCCCGCGCTTTCCTTCCTTCCCGCGCTCACCCGTCTTCTCCGCTGCTGCTTCGCAAAATGGCGTCTCCCGCGCTCTTCCTTCTTCTCCGCGGCTCAATGGCGCCTCCCGCGCTCTCCCTGCTTCTCCGCGGCTCAATGGCGTCTCCCCTTGCTTCGCCCCGCAGACCCTGATCAGCCCGTGATCCCTGGCTGTGCTCTGTGCGTTCTTCTCTTGATATTTGTCGACGCCACTCAGTCTAGAACCCGGCTGTTTCTTACCCTCTCTCTCTCCGGTTTGCAGTATTTTTCCTCGACGAGGCTCGGTGATCAACCCCCGGCTGCGCCCTGCTCTCTTCACCCTCTTTCTTACCCCGTCGACGCTGCCCGGCTCTCTCTTTCTGCCGTCGGTCGGCTCCAGCCGCCGCTGCTCGGGAAGGGTCTGCTTTGGACCTGTCGTCGGTCTCTTATTGCTCGTTGTGGCTGGGGAACCAAGCCCGGCTCTCCACAGCCTCCCCAGCGAAGTTGGATCTCTGCCTGACTGCTGGGCGGTTGCTCGCGAGCGACGCCCGTGTTCCGGGACTCGACTATTTAAAAAAAAAAAAAAAAATTTATGTTGCAGGTAGATTCGCATCAACACTCGTCGCCACTGTTAGATCTGTGGTTCAGTGGATAAATAATTACACGGATGCTGTACATAAACAAATAACAGGTCTTTACTGGAGGAGGTAATCTCTAGACTGGGGTACAGAGACATGCGCACAGCTTATATACCGGTGTGGCCACTGCCGGTACTACAGTATACAGGAGCTGTAAAAAGTAGTTCTGACTTCAAGCACATACACTACAACAGCCACATCTCTTTCCTCAGTAACTGTCTCCAGTTCCGACTCATTCCACGTGGATTCCAACTAAACTTCCACCCTCCATGTTTCGGATCGACCCAGGATTACAAATATCTCCAAGATAGTCATCGTTCCTCGAACTACTGCTCTCGCCGCATCTTGAGATCCACGCTCAACACCGTGCAGCGCCGCATGAACACTCTCGACCTCTCTCTTCAGCAGCACCGGCACACTCTATCTCAAAGCTGTCCGGGTCCACAATTAACATCTCATCCTTCGACTCATCCGATGCTTCAACAAAAACTTTTTTTCTTCCTTTCTGATGTCAAGGATCGCAAGCTTCATCAACTCTTGAACACCAACGCCCCTCCGGAACCTTCTTCCCCTTCACTTTCCTGTAAGCCCCCTTCTCCCAATCTCACCCCCTGCCGCGTTTTCACTATCCCTTCTGACCATCCCCTCTCTGACCCTGAATGATCAGTCCTCAGCAAAGGCCTGAGCTTCATCCCCTTACACCCCCACCTCAATGAATTTCGAGCTCGGCACAATGCTGAGCTGTTTTCTGTCGCCTTCGCCTCCGTGCCCACTTCTTTGGCCAGGAGTCTTCCCCCGCACGGCTGACCCTTTCTCCCGCTTTCAGAATTCTCATTCTACCTGGACCCCTCCCTCTGGCCTCTTACCCTCTCTAGATCTTTTCATTGCAAACTGCCGCCGTGACATCGGCCATCTCCATTTCTCTGCTCCCCTCACTCAGTCCAACCTACCTCCCTCTGAACTTGCAGCACTCCATTCCCTCAAATCCAACCTCGACATTGTCATTAAACCTGCTGACAAGGGTGGTGCTGTTGTTGTTTGGCGTACCGACCTCTACCTAGCGGAAGCTGAACGCCAACTCTCCAACACCTCCTCTTACCTCCACCTGGGCCATGACCCCACTACTGAACATCAAGCCACCGTTTCCAAGACTGTCACCCCACAGAACTTATCTCTTCCTATCTCGACTCTATTTTTTCGCCCCTTGTCCAGTCTCTTCCCACCTACATCCGCGACTCTCCCGACGCCCTCTGCCACTTTAAGAGTTTCCAGTTTCCCGGCCCCAACCGCCTCCTATTCACTATGGACGTACAATCCCTCTACACCTCCACCCCCCACCAGGATGGCTTGAGGGCGCTCCGCTTCTTCCTTGAACAGAGGCCCAACCAGTCCCCATCCACCACCACCCTCCTCCGTCTGGCTGAACTTGTTCTCACATTGAAAAACTTCTCCTTTGACTCCACTCATTTCCTCCAAATCAAAGGTGTTGCCATGGGTACCCGCATGGGTCCTAGCTATGCCTGCCTTTTCGTGGGATATGTGGAACACACTTTGTTCCAGTCCTACTTGGGTCCCCTCCCTCACCTCTTTTTCCGGTACATTGATGACTGTATCGGTGCCGTCTCCTGCTCTCGCCCTGAACTAGAAAATTGAATTCACTTTGCTTCCAATTTCCATCCTTCCCTCACCTTCACATGGTCCATCTCCAACTCTTCCCTTCCCTTCCTCGACTTCTCCATCTCCATCTCTGGGGATAGGTTATTAACTAACATTCACTACAAGCCCACTGACTCCCACAGCTACCTGGACTACATTTCCTCCCACCCCGCCTCCTTTAAGGTCTCTATTCCATTCTCCCAGTTTCTCCGTCTCCGCCGCATCTGCTCCAATGATGCCACCTTCCACACCAGTGCTTCCGACATGTCTTCCTTTTTCCTTAACCAAGGATTCCCCTCCACTGTGGTTGACACGGCCCTTGACCGTTTCTGTTCTATCTCCTGCACTTCTGCCCTCACCCCTGCCCCTCCCTCCCGGAACCACGATAGAGTTCCCCTTGTCCTCACCTTTCACCCCACCAGCCTCCACATGCAACGGATCATCCTCTGCCATTTCCGTCACCTCCAGCGTGATCCCACCACCAAACGCATCTTCCCCTCCCCTCCCCTATCAGCATTCCGTCGGGACCACTCCCTCCGCGACACCCTAGTCCACTCCTCTACCACCCCCAGCACCCCTTAAACCTTCGCCCGGCACCTTCCCGTGCAAGGGCAGGAGATGCAACACATGCACTTATACCTCCCCCCTTCCCACTATCCAGGGCCTCAAATACCCCTTCCAGGTGAAACAATGATTTACTTGTACTTCTTGCAATTTAGTATACTGTATTCGCTGCTCATGATGTGGTCTCCTCTACATTGGGGAGACCAAACGCAGATTGGGTGACCGCTTTGCGGAACACCTTCGTTCAGTCCGTAAGGGGGACCCCGAGCTCCTGGTGGCCTGTCACTTTAATTCACCGCTCCATTCCCACTCAGACCTCACCGTCCTTGGCCTCTTGCACGGTTCCACGGAAGCTCAGCGTAAGCTCGAGGAACAGCACCTCATCTTTCGATTAGGCAATCTACAGCCCTCTGGACTCAACATAGAGTTCAACAATTTCAGATCATAACCTCGGCCCCTATCACATATATATATTTTCTTTTTTTTTCTTCTTCCCTCCCACATAGCAGCTGTCCTTCATTCTGCCAGCACAATTCACACCCCATCTAGACCCATCCTTTGTTTCTTAACCTTTCCCATCACCACCTCCTCTCACCTTGAATATCTCTTAATGTCTCGCAATGCCTCTTAATCTCTCCTGCTTTCTAGCCTATGACTGACCTTCCCTTTTGTTCTTTCATCCCCTCCCCCTTTTCCCAGCCCCTAAACCTACTTTCCATTTCCTGCTTTTTTCCAGTTCTGACGAAAGGTCATCGACCTGAAACGTTAACTCTGTTTCTCTCTCCATGGATGCTGCCCTGGCCTGCTGATTTTTCCCAGCGTTTTCTGTTGTTATATACATAGAATATAAGAGCAGGGAGGTCATGATGGAGCTGTACAAAACGCTAGTTAGGCCACAGCTGGAATACTGTGTGCAGTTCTGGTCGCCACACTATAGGAAGGATGTGATTGCATTGGAGACGGTGCAGAGGAGATGCACCAGGATGTTACCTGGGCTGGAGCACTTCAGCTATGAAGAGAGACTGGACAGGCTGGGGTTGTTTTCCTTAGATCAGAGGAGGCTGAGGGGGACCTGATTGAGGTGTACAAAATTAGGAGGGGCATAGATAGGATACATAGAAAGGAGCTTTTCCCCTTAGTAGTGGGGTCAATAACCAGGGGGCATAGTTTCAAGGTAAGGGGCAGGAGGTTTAGAGGGGATTTGAGGAAACACTTTTTCACCCAGAGGGTGGTTGGAATCTGGAACTCACTGCCTGAAAGGGTGGTAGAGGCAGGAACCCTCACAACATTCAAGAAACATTTATATGAGCACTTGAAACACCATAGCATACAAGGCTATGGACCAAGTGCTGGAAAATGGGATTAGAATAAACAGGTCTTGATGGCCGGTGCAGGCACGATGGGCCGAAGGGCCTCTTTCTGTGCTGTATAACTCTATGACTCAATGACTAAGGAACTCTTGCAGCAATCCCCTGGGGTTATGATGATGGCCTCAGACAAACACAATCATCTTCCTTTGTGTCACACATGATTCCTGCCACTGGGCCCTATGACCCCCAATGAAAACCATTTTCTAGGGGTGAGATCATACCAGGATGCTAAAGGATGTGTTCTGGACGTGATTCCTTATTTAGTTATCTCTTTTGTATCAGTGCTGCCTCCCTAATGTTGAGGGTACAAAAGGCTCAATAAAACAGATGTTCAGCGTTGCTAGGCATTAACATAGAAACATAGAAGATAGGAGCAGGAGTAGGCCATTCGGCCCTTTGAGCCTGCTCCACCATTCAATGAGATCATGGCTGATCATCCAAATTCAGTACCCTGTCCCTGCCTTCGCCCCATAACTCTTGATCCCTTTAGCATTAAGAAATATATCTAACTCCTTCTTGAATATATTTAATGAATTGGCCTCAACTGCCTTCTGTGGGAGAGAATTCCACAGGTTCACCACTCTCTGGGTGAAGAAATTCCTCCTCATCTCTGTCCTAAATGGCTTCCCCCTTATCCTTAGACTGTGACCCCTGGTTCTGGACTCCCCGGCAATCGGAAACATCCTTCCTGCATCTAGCCTGTCTAGTCCTGTTAGAATTTTATAAGTTTCAATGAGATCCCCTCTCATTCTTCTAAACTCCAGCGAGTATAAGCCCAATCGACCCAATCTCTCCTCATACGTCATTCCTGCCATCCCAGGTATCAGTCAGGTGAATCTTCGCTGCACTCCCTCCATGGCAAGAACATCCTTCCTCAGATAAGGCGACCAAAACTGCACACAATACTCAAGGTGTGGTCTCACCAAGGCCCTGTACAATTGCAGTAAGACATCCTTGTTCCTGTACTTGAACCCTCTCGCTACGAAGGCCAACATACCATTTGCCTTCTTAACCGCCTGCTGCACCTGCATGCTTACCTTCAGCGACTGGTGTAAAAGGACACCCAGGTCTCGTTGCACTTCCCCTTCTCCCAATCTATTGCCGTTCAGATAATTATCTGCCTTCCTGTTTTTGCCACTAAAGTGGATAACCTCGCATTTATCCACATTATACTGCATCTGCCATGCATCTGCCCAATCACCCAACCTGTCCAAATCATATTGGAGTTTCTCGGCATCCTCCTCACAGCACGCACGCCCACCCAGCTTTGTGTCATCTGCAAACTTGGAGATGTTACATCCAGTTCCTTCGTCTAGATCATTAATATATATTGTGAATTGCTGGGGTCCTAGGACCGATCCCTGTGGTACCCCACTAGTCACTGCCTGCCACTCGGAGAAAGACCCGTTTATTCCAACTCTTTGCTTCCTGTCTGCCAACCATTTCTCTATCCAAGTCAGTACCTTGCCCCCAATCCCATGTGCCTTAACTTTACACGCCAATCTCTTATGCGGGACCTTATCGAAAACCTTCTGAAAGTCCAAATACACCACATCCACTGGTTCTCCCTTATCTATTTTACCAGTTACATCCTCAAAAAATTACAGTAGATTAGTCAAGCACGATTTACCTTTTGTAAATCCATGTTGACTTTGTCCGATCCTGTCACTGTTTTCCAAGTGCTCTGCTATTACATCTTTTATAATGGACTCTAGCATTTTCCCCACTACCGATGTCAGGCTTACCGGTCTATAATTCCCTGTTTTCTCTCTACCACCTTTTTTGAATAATGGGGTAACATTAGCTACCCTCCAATCCATGGGAACTGTTCCAGAGTCGATAGAATTTTGGAAGATGACCAGCAATGCATCTATTATTTCTAGGGCCACTTCCTTGAGTACCCTAGGATGTAGATTATCACGCCCTGGGGATTTATCGGCCTTCAATCCCGTCAATTTCCCTAACACCATTTCCCTACAAATACTGATTTCTTTCAGTTCCTCCCTCTCATTAGACCCTATGTTCCCCGACATATCTGGGAGGTTATTTGTGTCCTCCTTTGTGAAGACAGAACCAAAGTATGTATTTAATTGTTCTGCCACTTGTTTGTTCCCCATTATAAATTCCCCTGATGCTGACTGCAAATTAAGTAGATTTAAAGTGCCCTGTAGCTATTATGAAAGGATTAATAGGAAGCTTATTTCTCATCCAATTTTGATCATGTTTTCCTTGCTTTTCCAATGCTAACAACTGCTTCATCATCTACCATTGTGCCTCAGCGGGAGGTTAGCGGTGGCGGTAGCCGGTAGCGCCCCGTGGTGCTGCGCCTCCACTGATTACGTCATCACCAGGCACAGTGTCCCGCTGATGCCTCCGCCGTAAACTTTGCTCCCGCCACCTGACCTACCGCCAGACGCTATGTCCGACAGGATCAGGGTGCTGTGTTTGCTGCCGCAGTGGTGCAAATTAAAGGGCAGGTGGTGGGCGGGCATTTTCTTTTGGGCAGCTTGCCAACACCTGCCCCCTTTTGCCTGCTCATGCGGGGTGCTGGCTGCGATTGGTCAGCCCGGCTCTCCTCTTGAGTGCCGGGCTCTTTTGCCGGCACCCCGCTCCCCGGTTGTCCAGCAGGGCCCCGGTGTGTGCTGCGCTAGGCCCCTCCCCTTTAATCAGGGGAGAGAGGCCTGCAGTATCGCAGCTCTATATGCCGGTGCACGTGGCGCTGTTGCACGTAATGCCATGATATTGAATGGTTGCACCCCAAGAGGGATGGGGAGCGCTTCTAGTAGCGCCCCGCCTCCTGCTTGGGGCCCTACCATTCAATTTCTGGCACGGGGGCACTAACCTTTTCCGGGTGTTAAACGTAGTGCCCCAGCAAAGTTAGCGCCCCAAAGGGGGCGCGACTCCATTTATCCCCCTTGGTCTCTAACCAAAAAAAGGTGCCCTCTGTTTAGAAAGCACAGCAGTCCTTTAAAAGCTGCTCCACTCCGAATTCCCCAACCTGCCAGTTGACACAGGCTTCCCTGTTCATAGGAACAATATACAATGAACTTATTTAGATCATTCAAATGATCTGAGCCCACAGATATCCAGTGGTTAGTTGGCTAAACACACATATAGTGCAGGGGTTCCCAGCAGTGTTGACCGTTTTCTGACCTGATTGGAGATTCTGCTCTGCAGTTGCAGAATATAATGGACCAGGGTTTATGTGGAAAAGGGAAAAATGTTTGGTGAAATGAGGAGAAAGATACACAAGCAATTGAATCAAGTCATTTGAATGGAATGTATAGGTGCTCTTATTCAGTCTGAGTGGCAAAGATGTTGTATAAAAAGGGGCATCCTCAACTCAGTATTGACCTTGCAGCAGAACTATTATTCCTGAATCAGAAGTGGCTGCAATTTAACAGAATATGCACATCAGCACTCCCGTGTACCTTTTGTAGCACCAGCTTTCTGGCCATTTTTATGAATCATATTTTATATCCAAAACCCCAAGAAAGAACTGTACTTTTGTGCAAGCTTGTGGGAGTAGCTTAGGGAATAGGATTGCAAGCCAGGCTAACCTGACTAAGGTACATTCATATGCAAACGGCCATCTCACACTGGCAGGCTGGGTGGAAGGGAACCCAGGCCGATTGATGTCATCACCATCCAACATGATTACTGGGAACAATACCCCGAGAGGTAACTCAGAGACACTTTGCCCTTACATCAATAAAGCGCAGTTGCAACCAAAACTGGTGGAAGGCAGGAGATGGCCAGGCCATTGTCTTCCAGGAGATGAGCCAGTTCGGTTTGAGATTGAAACCCATTACCTGCTAATGGGAGCCATCAACTCAGGAAACGACAGACATCCAGTAATCAGCACTCATTGTCTCTTCAGGTGCCAGGCCTGGGAGCGGGGAAACGGAATGTCACTTTTCACAAAGACTTCAAAGGTCATGAGCCACTCCAGGCCATAGGGGGGTCCAGACAGATCACCTGAGTCAATACATTGATCAGTATTGGCGGGAGAAAAGGTTGATGGGTTTTGGGTATATAAGGAGCCGTTTGGGGGCTGCTCTCTCTCTCTCTCTTCTCCTCGGCATCAGTCTACAGCGAGTCTCCCGAGTGGGGCTCGGCTCGACGGAACACCGCCAGAAGCTGAGCGCTGCTCTTCATCCCGCATCAACGGACCCCAACTCAAACTGGGACTTGGATACTGCGTCAGCGGTACGGAACCAGGAGTGAGACATACAGGAAGAAGCTGCAAGCAAGACAATGGGCAATCGGGTTGAGCATATTGCCTGCGCCTACACATCCACAAGACCACTTAGCTGTGTGAGGGGTTGATTGTAAGTCCCAACCAAACCTTAGAGGGGTTTAGTGCTGAGGTCCTGTGTTAGTTTATTTCACGGGAGGGTTCTTTTATTAGACCGTGGTAATTTAGCATGGTATGGCTTGTTGGACAAGCTAGGGTTGTATTGTTTTGTACTGTTATGAGTGCTATTGTTAATCCTATTAAACACAATATGGTTGAGCTCAAACAGGTGTCTGAGTCTGATCTGTCCATATAATCCCTATCGTTCAGAACTTGTAGTAAGAGGTGTGTTTTCGGTGCGCCCGAGAAAACCACTTACACTTTCACCTTGTTTCTTTTACCAATATATTAAACTCTACCCCGACATTCGCAGTTTTGACACCATTAATACTTTGAGCACTTTATTGCTGGAGTGAGATTGTAACTTAAAGTGAACTTTTACATAAAAACATCTGAAAGTGTTTTCAAAGAAGCATGAGCAAAGCAGCTGGGCCATGGGTAAGCAGTGAAACCAGTGTGAAACAGTCATATTCCAATTTTAACTGCAATCTTCGGATAATCTGGACATTCTTGCCAAGCCTCCAAGCTGTTATTGTGATCCTTTTCCCATAAATCATACCTTGGCCGCAGTTGGAGGATGAATATTTTATAATACTGAGGTATGGTATTACACACCACCTAAAAAATAAATATGATAAGAAATAACTGTGACAAGGCTATAATCCAACTAAATAATTTTGTTTGCACCATAAAATCAAGAGCGGTTTATAAACATAAATAGATCCTTATATTAAATAACACCTAATCTTGTGCCAGCTATTAGTTACTGTGTGTTGCATATACTGAGTGTTATGTTCATTAATAACTAGTCGTTTTTATTAAGAACAGCTAGCTTTTGCTAGACACTTTATTGAGCACATGTGGACTAGGTACAGTATCTGTAGAGGCATCCATCTTGACTGCTGCCTTGTGGGTAATGTAGTCTTAATATACATACAGCTGGGTAGTGTAGTCTTATATACATACAGCTATATACAGCTCTACACAGCTCTACCGCTCCACCTAGTGTCCACTATAGAATGACATGTTATTGATCATTACATCCCCTTTCTTTGAGGTTTAACAAAATCAATATCAATCAACTTTCAAGAAAACAATAAAGATAATATCAGTAACACTTTTGTTAGTGCTCTATAAACATAAACATTTTCAAAACAGTCAACACATTTACAAAGCTTTACATTGTACTCAAAGATTAAGTCTATCAGGCTTTTTTACTTCACGTGTGGATCTTCTCAACATGGGTAAGACTGATGTGTCTTCATGAGATTGTTCTGGTGGTGAATGACAAGATGCAGTTGCGGCATTGTCATCAATCTGGTCTTGAATAGTCTCTTGTGTTTTTAGGAGGGAACGGCGGTTCCTCCTGAGAATCTGTCCTTCCTCAGTTCTAACAGTGTATGACCTTGGTCCTACTTCCTCAAGAACTGTAGCTTTCCTGTTCCATGCATCTGGATCCTCAATCCTGACAACATCATCCCTTGTCAATGGTTTTAGAGTTTTGGATGACTTGTCATAGTATGATTTCTGTTTCAGCTTTAACAGTTGAAGTCTCTGTCTCAGTTCCTCACTTTGCTGTTCTTTTGCACAGCAGGGTAGCGTGGTGCGCAACTTGCGACCCATTAGTAGTTCAGCAGGTGAAGAACCACAGTCTAAAGGTGAGGCTCGGTAGCTCAGCAGGGCGAGATAAGGATCAGACTTGCTTTCTGTCGCTTTCTTCAGTAGCTGCTTGAGAACTTGAACACCTTTCTCTGCCTTACCATTTGACTGAGCATACAAAGGACTGGATGTGATGTGCTGAAAGTCATAATGTGCTGCAAACTGTTGCCACTCCTTACAGTTGAAGCACGGACCATTGTCGCTAACGGCAATCCTGGGAATTCCATGTCTGGCGAAGATGGGTTTCACATGCATTATGACACTGCTTGCTGTGGTGCTTGAGAGCAGCGCCATCTCAGGATAGTTAGAATAGTAGTCAATCACTATTAGATAGTCTTTACCATTTAAATGAAAAAGGTCCATACCAACCTTTTGCCATGGTGGTGTTGGTATGTCAGCTACTATCATTGGTTCCTTTGCTTGTTTGTTTTGGTGTTTCTGACATGTCTCACATTTGCCTATCATGTTCTCAATGTCCTTATTTATGCCAGGCCAATAAACAGTTTCTCTTGCCCTCCTTTTGCATTTTTCAATTCCGAGGTGTCCCTCATGAATCCTTGTGAGCATGTCTTGACGTAGAGCCTGTGGAATGACTATTCTGTTCTGTTTTAGTAATAGTCCACTTGCGACACTCAATTCTGACCTTATGTGAAAATATTTTGGACAGGAACCTTTTGGCCAACCATGATGAATGTTCTCTATTACTGTTTGTAATACTGTATCTTTTACTGTTTCTTCTGCTATTTGCTTTGATTTTGTGTCTGACACGGGCAGCGCAGCAATTAACATACTCACATGAACATCCACATCTTCTTTAGTAGGGCTCGCATGACTCATTGTGGGTGCTCGGGATAGTGCATCTGCTAACACTATGTATTTGCCTGGTGTGTAGATCAGTTCAAAGTCATATCTTTGCAGCTTCATCATGAGTCGTTGAATCCTTGGAGACATCTCATTCAGGTTTTTTTTTACGATGGCAACCAGAGGGCTGTGGTCTGTCTCAACTGTGAAGGTGGGAAGTCCATATATGTAGCCATGAAACTTTTCTAGTCCAACTACCAAGCCTAGACATTCCTTTTCAATCTGGGCATATCGACACTCAGTATCAGTCATAGACCTGGAGGCATAGGCAACAGGCTTCCAATCTTCACCCTCTGCTTGTAGCAAGACCGCACCTAGGCCATCTTTTGATGCATCCGTTGACACTTTGATTCTTTTTGTTGGGTCAAAGAAGGTGAGTACAGGTGTGGTTGTCAGCACTGTTTTGAGGTTTATCCACTCTTGTTCATGTCTTTCTGTCCATGCGAACTCATTTGTTTTATGTAGCAGGTCTCGCAGACAGGCTGTCTTGGCTGACAAGTTAGGAATGAACTTTCCAATGAAGTTTATCATCCCCATGATGCATAGCACTCCTTTTTTGTCAGTGGGTCGGGGCATTTTGAGTATGGCGTTTACTTTTTCCATATCTGGCTCTATTCCTTTACCAGATAGATTTTCTCCTAGGGAAGTGACTTCCTGGACGCCAAACTGACACTTGGCTTTGTTGAGCTTCAGTCCATTCCGGCGTATGCTCTGTAGCACTTTAGTCAGTCTCTCATTGTGTTCTTTCAGTGTGGAGCCCCAGATGATGATGTCATCAACATAGACCCGAACTCCTTCCAGACCTTCAATTATGTGTTCCATCGCTCTATGAAAGATTTCAGATGCAGATATTATCCCGAAAGGCATTCTGAGGAAACAATACCTGCCAAATGGTGTGTTCAAGGTACAGTATTTGGTGCTCTCTTCATCCAGTTTTAGTTGCCAAAATCCTTGTGAGGCATCGAGCTTTGTAAAGTATCTGGCACCTGACATTTCACTCGTGATTTCATCTCGCTTGGGAATCTGGTAGTGTTCACGTTTTATGTTTGCATTTAAGTCCTTTGTATCCATGCATATTCTTAGATCATTGTTCTTTTTCTTTACACATACCATGAAGTTAACCCAGTCTGTTGGTTCTTCGACTTTCCTGATGACTGCTAGTGTGGTCATTCTGTCCAGTTCATTCTTGAGCCGGTCACGCAGGGGTGCTGGAACTCTTCGTGGAGCATGTACCACTGGCTGAGCATCCTCCTTTAGCTGGATCTTGTAAGTGAATGGTAGAACTCCAAATCCTTTGAACACATCCTGGAAATTATTCACTACAGAATCCACCGAGTCATCTGGTCTGCTTCTGGCACAGTTTATACGGTAGACTCTCTTGACCAGTTCTAAGTCCTCACAAGCTTTGTCACCCAGTAGTGAATCAAGTCTTTCAGCCACAACAGAAAACATGAGATGATGCACTTTGTCTCTGACTGTCACTTTAAGTCTGCATACACCTAAGCTATCTTTTTCTGTCCATTATAGTCCTTCAGTAGTACTGACTTTTTCTGTATTTTGGGCTTTTCTTTCATATTGTTAATGTCACTCATCCTGATTAAGTTTGCTTTTGCCCCAGTGTCTAGTTTCAAGGTAACTAATGCTCCATTTACCTGCAGTGGGATCATCCATTTGTCCTCTTTTATTGCATTAACTTTATGTTCAGCATTGTCCATTTCTGAGCGCTGCACATTTTCTGTATCCTTTTTGATATTGTCACATGACACCATTCCTACAAAAAATGTCTCACTTAAATCAGTGTCCTCAATTACATTAACTCGTTGCCCTTTCTTAATTTTTACTTTTGAAAAGCATTGTTTGGCAAAGTGATTCTTTCCATTACACTTTGTGCACATTTTTCCAAACGCTGGGCATTGTCTTAAATGGTGTTTGTAACCACAGCGTTTACAATTAAAAATGTCATCCTCCGATTGCTTTTCATTTCTGTTCTGCCCATGTTTCTTCCCCTTGTAGGACACAGCACCGACAGCAGCATTATCACTCATTACAATCGCATCATTATTGATTTCACTGAAAGTCTTCGCGTGCTTTTGAACTAGCTCGCTGGCTTGGCATATTTTCACAGCATTTTCCAAATTTAGTTTGGTTTCTCTCAACAGACGTTCCCTGACTTTTTTTTATCATGAATACCAAACACAATCTGGTCACGAATCATGGATGCTTTGAGCTCAGAGAAATTACATGTCTGTGCTTTCAGTTTCAGATCAGTTATAAAGCTATCAAAAGTCTCATTTTGCTGCTGTGTCCGAGAATGGAAGATGTATCTTTCATAGGTCTCATTCTTTTTGGGAGAGCAATGTGCATCAAATTTTTTTAGCACATCTTCTAATTTTTCTCTGTTCTCCTCTGGATTAAATACAAATGTATTAAATACCTCTATCGCCTGTGGGCCTGCAACCGTGAGCAGCAACGCTATTTTCCTTGCGTCTGGCTTCGTACCGTACCCGATGGCAACAATGTAGAGTTCGAATTGTTGTTTAAAAGTCTGCCAATTGTAGTTGATATTTCCTGTGAGTTTCAAATGCTCTGGTGGCTTCAAATTCTCCATGTCGCGTTGCACAATATTCAGCAGATCTTACCAATCCTGGTACCATGTTATGTTCATTAATAACTAGTCGTTTTTATTAAGAACAGCTAGCTTTTGCTAGACACTTTATTGAGCACATGTGGACTAGGTACAGTATCTGTAGAGGCATCCATCTTGACTGCTGCCTTGTGGGTAATGTAGTCTTAATATACATACAGCTGGGTAGTGTAGTCTTATATACATACAGCTATATACAGCTCTACACAGCTCTACGGCTCCACCTAGTGTCCACTATAGAATGACATGTTATTGATCATTACACTGAGTAGCTCTTGTGATAAGTAATAAAAAACAAAAATGCTGGAAACACTCTCCTCGTTCTAGATATAAATAATCAAGTATCAGTTTATTTATTGGACAGAATTTACCCATTAAATACATTGTAAATGGAGTTATCTCTAATAACTGGTGGCACTGAAAAAATAAGTAACATTACTCTTAGGGAAGAAACAATTGAAAAGTTCTTTTGAATGCTGAAAAAGGTTTCAGTCCTCAAAGTGTTACCATTTTCAGTGTGATTTGGACTGGAGACTTAAGGGTCGATGTTAACTCGGGACGAGAATCATGGGTGTGGGGCCCGAAGTGGGCAGCAAACCGTCCCAACACCATGGAGTGCGGGGCCTGGGAGGTTTTAATTCAGGCCACAACTGGGAACCCACGGAAACAGTCCTCAGCAATGTATATCTGAATTACAGGTTGATGTGGGCTGGGAAAGGCAAATCCACGATCATGGGAGGAGGCCAACCCAGGGCAAGTGAGGCCAAAGGAATTCTTGTGTGAGCCAGGAGGTGTGGGTCATTGATAAAGGTTGCAGATGACTACGGTCCAAAGAGTAGAAAAGGGCGTGAAAGAACTTGCATGAAACTTTGATAATTACAAACAGAACGCGGTCCACAAGCCACAACTATTTTGCAAGATAAAAAAATCAGTTGGCAAATAAATAATTGTAGCTGGAACCCCTGCCTCATTCCACTGGCTCACTAACGTTTCCTCTTAGGGTTGCCAACTTTGGTTGGACAAAGATCTGCAGGTTTCACCGCATCACCTCCTTCCTCCAAACACCCCTCCCAGCCAAACAGCCTTTTTACCCAGCTCCGCTATTTTTATAATGAATAAACATCGGACTGTTACCGATTGCTCAGTCAAGACTGAAAAGAGTAAAACAGATGAGGTTGATATGGAAGTGGTGAGAAGGCGAGGCCATGCTTGAATTTGAAAAGCCTAAACACGAGGGGAGAAGAGAAAGAAAGAGGAAAGGGTTTTGAGGTCTTAGAGAAACAATGATCATGGGAGGGGGGCAACCCGGGCCAAGAGAGGCCCATGGTAATGTTGTGGGGCCAGGAGGAGCTGTGTCTCTTGAGGTGTGGGCTGCTGACAGATCGTCTTAATTTCAAATCATAAGCATGTAAAGAAGAGGAAGAGTATGTAGGACCACACATTTGGAGTGTATGAAGAGATTTCAAGGCGATGGAGAATTTCAGACTTAATGGCCCAGAAATTCGGGTCTCCACGGGTGAGTACGCATGGGGTACTCACCCGTAAGCCCAATGGAAGTGCCGGTTTCCTGCATGTACTGCGCATGCGCGGGAAACCGGCACTTCCGTTCCCCTGAACGAAGGGGTTCAGAGGTTGAACGCGTGCGCGGGAGAGGCAGCGCGCACGCATCGAACTTCGGTTTTATTTGCAGGTTTTCCCGGGAGGGTAAGTCTCCAGAATTTACACATTTAAAAAGCAGGCGTAAGGCCTGTTTTTTACAAGGTAAGTGGTGAATTAATTAAAATGAAAACATTTTTTCCACAGGTTTATTATTTTTAAATACTTTAAAGCAAGGTAAGTTTATTTTTAGTCCCGTTAGAAAATAAAATTATTTTTTTTCAAAAATTTAAATTATTGTTTAAAATAGTTATTTCATGTAATTTATAGTTTATTAAAAAAATGTGATTAAAAAAAAAATGTATTTGACGATTTAGTGCTGTTTTGGGGCCGTTGTATTTCTAAGTTTTGACAGCTCTTCCTGTCAATCTTATGAATGGAGCACTCCCTGCTCCGATTGGCTCTCCATGGCCCACGTGATCCCAGGGGACGCATCGAACTAACTGCGCCCCTGGGATACGCAAGCACTGCGTGCCGGCAGCTGGAGCAGGCCCAGGATCGGAATCCCACGGGGGCCCACAGCTCAATGGCTGGTGCGCAAGGTAAGTGCAGGTCGGGGGCTTGCACCCGCGGGAAGCCTCCGACCTGAATTTCTGGGCCAATAGCAGCTTCCTGTACTTTAGAAAGTCCTTATGTAATGTTTTTAAGGTAATGATTTGAAGGGTAAAATTGACCATCTTTCTTAGTGATAAGGTGAACACAATTAATTTCTAAGGAGCAGATATTACAGACTGAAGATAAGAAAACCAGAGGATTTTTTGTAAACTCCAAAAGCTTGGGGGGAAAATTCAGTTGGTAGCGCCACCCATTAGCACCTTAAGAGGGCGCTAAGTGGGGCACAAAGCAACTAACGCCCGGGCACGGCAATATCTGCGCCTCTCGTGAAATTGACCGGACATTTTGCGGCGGCGCTAAACAATACCGCCCGATCTCCTGCGCACGCAGATCTTGACGTCATTCAAGAGTGCAACGCCCTTGGGGCGCCCCGGACCGGAAATTGAGTGGCGTCCCCCTCCTTTCTGCCTGGCGCAATCAACGACCGGTTGACTGGAACGCTTCCCAGTCGCTGTGAGGCTGGGGGGGCGCTATTTAAAGGGGGCCTCTTCCTGGCTTTTGTGTGGTAGCCATTTTTGCACCACTCATACTGAGAGAGATTTTGAGAGAGAGAAAGTGAGACTTCTACATTGAGTCAACGCTGTCTAAGGTAGTTTTGGCTTCTGACCATAACTTTGCAGGTACTTTGCTTTTTGACCTTCATAACTTTGATTGCCTAGATACTATGGGGGCTGCAATGGATGGGACCGTCGTCCTTCTCCATCACATTCGGAGGGCACAGAGATGCAGAGAGAGTGTGGCATTCATGGCCAGACAGAGGAGGGCCAACAGGCCTCAGTACAGGAGATCTTACCCTCCCAGGGTTTTTCGCCAACAGTTCTCCTACATTAATATGTCGGAGGAGCACTGTTTGCAAAGGCTGCGCTTCAGCAAGGAGGTGGTCACTGAGCTCTGCCACCTGCTTCAGCCAGATCTGCAGCCTCAACTGAGGAGCAGGACGTCTCTGTCAGTGGCAGTGAAGATAACAGTGGCTCTCAACTTTTATGCCATTGGCTCATTTCAATCAGCTTCTGGGGCATCGGCAATATCTCCCAGTTTGCGGTGCATTGCTGCATCCGTCAGGTAACAAATGCCCTCTTTAAAAGGAGATGAGAGTACATCTCTTTCCCCATGACCCCGGACAAGTAGCAAGAACGCGCAACGGGCTTTGCGATGATAGCGGGCTTCCCCATGGTGCAGGGTGCCATTGACTGCATGCATGTGGCTTTGCGGGCGCCGCAAGAGAATGCTGAGGATTTCCGCAACCGAAAGGGCTTCATTCCTTAAACATCCAGTTGGTCTGTGACCACAGACAGCTGATACTCGCTGTCAATGCCCACTTTCCTGGCAGCACCCACGATGCCTTCATCCTGCGCCAGACTTCTGTGGCAGACCTTTTCCAGGCACCGCATCACCCAGGAGGTTGGCTTCTCGGGGACAAGGGATATCCACTGTGCATCTGGCTGATGACACCGCTCCGTACGCCCAGCACCCCTGCTGAGCTACGATACAATGAGAGCCATCAAGCTACCAGGAACATCGTTGAGCACACAATCAGCGTGCTCAAGCAACGGTTCCGCTGTCTGGACCATTCTGGAGGAGCCCTGCAGTACTCTCCTGAGCAAGTCTCCCACTTCATTGTTGTGTGCTGCATGCTGCTTAACCTTGCAATCCTCAGGACCCAGCCAATGCCACCAAGCTTTGGAGCACCAGCAGAGGAGGAGGAGGAAAAGGAGGAGGAAGATGAAGAGGATGATCATCAGCAGCACCAAGGCGGGAGGGAGGCACAAAGTGGAAGGGCCGTCTGTCAAAGGCTCATAGCAAGTCACTTCTAGGCCCCCTCTGAGGAAATGGCTTCTGCCATTTAAACAACCTGAATGAAACCATCCCGCAACCCCTAATCCGGTCAAGGCAACAATGAGTGCAAAGACCAAACATGTACATTTTGAATACAGACACTTCTTTATTTCACAAACTCTGTCTCATTTCCACATGACAAAGTAATAGAAAGAAACACAAAAAAAAGCAGTCATTCACATAACTGGCTCGCACAACCTGGATACAATGTCTAAAACAGTAACAAAAATTTGACCACGAACCTCGGCCTTCAATAAAACAATGAAAAACATTTTGTCACACCTCCTACTTTTTGTCCTTCGAGGGTGGTCTGCTTCCCTTGCGAAATTCCCCCCTTCCCACCCTGAAGCTCCTCCGTAATGGGACCCCAGTGGCTGGAGCAAGGCTGGGGGAAGGCTGCTGATTGTCAGAAACTGAGACTGCAGATGCCCTTGAAGGATGGCCTGGACCAGCTCTGGGCCTGGAGGGCCCGGCTGCTGACTGCACCAACTCTGCATCGGTGGCAGCAGTCTGTCCTACAGGTGGTGGCAACTGCAGTGGAGAAGTGTCAGTGGTGGCAGCAGGAATGCTGTCATCTTGAGAGAGGACAGCAACTCCCTGCTCAACTGACACACTGGCACTCCCACAGGGCAGCACTTCAGCATCCGGAGCAATCTGATGGAGCACAGATTGCTGGCCTGCTGTGGCGTGGTGAGAGCCCCGGGGAAATGTGCCCGATCCAGCGAGGGTGGCAGCAGTCAGTGCTTGCATGGCCTCAATCTGCGTCTGCATGAGACCAGCCACTGACTGCATTGCAGTGCTAAGCATTTGCGTGGCAGCCGCCTGGGCTACAGCGAAGTGCTCCACACTCCTTGCCAGTGATTCGGGCAATCTTGCCACTGCAGCCATGAGCTCAGTGTGCCTGTGCTCCGCCTGGGCGCTCATTTCAGCGAGGACCCGCTCCTCCTCTGCGTCCAGTGCAGCAGGACTCGAAACCATATTCTCCCTCCAGGGAGAAGGCCCCCGAGCTTACCTACCCACATCGCGTTGCTGCAGCCCGCTGGGTCCTGGAGCTTCACCCTCATCAGACCATTCCCCCCTGCTCCCCTCCAGGGAAGGCGTGTTCCCAGTGTAGGCATGGGCTGCCTCGGTAGAGGGTGGCGCTGATGCTCCGGCTTCCTCTTCCTCCTCGCCTTCAGCTTCACTCCCACTGGCAGCTTGAGGGCCCGTCTCCTCACCTGGTGAATCACCATCTGAAAGCAGGGAGGTACAAGAGTGGCTTTAGCATGAGGACAGGGTGGCAGCAAGGGAGGCATGAGTGCAGCGATTTAGTGATTTGGATTGAAAGTGTCAAAGGCTGCTGTTGTGAGGAACAAGTGGAAGGAGAGAGGACAAAAAGGTGATGACCTTACCATTGCTGTCCAGAACGGGGTCGGCGTCTCCAATGGCGATGGGACCAATCACCCGGCTTGCCACAATCCTGTGGACACGCTCCTCAAGATCGCTGAGGGGTTGCAGCTGAGGCCACCCTCCACCGGTCCATTGCTGCTGTCTCCTATTATGAGACAGCTTGGCCTGCAAGAAAAAGGATGGCATCTGAGTAAATATGCAGCCATGGTCTTGCCTGAAATGCCTCCCATGGTTGAATAGCCCTTACTGTATGCAGCCATGGTCTTGCCTGAAATGCCTCCCATGGTTGAATAGCCCTTACTGTATGGAAATTGTGGAATGTGCGTGTGTGTTTGATGAAAGGGCCACAGGTGTTGGATGAGTGTTGGGCATTGGGGCTTTCAAGACCCTCTGGCCATAAAGTGAGGTTGAGATGGAGGGATGAAGAGGTTTTGAAAAAAAGGCACCCACCCTGACGACCTGAGTGAGGTCATTGAACTTTTTCCTACATTGGAGATGGGTCCTAGGCACCATGCTGCTTGAGGACACTCTCTGAGCCACCTCCCTCCACACTCTTCTGTACTCGCGTGGCAAAGGCCTCCTGCCACTCTCTGGGTACAGAATGGATCTTCTGCGCTCCACCCCGCGAACCAGAGCCGCCAAGGCCCGCTCGCAGAAGCGCTGTGCTCGCTCCCTAGCCCTCTCCATAGTGTTTGGCTGCTAGATTTAGCCATAGGTCTGCCCAGGCCGAGATTCAAGGCTCCAATGAGCAGGGTGTGGCTGCAGAGCAAGATCGACCCTCCCCTTTAAGAACTGACCGGCGCCAGTGTGTCTGTGTTCAATCGCTAACTGACAGCACCTGCGCTGCGCCCGCCCTCTGAGGTAGCGCCTCGCTCCTCGGCCTTAGCGCCTTAGAGCTGTGTAGTGCCTGATTTAGCGCTCCAATCACCTCCAGGGCCGATAAAAGCCAAGTTTGCTGTCGGAGGCGATAATTAGCGGCAGGCGCTAAACGTTGCGCACCACCAGTAATGGCGCCCCATATGGGGCGATACCGAATTTTTCCCCCCTTACCTTTTATAGGCAAAGCTGCCACCAGCTGCTTTCTGCTACAGTCAATGGCCTTTCTTTCCAGTGCATGACCACGCTATCCAGATGATTTCAGATAGGTGATTGGTCGAAAGTGCTTCTTCTTCTAGTTACCAGGAGATACAACAAAGTCAGTGCACTGATAATTGAAGAATATTGATGACGTAAACCAGCCCATATCAGTGGTAAAAAGATGTCAAGCTCCAATTAAAACATGGGCTCACCATCCCCTGTGACCTGGTTGACAGACAAGCTTGTCACTTTTAACCATGTTTGTGTTGTTAATGTGGGGTGATGTATGGCACATTGCTGAACACCTCACACCTAAGATTTGTCTAATGTTGACAGATGTGCTCTGACCTGTCGACAGCAGCGCTCTGGAAATTATGCACAATCATGAAAAGGGGATTAAAATCGATTTGTGAGAGGACAGGAACACAACAGTGCTCTTTCATCTGGTTTCCTTATAACTGTAGTACCGCAGGGAGGATAGTATAAAAAGTCTTTAGTCATTGCATATACATTTGCCTGTGTCACGTGCTGCACTGTGCAACTTGTGGCATTAAGAAAAGTGTCAGCTCTGAATGAATACATCACAAATAAACCATTAGGATTCCAGATTTGTGTGCGGGTAAGCTGATAAGAAAATAACCCAGGACTCCCACTATTCACAATTCACAATTCAAATCGCTTTATTGGCATGATAAGTTACATCTTATGTTGCCAAAGCATCAAAATACATTTATGGTTTAGCACATAAACGCAGTTCTATTCATACAGTGTATAAACAGGTATATCCCTGAGTGTATAAATATACATTTGCATTGTTTATATATATTCTTTTCTTAGTTTACTGGTTGTCCCTCTGTTCATGGCAAGCTGTAACATAGTGTGCCGCCAGTGTTATACAGCTTCTCTCCTCTCCCAGTAGGAATGGGAGTTTTTGGTTGTCATTCAGATTTCTGAAATCAGGGCATATTTGTGAGAATTTTTGGTAGAAATTCTCCCTGATGCCCTGATATTTTCCACAAGCTGTGAGGAAGTGCATCTCTGTCTCCACCACTCCCTGACTGCAGTGAGAGCATATCCTGTCCTCTCTTGGCAGCCTGGTCTGCCTGTGTCTGCCTTTTTCGATCGCTAGGCTATGTTCGCTAAGTCTGTACCTTGTCAAGGTTCTTCTCAGTTTGTTATCCTTTACCATGGTCAGGTAATCAGCTATGTTGTATTGTCTGTTTAGGGCCAAGTAGCAATTGAGTTTGCTTTGGGTTTTTGTTGTTTCTGCCCAATATGTCAGATATTTTTCCTTTTGCTTAGCGACGATTGTGTTGGGTCGAATTCTTTGTGTTACCCTGTCACTGTCCTGGGGCTGGTTATTGTTAGTATTGTTAGTAGTTACTTCACTGAGTCCCAGGACTAGTTGACTGAGGGTATTCTTCTTTATGGTCAGCTCTTGGCATTTCAGGGCGTCGTAGTGATAGCATTGGGGATTGCTCATTTGTAGGTGATTCCAAAATTTGGTGGCTCTTTTTTGGATAGTGATTATTAATGGATATTGGCCTAGTTCCGCCCTGCATGCATTGTTTACTGTTTTCCTTTGAGTCCGGAGGATACTTTTACAGAATTCTGCATGTAGGATCTCAATTGGGTGTTTGTCCCATTTTGCAAATTCTTGTTGAGTTAGCGGTCCCCATACCTCACTGCCATAGAGTGCAATTGGTTCAATTACTGATTTGAAAATTTTGAGCCAAATGCTAATTGGGATTTCTATTTGGATTGATTTTTTGATGGCATAGAAAGCCCTTCTTGCTCTCTCTTTCAGTTCATTCACAGCCAGTTTGAAGTTTCCCGTAGAACTGATTTTTAAGCCCAAGTATGTGTAGTTAGTGGTTTGTTCAATTTTGGTTGTTCCTACTGTGAAATTTATTTTGGGTCCCTGATGTTTGGATCTTTGCTGGAACACAAGGACTTTGGTTTTTTGGGGATTTATTGTCAGGGCCCAAGTCTGGCAGTACGACTCCAGCAGGTCCAGGTTTTGCTGTAGCCCCTCTTTAGTAGGTGACAGCAGAACCAGGTCGTCTGCATAGAGGAGGAATTTAACCTTGGATTCATATAGGGTGAGGCCGGGTGCTGTAGATTGTTCAAGTAGTTTTGCCAATCCATTTATGTAAATATTAAAGAGTGTCGGTGAGATTGGCGAGCCCTGCGTCACCCCCCGCCCCTGTGGGAAGTATTTTGTTTGTTTGTCTCCAATTTTAACTGCACATTTGTTGTTTGTATACATTGATTTAATTACATCATATGTTTTCCCTCCTACCCCACTTTCGATAAGTTTCAGGAATAAACCGTCATGCCAGATGGAGTCGAAAGCCTTCTGGAAATCTACAAAGCATGCGTAGATTTTGCTTTTGTTATTGTGAACGTGTTTGTCAATTAGGGTCTGTAGGGTGAAGATATGATCGGATGTTCTATAGTTTGGCAGGAATCCAATTTGGCTTTTACTCAAGACATTGTGCTCCTCAAGGAAGTTTATAAGTCTTTTGTTTATGATGCTACAGAATACCTTCCCCAGGTTACTGTTTACACAGATGCCTCGATAGTTGTTTGGGTCGATTTTGTCCCCACTTTTGTATATGGGCAGACTGCCATCCAATGACCCCTGCTGAAAATCACATGGATGCCCAGAGCCAAGGTTTTTCTATCAATTTGTTTATATCATTATATAAGTACCTGACATATCTTCAAGGGAATAGCACTGAAGGCTTTACTGATGGCACAAAAAGACAAAGCGCCCATTTGTTCTAATGTAAAACCACTAGACTGAATGAAGAACACAGAGATCGTATCTGGTTGAGAGGACACTGCAGAGAATGATTGATTAGCTCTGCCAAATTGTTTTTTTACCAAGCAGCTCAACTTTTCAATATTGTTACTCAGCCGAGAGAAATGCATTGGGTAGATCTTGACTTTGTGTTATGGCGTAAAATGGATGATAGCGAATTGCCAGCCCGTTTTACATCACTCCCGACTTTTATTTCCACCGACTTCAATGAAAATTCAAATATGAAGAGATGTAAAATGGGCTACCAACTCACTATCACCTGTTTTACACTATCGCAACAAGTCCATAATGATCCCTATTGTATTGCCACAGGTGTGGTGGCCTGAGGGGACAGGTCAGAAGCCTGGTATATGCTATTGTTCTGAGGGATGGCAGCCTGAGGCCGGTCACCTCCAGCCACCACCATTCCACTGGACCCTGGATCTGTGTCCCTACTTACCAGCAGGCTGGCTGGTAAAATGGCAGCTATCAAACCCTGAAAGCTCTGAGAGACAACAGCATGTATCAGGGCCACCAAGATCTGAATGCCAGTAAGCAGGGTACTGTCTTTTCTGTCCCTGCTGACACTAGGGCTGTGGTCTGTGCTTCCATTGAATTGGTGGCACCGAATGGTTCCTGGCCATTTTTTACACAGATTCCTGCTGCAGATTCCATTGCAGTTGCCACATGATCCATTGATGCCTGCAATGCAGAGAAAAACTTGTCTGATATTGCGGCAAATGATTTTGTAGACTCCAGTCACACCTGCCAGTTGCCACATATCATCAGAGATAGTAATATTGATGCACATAGGTGGGGAATGGATAGGTGTGATCTTCATCGTACCACCTTCTTTTCAGGCAAGTACCCATGGGTTCTGAGTGCAAATACTCTGAAGCCATGGGTAGCCCTCTCCTTGGCCTCTGCTGGGAAGATGACACATCCTCACCCACTCTCCACTCTTCCGGCCTCTGCATGCTCTACGAATCACCCGGTGCCACATCCTCATTAACATTCTCTACTTTCCCCCAGGTGAAAGTATCTGAGCTAGTAGGTGGTAGAGAAAAGGAAGTGAGAAGTAGGGGGTGAGAATGAAGGGTTGTGGTAGAAGACCATAGGGCAGGACCTCTTTGTTGGGATTGAACTTGACTTCCTTTCCCTCATCACCATCAGCCTCCTCGCCTTTGCATCTTCATAATCAACAAGGAAGAAATTCTGTTTCTCTTCCTTCTGGTCCTCCTCTTGCTCCTTATCATCATCACCAGCATCTTCCTCCTGTTGCTCATCCTCTGTCCCCATTGTGGATATGCAGGAATGGAGAGTACAAGTTAAGACTGGGTGAGCATCACCCCCTTGGGATTAAAGAGACAGAGAAGGGGGCAAAAGCTTGTGGCCGTGTGGTACTTCACAAGGATGCCACAGTGACCAAGTAGGTATTCAGTCACTAACCGGGCACTGGCACTATGCACCGACATCGTCATCCTCCAAGACAAGTACAGGACGCATCCCTATGAGCTCCATGGCTTGCTCCTCATAGAGAGTGAGCTTGTGAATGTCAGGGATCCCCCTCTGGTGGATTGTCTCTCACTGGCCTTTTAGGCTAAAATAAAGTGAAGGGCACTTAAAGGAAACGTGAAAGGCATTAGGGTGCAGTAATCAGATTTTGATAGGATCAACGTCATATAAGATCAGAAAAAATACACGGTAAGTGTAGTGTATGTAACTGTTCTACCTTTAAGAGAACTATTGTATGTAACCGTCCACCTTTAAGAGAACTATTTTAGGTGTGGCACTACTTTATCCTGGCTGCTGTATACTGTAATACCGACGGTGACCACACCGGTATATAAGTGCTGTGGCAGAATTTATTGGGCAGATTCGCCCTGACCTTCGAATAGTAAAGTCCTGTTTAAGTTACTCTTGTAGTCTGTGTATTACTTCGCTATACAACCCACAGACTTTACAGTGGCGACGAGTTCGATCTTACCCTGCGGCAACAATACTTCTGAAGAAGTAAACGAGCGTCGAGAAGAGGCACCCGCCCTCGTCGTTTTGCTGAGAGAAAACTCGAGTCTGCAGACCAAGAAAGGAGGAAGATTTCAAACACGAAGTCTTCCATCAGCAACAGGCACGGATTGTCCCTTCTGCCACGGTGGTGAGTGAGCCGATCAACACGAGAAGCAAGTCGGCCACGGTGACTGTGAGTAAAGGGAAAATAGAAACAAATAAACGGAGGATAAGGGCGGTGCACTCGACCACGGTCAAGGGGGAAAGGAGCCGGACAGAAGTCGGGCCCAGAGGCGCTGAGACTGGGGCAGCGTGGAGCAGAAGCCGCGGTACAAGCGGGTTGGGGAGCGTCGTGAGACGACTAGACCGCGACGGCGAAAAAGGCCGGACAAATACCGCGACCACGAGGCGCTGCGACCGGGATCGTAAGGCGCGGGAAGATATAAAAATAAATAAGCCACGGAGAACTCAGCCGCAGCCGGGGAGGAAAGCACCGGACTGCGAGAGGGCTGGGAGGCGCGATTGGAGCGAAAAAGGCCGGGCACCTACCGAGGCCGCGAGGCGCTGCGACCGGGATCATAAGGCATGGAGCCAATAAATAAATAAATAACTAAATAACCCGCGAAGAATCAGCCGCAGCCGGGGAGGAAAGGACCGGACTGCGGGAGGTCTGGGAGAGGCGTTTAAAGCCGCTGAGGGAGAGCCGTGCGAGCGGGAGAGACAGAGCCCGAGAGAGAGCGAGCGAGAGCCGAGCGAGCGGGAGAGACAGAGCCCGAGAGAGAGCGAGCGAGAGCCGCGCGAGCGGGAGAGACAGAGCCCGAGAGAGAGACCGAGCGAGGTTCCGGCCAGCGGCTTGCAGCAGCTGCCGTGAAGGACCAGGAGCTGGATCTGTCCGACGCCACTGGTTGTCCCCAGCGCCAGTTGCCCCTGCCGAAAAGAAGAAGGGGGGGGAACAAGGAACGCGATCGGCTTTTCTAGCGCGCGCTTCAGAATAAACTGAAGCCGGCGCACAGGCTACAAACCCCGTAAACCAGCGGTCGTCGCCCGAGGGCAAAGCTTACCCCTCCCACCAGAGGAAGAAGTCAGCAGCGGGAAACCGCCATTTTGCCAGTAGGGGGGAAGAAGACAAGCGCGGGAAACCGCCATTTTGCCAGTAGGCGGGGAAGAAGACAAGCGCGGGAAACCGCCATTTTTTGGAAAAAAAAAAGAAAAAGTTAAAAAGTTAAAGAGAAATCCTGTTGTTTCGCAGAAAGATAGTGAGAGATAGTGAAGATGCCTAAGCATGGTAACATCAACAACTTCGATGCCGAGGTGGAAGATTGGGCCACGTACGTAGAACGTATCGAGATATATTGTGAGGCCAATAAAATAGAAGATGATGATAAAGCTATAACCTTGCTAAACTCGATGGGCGCGAAGACATACGGGTTATTGAAGCATCTTCTATCACCAGCTAAACCGGCGGATCAGACTTTCGATAATATTGTTGCTGTTCTGAAGGATCACTTGAACCCCACACCGCTGATGTTGGCGGAACGATTCAAATTTTATGCGAGAACGCAACGGAAAGAGGAAAGCAACGCGGAATACTTGGTCGAACTGCGTAGACTAGCGAAATACTGCCAGTTTGGAGGAAATCTGACAGAGGCATTGCGAGACAAGTTCGTGTGCGGGCTGTCGAAGGAAGGAACGCAAAAGCGACTACTCGAAGAGAACGACCTTACACTTGAGAGGGCTGTCCTTATTGCAGCATCGCACGAAGCCGCAGTGAAAGGAACTGCGGAAATGCAGCTAAAGGCAGCGGTACTCAGTGTGGATCAAATTACTTCGGGTACAACGAAATGTTATCGTTGTGGGAAGACAACACACGACCAGGACCAATGTTGGTTTAAAAACCAGGAATGTAGAAAATGTGGCAAACTGGGTCAAATAGCTAAAGTATGCCGGTCAGGAAAGAAGACCAGCAACCAAAAAAAGCCATCACAGGGAAAGTACAACAAAGTACACAAGGTGGCTGAGAAGAGTTCAGACGAACAGAATTCGGATTCAGACCCAAACGGCCAGGAACTGGGTAGTCTGAGAATTCACAATGTGAGTAAGAAAGCTGACCTACAAACTATCTGGGTCATGCTAAAAATAGCCGGAGTCCAAGTGAAAATGGAGTTGGACACTGGATCAGCCCTATCAGTCATAAATCGAAGGGATTACAACCGGCTATTCTCACATATACCCTTGAGAGATACCAAGTTCGTATTGCAGACATACATGGGGCATAAAGTATACCCCATGGGGAAGATAAGAGTCAAGGTGAGAGACAGGGGCAAAGAACACCCAGGAATGGACTTATATGTACTACCTGAGGGAGGACCACCACTTCTAGGACGGGAGTGGATCAAGAAAATAGACATGGAATGGCACTACCTAAAAGCAATAACGAGTGAGGACTCGGTGCAGACAATCAGCTCAGACTCTGAAACGGATGACGATGAGACCAGCCCAAGTATGAAAGACAAGTCTAAAATGAACTTGCTGACTGAGGTTGGAAAAACGAAGGCGTGCATAAAGGCTTATGCTCCAGAGGAGAACAAAGTTTCAGAACAGAATTCCACTGAACAACAACAACATAGTTTGACAGAGAATTCTGAGTCTGTCCAGTTTACAGACATATACATTACTGAGGAACACCGAGCTCAAACTCAACTTTATTTCAAATTACAACAGCAATTAGAACAATTGAGTTGCCGTCTTGAGCAAGAGACAACAGCAATGAAAAAGTTCTTGGACACAGAGTGGGAGAATCTGGAAAGACAACAGAAGCAGCTGGGGGAGAAAATGGAGCAGGAGCACACAAACCGTCTGCGTGAGGAGGCCAAACGAATCAAAGCTGATTCCGTCTCTGAAGGTGCGTGCTCTAATCTGGTGGAGCAAGATGTTCAGCAACTGAAGGCGCTTGTTAGCAGGTTGCAGGCAGAAAAGGCTGATTTGGTCGCCATGAATTCCGAGCTCCTACTGAAGTCGGGTGCAGCATCACCGGGCGATTCACTTGTGGAAATTCGAATGGTGGAGGCTGCGGATGATGGCGAAGTAGAAGCAGCAAAGGGACCCCAGTGCAAGGTTCTAAACAGCCCTGCAGCTAATGGGAAAGGGATGATGGCAGAAGAGTTAACAGTCAGCCACATCATTCATATGCTGAGGGATAAAACTCTAAAATGGGAAAAACTTAAATACGAGCCTCAATCTTCAAAGGGAAGGGAGCTCTCAAAAGTCATTGGAAGAGCTGAGGTGGCAACCCAGACTGAGAAGTCTGCAGCAGAACAGCCCTTGGATGCCAAAAGTACGCTGACGCACGGCAATGTAGAACAACAGAATACTGAAACAGCTACTTCAGTAGAGGGATTGAATAGTCCGATCAATCAATCTCCGAATGAAGTTGAAGTATTGAAATCACAAATGAGGTAATTAGTAAAAGACTTGCAGGAAGCCCAGAAAAAGCGGGATGAATCTGAACGCATGATGAAGTCTCTTCAGGACAGATGTTGGGATTTGGAACAAAAGTCGGCTAACGTCCAGCTGGGTAAGGAGGAAATAGAAGACCCTCTCGCTGGCCTAGCTCAGGACGACACCGAATATTACCATGATCTGTTGAGTGACACTGAATATTACGAGGACCTGGTCTGCCCAGCTTGTGCCGAGAACTCCCAAAGTGCCGAAATCAGGATGAATCACTTAAAGTCTAAGGAACATAGGGAGATGGTGGCGTTACAGCTGGCAGCTGACAATGGAGCTCCGAGAGTCTCCAAGAAGCAAAAAAGGAAAAGACGAAGCAGAAGATGATAACCATCTGAACCATTATTACCTCTACCCGATCACACACGTGGTCCCCCGAACGGAGCCAAATCAGTTGGAAGGTAGGAAAATTTCCCAAGGCAATCCAACTGTTTTTTGTTTGTTTTAAAAAGTCAGCAATGCTGGTTCAGAAGTGATGGAAGTAAAGCTGTTAAGTCTAGGGAAGGACTATGGGATGAGTCCCTCTAGCAAGGTGACCCGACTACACCACGGAGGCGTGGTCCGGACCGAGTCAAGAAGATCAGAGACTGAATCTGTGAACTGTTTCCCGCAGAGACTGAATCTGTGAACTGTTTCTGCAGAGACTACCTCTGTGAACTGTTGTAACATGAAGTTGGATATGTTATGATGTTATGTTAATGGGGAATAAGTATGTTGTAAGCTAAAAAGGGAGGATTGTAGTGTATGTAACTGTTCTACCTTTAAGAGAACTATTGTATGTAACCGTCCACCTTTAAGAGAACTATTTTAGGTGTGGCACTACTTTATCCTGGCTGCTGTATACTGTAATACCGACGGTGACCACACCGGTATATAAGTGCTGTGGCAGAATTTATTGGGCAGATTCGCCCTGACCTTCGAATAGTAAAGTCCTGTTTAAGTTACTCTTGTAGTCTGTGTATTACTTCGCTATACAACCCACAGACTTTACAGTAAGCAAATTATATTGTATACATTTAATGAAAGTTAATGTAGGTTGGATAGAAGATTTGCTTTAAGCAATTTGACAGCATTTTAAGTTTTTTGAGGATGTTTTAAATAATATTTTCCCTCTGTTTTTCCACAAGATTGGGCCTCAGCTGCCTAATTAAATGGAATTGAGTGCAATTTGGTGTGAGATATATACTGCTGTCAGACTTAGATTTGATTACTATTGTAAGTATTTGATGCTAACCAGGACGGCGAAGGATAAGATAGTAGAATTAAAGAGTAGGATTCGTTTAGTTATGCGATTTGGTGGACATGAAAAAAATCAGGGACAACATGTGGCTGAGATTCGACAGAAAAGGGGACCAGCTGAAGGAGGAGAAAGGAAAGCTAGATAGGTAGAGCTAATGGCAAAGGTTGGATAGGAATATAGTGAAGGGAAATGAAAAGAAGGGACACAAAAAAAATCAAGACCAAAGTAATATAGGAAGTTAGAGTGTCAAATACGTTTCAAGAACTAGATGATAGGACAGTTGTTACTCAGGGAGAATGTAATTACCTACATTATTTTTTTCAGCCAAGTTACCTCAGAAAAAGTTGAAGATTTCATGATTTGCCTTGTTTTACTGTTATATAAAAATTCCAGTTATTTTCACTCCTCAGTAATTTTACATTGACACGTAGTACAAGAGGAAACTCCCAATAGCAAGGCTTGGCTTGGCCTGCCCTGTGAAGGGCCAGCCTTGCTTTCAATCACAATACAGTTCTGGGAACCATAGCCACAGATCCAATAAAATTTAAAATGGAGAAATGAGGGAAAAGGAAAGAACCATAATCAGAAGTTTGACTGTCACCTCCAATAAAAGTAGCGGCTCGGGTTATTAAGGCCATAAAAAAAGCAAACAAAGCACAGTGGTTCATTTCCAGAGGGATAGAATTGAAAAGCAGAGAAGTTATGTTGAACTTGTATAGAACCTTGGTTAGACCACACTTAGAGCACTGTGAATAGTTCTGGTCTCCATATTATAAAAATGGATATAGAGGTACTGGAGTGGGTGCAAAAAAGATTTACTAGGATGATACCAGAACTGTGAGGTTATACC
Source organism: Somniosus microcephalus (assembly GCF_052327205.1). Classification (NCBI taxonomy): domain Eukaryota; kingdom Metazoa; phylum Chordata; class Chondrichthyes; order Squaliformes; family Somniosidae; genus Somniosus; species Somniosus microcephalus. The sequence goes on along the minus strand of NC_140989.1, from coordinate 149,616,970 downwards.
TATCTAGGAAAGAGAAGACTGAGGGGTGATCTGGTAGAGGTCTTTAAGAATATGGCAGGTTTTGATAGGGTAGACATAGAGAAGATGTTTCCACTTGAGAGGGAGACCAGAACTAGGGGCAATAAATATAAGATAGTCACTACTTGGCCTCGTCCTCACCAATCTACTTTGTTTCAGCCAATATCCCAGACTCCTCCATCACCATCCCTGGGTATGTTCTGTACCACCAACAGGACAGACCCACCAGAGGTGGCGGCACCATGGTATACAGTCGGGAGGGAGTGGCCCTGAGAGTCCGCAACATTGACTCTGGCCCCCATGAAATCGCATGGCTTCAGGTCAAGCATGGGCAAAGAAACCTCCTGCTGATTACCACCTACCGCCTTCCCTCAGTTGCTGAATCAGTACTCCTCCATGTTGAACACCACTTGGAAGAAGCACTGAGAGTAGCAAGGGCCAGAATGTACTCTGGGTGGGCGACTTCAATGTCCATTACCAAGAGTGGCTCGGTAGCACCACTACTGACCAAGCTGGCCGAGTCCTGAAGGACATAGCTGCTGGACTGGGCCTGCGACAGGTGGTGAGAGAACCAACATGAGGGAAAAACCTATTTGACCTCATCCTCACCAATCTACTTGTTGCAGATGCATCTGTACATGGCAGATTTGGTAGCAGTGGCCTCCACACAGTCCTTGTGGAGGCGAAGTCCCGTCTTCACACTGAGGACACCTTCCATCATGTTGTGTGGCACTACCACCATGCTAAATGGGATAGATTTAGAACAGATCTAGCAGCTCAAAACTGGCCATCCATGAGGTCCTGTGGGCCATCAGCAGCAGTAGAATTGTATTCCTCCACAATCTGTAACCTCATGGCCCGGCATATCTCTCACTCTACCATTACCATCAAGCCAGGGGACCAACCCTGGTTCAATAAGGAGTGTAGAAGAGCATGCCAGGAGCAGAACCAGGCAAACCTAAAAATGAGATGCCAACTGGGGAAGATGCAACACAAGACTACATGCATGCTAAACAGTGGAAGCAGCATGCTATAGACAGAGCTAAGCGATCCCACAACCAATGATCAGATCAAAGCTCTGCAGTCCTGCCACAGCCAGTTGTGAATGGTGGTGGACAATTAAATATCCCCACCCTCAATCATGGCGGAGTCCACGCAAGTGCAAAAGACAAGGCTAAAGCGTTTGCAACCATCTTCAGCCAGAAGTGCAGAGTGGATGATCCATATTGGGCTCCTCCTGAGTTCCCCACCATCACAGAAGTCAGTCTTCAACCAATTTGATTCATTCCACATGATTACAAGAAATGGCTGAGCGGACTCGATACAGCAAAGTCTATGGGCCCGGACAACACCCTGGCTGTCGTGCTGAAAACTTGTGTTTCAGAAGTAGCCACACCTCTAGCCAACCTGTACAGCTACAACACTGGCCAGCATTTATTGCCCATCCCTAATTGCCCTTGAGAAGGTGGTGGTGAGCTGCCTTCTTGAACCGCTGCAGTCCGTGTGGTGAAGGTACTCCCACAGTGCTGTTAGGTAGGGAGTTGGTTGTAATCTACCAAAATTCCCTGGATTCTGGAGAGGTCCCAGCGGATTGGAAAACCGCAAATGCAACAGTACTATTCAAGTAAGGAGGGAAACAGAAAGCAGGAAACTATAGGCCGGTTAGCCTAACATCTGTCATTGAGAAAATGCTATAATCCATTATTAAGGCAGTAATAGCAGGACATTTAGAAAATCATAAGACAATCAAGAAGAGTCAACATGGTTTTATGAAAGGGAAATCGTGTTTGACAAATTTGCTGGAGTTCTTTGAGGATGTAACAAACAGGGTGGATAAAGGGGGAACCAGTGGATGTGGTATATTTGGATTTCCAGAAGGCATTCGATAAGGTGCCACATAAAAGGTTACTGCACAAGATAAGAGCGCACGGGGTTGGGGGTAGGGGATTGGCTAACTAACAGAAAACGGTTGGCAACCAGTAACTAGTGGGGTGCCACAGGGATCAGTGCTGGGCCCTCAATTATTTACAATCTATATTAATGACTTGGATGAAGGGACCGAGTGTACTGTAGACAAATTTGCTGATGATACAAAGGTAGGTGGGTTAGCAAGTTGTGAGGAGCACACAAAAAGTCTGCAAAGGGATATAGATAGGTTAAGTGAGTGGGCAAAAATTTGGCAGATGGAGTACAATATGGGAAAATGTGAGGTTATCCACTTTGGAAGGAAGAATGAAAAAGCAAATTATTATTTAAATGGAGAGAGACTACAAAATGCTGCGGTACAAAGGGATCTGGGGGTCCTAGTACATGAAACACACAAAGTTAGCATGCAGGTACAGCAAGTAATTAGTTAGGCTAATGGACTGTTGGTCTTTATTGCAAAGGGTATGGAGTATAAAAGTAGGGAAGTTTTGATGCAACTTTACAGGACGCTGGTGAGACCATACCTGGAGTACTGTGTACAGTTGTGGTCTCCATATTTAAGGAAGGATATACTTGCATTGGAGGCAGTACAGAGAAGGTTCACTAGGTTGATTCCTGGGATGAAGGGGTTGATGTATGATGAAAGGTTGAGCAGGTTGGGCCGATACTCATTGGAGTTTAGAAGAATGAGAGGTGATCATATTGAAACATATAAGATTCTGAGGGGGATTGACAGGGTGGATGCTGAGAGGATGTTTCCCCTAGTGGGGGTATCTAGAACTAGGGGGCATAGTTTCAGAATAAGGGGTCGCCCATTTAAGATGGAGATGAGAAGGAATTTCTTCTCTGAGGGTCGTAAATCTTTGGAATTCTCTACCTCAGAGAGCTGTGGAGGCGGAGTCACTGAATATATTCAAGGCGGAGATTGACAGACATTTGAACTACAAGGGAGTCAAGAGGTATGAGGAGAGAGCGAGAAAGTGGTGTTGAGGACAAGATTGGATCAGCCATGATCTTATTGAATGGCGGAGCAGGCTCGAGGGGCCGATTGGCCGACTCCTGCTCCTGTTTCTTATGTTCTTATGAGTTCCAGGATTTTGACCCAGCGACGATGACAGAACGACGATATATTTCCAAGTCAGGATGGTGTGGAACTTGGAGGGGAGCTTGGAGGTGATGGTGTTCCCATGTGCCTGCTGCCCTTGTCCTTCTAGGTGGAAGAGGTCGCGGGTTTGGGAGGTGCTGCCAAAGAAGCCTTTGCGAGTTGCTGCAGTGCCTCTTATAGATGGTACACACTGCAGCCACGGTGCACCAGTGGTGGAGGGAGTGAATATTTGAGCTGGTGAATGAGGTGCCAATGAAGCAGGCTGCTTTGTCCTGGATGGTGTTGAGCTTCTTGAGTGTTGTTGGAGCTGCACTCATCCAGGTAAGTGGAGAGTATTCCATCACATTCCTTACTTGTGCCTTGTAGATGATGGAAAGGCTTTACAGAGTCAGGAGGTGAGACACTCTCCACAGAATACCCAGCCTTTGACTTGCTCTTGTTGCTGCTTTATTTATGTGGTTGGTCCAGTTGGGTTTCTGGACAATGGTTATCACCAGGATGTTGATGGTGAGGGTTTCGGCGATATTAATGCTGTTGAATATCAAGGGGAGGTGGTTAGACTCTCACTTGTTGGAGATAGCCATTGCCTGGCACTTGTGTGGCACGAATGTTACTTGCCACTTATCAGCCCAAGCCTGAATGTCATCCAGGTCTTGCTGCATGTGGGCACGGACTGCTTCATTATCTGAGGAGTTGCGAAGAGAACTGAAGACAGCCGTCATCAGTGAACATCCCCACTTCTGACCTTATGATGGAGGGAAGGTCATTGATGAAGCAGCTGAAGATGGTTGGGCCTAGGACACCGCCCTAAGGAACTCCTGCAGCAATGTCCAGTGGCTGAGATGATTGACCTCCAACAACCACAACCATCTTCCTTTGTGCTAGGTATGACTCCAGCCAGTGGAGAGTTTTCCCCCTGATTCCCATTGACTTCAATTTTACTAGGGCTCCTTGATGCCACTCTTTGTCAAATGCTGCTTTGATGTCAAGGGCAGTCACCCTCACCTCACCTCTGGAATTCAGCTCTTTGGTCCATGTTTGGACCAAGGCTGTAATGAGGTCTGGAGCCGAGTGGTCCTGGCAGAACCCAAACTGAGCATCGGTGAGCAGGTTGTTGGTGAGTAACTGCTGCTTGATAGCACTGTCGATGACACCTTCCATCACTTTGCTGATTGAGAGTAGACTGAGAGTAGACAGTGGCTCAGCACCAGGGCGCTTTACCTGTAGACAAGGGCCAATCTCTAGCACACGACTCCTGCAGACTTTGAAGCACCACTGGTACTCATTTTAATAACCAGATACACTAAAGGTGAATCTTTTGCTTAATGGGGATTACTGATGTAGTGCGGTGCTTGGACAGTATTTAGACTGACTCATTTTATGTGTCGCGAGTGGCTTGTTGATAGTGCCCCTATGGGTATTGAAATAGAGACATGTTCATCCTCTGTCAAGGCCAGTGCTTTGTAACAGTTTGAGGTACACCAGCAAAATCGACCATAGAGTAAATTTTGTGAGGCCGGGTACTGCCCCTGGTAGGGCCTCACATGCAGCCAGCACCCATCAGAAAATCGGAGGCAGCGTACTCACGATTTTCCACTATGTGCTGACTGCCGGTGAGGCCTTGCTGCTGGTCTCACACGATTTACCCTCAGTTACCCTGAAATTCAGCCTGCATAACACGCATAACTCTCGGGCAGTACAGTTTCTCACAGAATTTAATTCCATGTGCATCTGTGAAGCACTGCTTGCTGTAAAATTGGACGCAAGCTACAAAGGACATAAAATAAATCAAGAGCATGCCTGAGCTGAGATCATTTTAAATTACATTTAGAGCCTATAACATAACAAAAACATACATGATTTAAATAAGTGGAACAATTTAAATAAATAGACCACACTCAGCACAACTCACTTATCACAGTCAACCACATCTTCTGCCAATGCTTTCAATGTAAGATTCCACTTGTACAAGCTTCACAATCATTTACACAAGCCATAAATTTGAAGTGTTGATCAGGTAAGCTTTCATTTTAACAATTGAAACAGCAAAAGGCATGTGGTCCCTAAATGGTAAAACAGTCACAGAATCAGAGGAAATGTTTCAATGACTGTTCAACCAATGGTCATTAATGGCTCATCAATACTGAAAGTTCTGAATCTGTCCCAAGGATTTGATTGCACATTAACAGAAATTGTGTGGGTGAGTCACTGATGCTGTTACCGATAGTCAACTTCAAATAAATGTGCAACCAAGCCAAGCATAATTGTGACCTAAGTCCTTGAATTGTAATGTCTAATGTGCCAATCCCATTCTGATTCATCCCCATTGTTCACAATCTCAAATCCAAGCATACGATTTAAATGCAACAATCGAATCAAGTATAAAATGTTCCCAGTTGCTTATAAAAACAGTTTTTCCTCCTTTCCTGAAGGCAGTGACTCTCTGGTATCCAATTTTATTAGCATTGGCAAACATCTGGTAGTTCTCTCAGTTAATCAGTCTTCATGTGTAAGCTTAACCAATAAGTGGCAGCAGGCTATCCAGGGAGATATCAGGTATCGAGCCTGATCTTGCCCTCAGCTGACATCCACATATGCATGCTTTCCAGCAGAGGTCTATGGGGAAAGAGTGGGTATGTGGAAATAATTGGATTTGCTCTTTAAAAGTGCCGGCACAGGCACGATGGGCTGAGTGGTCTCCTTCTCTGCTGTAAGATTCCAGGACGCCGCATAGTGTTTAGGGGTTGGGAACCCAGACTGAATTTTCTATCACTGACCCAGGGATACTAAAGTCAGTTGTCATGTCGTGGCTGAGATCTTCCTGGTTCAGTATTACAACTTGTAGCCTCTTTCACTGCTGAGCTTCAACACACATGGCACTAAAGATAGTAGCCTTGAAATTCTGTGAGAATTACTCTGTGTCTTCTGCTGTAACTCCAATGGGAGACCAGAGGGACCCTCCTCACCCCCCCAAAAAAAATCAATGGAGATCCAGGTTACGCTGTGACTCTGCCATTTTATGGAGTGTTCTGCCAGTCTCTTGTCAAAGTTAAAGTGGGAGATCGGGAGAACCCCAATGAAATTTCAATTGAAAGTTACATTTCAACTACGTTCAGCAACACGTAGCAGAAGTCTAAGGGGGAAAAATTTGGTTGCTTTGTGCTATGTTAGTGCCCTAAGAGGATGCTAAGGGGGCACAAAGCAACAAGTGCCCAGGCGCGGCGCTGCCAACACCTCCCGTGAAATTCAACGGGAGGTTAGCGGCGGCGGTAACCGTTAGCGCCCCGCGGCGCTGCGCCGCCGGCGATGATGCCATCGCCGTGTGCAGCGCCCCGCTCATGCCCTGGCCGGTAACACCCCCTGACTTACCACCGGACACTATGTCCAACGGGGTCAGGGGGGGCCTACCTGGGGCCGGGGCAGCGCTATATACAGGCAAGGTGCCGGGCGGCCATTTTTGTTGCTGGCCGCCTGCCAGCACCTGCCTCCGCTGCTGTCCCGGGCCTCCTGACCTGCACCCCCCGCGGAGTGCCAGCTGTGCTCCATGAGCCCGGCACTTCTCTTCAGTGCCAGGCTCTTTTGCCAGCTCTTCAATCCCCGGTGGCCCAGCTGGGCCCCGGGTCGCGCTGCGCAAGGCCCCTCCCCTTCAAGAAGGGGAGGAAGGCCTGCAATACTGTGGCACGTAGCGCCACAATATTCCCTCGTAGTGTCCCAAGAGGGAGGCGGGGCACTTCCAGTAGCGCCTTGCTTCCCTCTTGGGGCACGACCACTCAATTTCGACCACGGGGGCGCTAATTTTTCCAGAGTGCTAAAAGTAGCGCCCCAGCGAAGTTAGCGCCTCAAAGGGGACGCAACTCAATTTTTGCCCCTAAATATTTTGTGTGAAAAGTATCAGATTTCAGTGTTTCCTGCTTTTTTTTAATCCTGATTGAACTGCTGAATGACCAACTAGCTGGGCTAAGTACAATAATTTAGCAATTTTTATGAGTACTTTACAAAATTCCTGATTCAGGCATAATCCGGATCCAAGTATAACATTTCTTATCAAACAGTGGTTGTCAGGATTCAACTTGAATTAAACTGGCACATCAGTACTAACAGTGGGGGATTGCTGGGAAGTCTGACCTTTGCTGTAAATGCTTCACTTAGGGTAATGCAACCAGTCACATGATCAATCTGGATATTTCAGCACAATATTTGACTGGCAAATTCCCATTTGTAGAGAGATTATAAATCAATTTCATGGGGAGTGAACTATTAAGAAGACACACAGATGCTTTGAAGGAACTGTTAATCATGGAGACAGAGAGAAAGTGAGAAAGAGAGAAGATTCACCAGACTGATACCTGGAGAAAGAGAGAAAGATTGGAAGAGAGAGGGGAAGAGAAAGGAAGGAAAGCCCCACAAACAACAATGAGATAAATGACCAGATAATGTGCTTTTTAATGACATTGGGACAGAAATTGCGGTCGGTATGAGGGCCTACTCTCAGAGTATGGCATCATACCGCCTTTGAAATTCACTGCAAATTGAGGACTTCCGCATGCATGCGCTAAATCCCGAACTTATGATCTGTCAAGTTTCGACTTGACAGGTCATTCGCTCCGACTGTGACATCCTTTTTTCTGGTGCAGAGTTGGGCTAATTGTCCATCAACTGCTCAGCAATTACGCAGTAAAATTTTATGGCTGGTGCAAACAGGCACAGGAGCCTGCTTGCACAGTATAAGGGGAAGGGGGCGGGGGAATGAGAATTTTGCAATTTCGAGGCCATAAAATAAAATCGAACACATAAAAGAACCTATCAGGCAGCTGTAAGACTCAGTTTGAGGGATGAATTTTTTAAATTTAATCTTGCAGAGTCTTCCATTAAATAACTGTACTTACTCCAAAGTATTCCCTATGCTTTTTAAAGCCAAGTACTGCACTCAAATAAATATGGTTGATGTCGGGGCATCAGAGATTTCTGTTTCCTAATTGGCTAGTGAAAGGAGCACCGCCCCATGTGATTCATAGAAACATAGATGATTGGAGCAGGAGTAGGCCATTCGAACCCTCGAGCCTGCTCCACCATTTAATGAGCTCTTGGCTGATCATCCAAATTCAGTACCCTGTCCCTGCTTTCTCGTCATATCCCTTGATCTATTTAGCCTTAAGAAATATATCTCACTCCTTCTGGAATATATTTAATGAATTGACCTCAACTGCCTTCTGTGGTAGAGAATTCCACAGGTTCACCACTCTCTGGGTGAAGATATTCCTCCTCATCTCTGTACTAAATGGCTTACCCCTTATCTTTAGACTGTGACCCCTGGTTCTGGACTCCCCCACCACCGGGAACATTCTTCCTGCATCTAGTCTGTCTAGTCCTGTTAGAATTTTAAAAGTTTCAATGAGATCCCCTTTCATTCTTCTAAACTCCAGCGAATATAAGCCCAATCAACCTAATCTCTCCTCATACATCATTCCTGCCATCCCAGGTATCAGTCTGGTGAATCTTCGCTGCACTCCCTCCATGGCAAGAACATGCTTCCTCAGATAAGGTGACCAAAACGGCACACAATACTCAAGGTGTGGTCTCACCAAGGCCCTGCACAACTGCAGAAAGACATCCTTGCTCCTGTACTCGAATCCTCTCACTATGAAGGCCAACATACCATTTGCCTCCTTAACTGCCTGCTGCACCTGCATGCTTACCTTCAGCGACTGGTGCACAAGGACACCCAGGTCTCATTGCATGTCCCCTTCTCCCAATCTATTGCCATTCAGATAATAATCTGCCTTCCTGTTTTTGCCACCAAAGTGGATAACCTCGCATTTATCCACATTGCCATGCATCTGCCCAATCACCCAACCTGTCCAATTCATACTGGAGTTTCTCAGCATCCTCCTCACAGCACACATGCCCACCCAGCTTTGTGTCGTCTGCAAACTTGGAGATATTACATCTAGTTCCCTCGTCTAGATCATTAATATATATTGTGAATAGCTGGGGTCCTAGCACCGATCCCTGCGGTACCCCACTAGTCATTGCCTGCCACTTGGAGAAAGACCCGTTTATTCCAACTCTTTGCTTCCTGTCTGCCAACCAGTTCTCTATCCAAGTCAGTACCTTACCCCCAATCCCATGTGTGTAGGGGGTGGCGTGTGCCCAGTCAGCTTCACCTCTGACTGTCTTTGACTGGTTCGAATCGTTCCCACACCCCTGGGTTCTAGACACCGGACTTAGGTACAGGCGGCAATACAGAAAATCGAGTAGACAAGTGGTTTGGTGCAAGAAAACCAAAATTTAGGGTTACGGTTAAATGCAGAATAAAACACAATCTTATGAGTATTACTGATATGAATACAGGCATAAACACTTACACTTATATGGGAATGGGGAACACATGGCACATCGAGGGAAAACAACTACATTAAAAATTCCCTTATCCTTATCCCACCCGCTATACCTAACTAGATTAAGCTATGAGGGGCCAGGAATTCATGCTCACCAATCCGAAACCTGTTGCTTTAACTGGTGTGGTTTTGAGGCCCGCTCTTGCTGTCCTTTGGGGTATCCCATTGGCATGTGGTCTCAGGGCGTGGCGCTGAAGTTGTTTATGCGAAGCACCCTCCTTTTCCTCAGCTAACGTCGTCATCAAGTCACGATCGGTCTTCTTCTTCTTCTTCCTCGGGCGGTTGTCGACGGTATTGCTGCGGTTGGGGGTTGGTTGGCTGTCTTTACCACCTAAATGATTTTGCTATCCAAGCTTCGAACGCCAGTTTATTCTTCAACCTGGGCTATGACTCTGGGGTTTTACTGTCCATGCATGTAAACGCCAACTTATTTCTTCAAAACGCCAGCTTATAACTAGGCGTTTGTCCCCTAACGCGTCTTCCCGCTGCCCTTCTCTGCTCTTATCGGTTTACCATATTCTTCGCCTCGGCTCGTCTCATCTGCCCGTTTTGTGGCCTGTGTATCCTGTGTGCCTTCGAATTGGGTCCGCTCTCCTCCCACATTTGGTCCCGGTGTAATGGGCGTCCTTGGTGTTGAGCGGCATGGGGAGCGAGAAGAGAGCCCACCACGAGGCCAGGGCACGAGAGCGAGAGGCAGCAGCCCAAGAGTCAAGAGCCAGAGATAAGAGAGCGATCACCACTGATGGGCCTACAATTATACCCATTCTTCATTCCTTATCTGCGCGCCAAATCAGTTCAGTCCTTTGTCTAACTTTTGGCGGGCTCATTTAAAATGGTTACAGCCATTTACTTTAACGACTTCTGGTTGTCTCCGTGTCTAATGGCCTCGATGTCCTGGTTGTTTGTCATTTATAAAACTTAATTGTCCCATCCTGACTTGATGGCTACTGTGAGCTGTTACCTATTAAATATGCAGAAACCTAATGGCCTCGATTTAGGTCCATTCTAGCCTGATCTGCTTCAAGGCGAATGAATGCATATTCTGTGTTTGCTTTAGCTGTCTGGCTCCACAGAGTCTTTTCACAGATTCCTGCATTTTAAGTTTCGTTTCAGGGCCTGCCTGTTTGCAGGGCCTTGCTTTTAAAATCCTGTCGGTTTTGGTCACAAGGTTACAGAAGCCATTTTGGGTACCCTGTTTTTAATAACTTGTCCATACAGGGTCCCTTTATCCATGACTTTGGGGAATGCGGGAATTTTGAGAACCCTACACGTGCTTTAACTTTACATGCTAATCTCTTATGCGGGACCTTATCGAAAGCCTTCTGAAAGTCCAAATACACCACATCCACTGGTTCTCCCTTATCTATTCTACCAGTTACATCCTCAAAAAATTCCAGTTGATTAGTCAAGCACGATTTACCTTTTGTAAATCCATGTTGACTTTGTCCGATCCTGTCACTGTTTTCCAAGTGCTCTGCTATTACATCTTTTATAATGGACTCTAGCATTTTCCCCACTATCAATGTCAGGCTTACCGGTCTATAATTCCCCGTTTTCTCTCTACCACCTTTTTTGAATAGTGGGGTTACATTAGCTACCCTCCAATCCATGGGAACTGTTCCAGAGTCTATAGAATTTTGGAAGATGGCCAGCAATGCATCTACTATTTCTAGGGCCACTTCCTTAAGTACCCTAGGATGTAGATTATCAGGCCCTGGGGATTTATCGGCCTTCAAACCCGTCAATTTCCCTAACGCCATTTCCCTACAAATACTGATTTCATTCAGTTCCTCCCTCTCATTAGACCCTATGTTCCCCGACATCTCTGGGAGGTTATTTGTGTCCTCCTTTGTGAAGACAGCACCAAAGTATGTATTTAATTGGTCTGCCATTTCTTTGTTCCCCATGATAAATTCCCCTGATTCTGACTGCAAGGGACCTACGCTTGACTTCACCAATCTTTTTCTCTTCACATATCTATAGAAGCTTTTACAGTCAGTTTTTATGTTCCCTGAAAGCTTACTCTCATATTCTATTTTCCCCCTCTTAATTAATCCCTTTGTCCTCCTTTGCTGAATCCTAAACTGCTCCCAATCCTCAGGTTTGTTGCTTTTTCTGGCCAAATTATATGTCCTCTCTTTGGATCTTATGCTATCCCTAATTACTATTGTTAGCCACGGTTGAGTCACCTTTTTTGTTTTATTTTTATGCCAAACAGGGATGAACAAATTCTGTAGTTCATCCATGCGATTCCAAGTAAGCTTACGCACACGGTGTGCCCCTGTGATCCATGGGCCACTACGCTGCGCAAAACTCCACCGCATTTAAAAGCAAATTTTCATTTGGGGCCTCGCACCAGGTAAGTGTGGATTTTGTTCAGAGGTCAGCACCATGCTCCTTAGTTGTGCCGCCGAGCGCAATTTCAATGATTGAGGGATGAGCGATAAATGTTGGCCAGGATACCGGGGAGGACTCCCCTGCTCTTCTTCAAATAGTGCTGTGAGATCTTTTATGCCCACCTGAGAGAGCAGACAGGACCTCGGCATGGCGTCTCCGTGGTAAAATATGATGTTATGGGGGAAATGTGTAATAAGAACCACAGTACAGCTTACTGAGCCTGGTGTTTTGTAACTCTAAAATTTCTCTTACTTTTCCCATGAACCTCAAGACTTGTTGCAATCTTAACTCTTCAAAAAGTAACACGGCTGTTTAGAATCTAACTATGACACAATGTGGCATTGCTCATTTTACATAAGGTCAATAGTATGGTATTGCACAAATACACTGACATCAGTATGTGTGTCACTGAAAGGGTCATTTCCAATATTCTACCAAGAAAAATGTTTGCGGTTCTCAACTAATAGAGATGCCTGCTAATGCATACATCACATGCTTTTTGATCTACTTATTATATGGAAACATGAAACAGTCAAGAGTCTCAGTAATAAATTCTCTTGTTTTGATTTGATACAAACATACTAAAATTAAAATCTTCTGATAAACTGTGTTTACACAGCTGAGTCTTCAAAGCTGTGTGTGCAATGCTAACATTGTAAATCAAGTGGCTCGACAGCTGTGGCTGTGATAAATTCAGGAGAGACACTGCAGCCACGCAAATAGTTATCATCTGTCTAGGCCAAAAGGTTCTACCATTCTTTTGTTGACCGAATGGGACAGATATCTGTTTCCTGCAGCTGCGCATGTTGGGGAAGAGCGCATGCCGCTGAGGGAGTCTACCTGATCTTCCGTCCTTTGACTAAAGTGGATGGAAAATTGATCATGGACTCCTCCCTGCCTAATTTTATTTGATGCATTGCTCCTAGGTGATTCAATGGGTTAGCACCCAGGCGATGTTAGCGCCCCAAAATGGTCGATAATGAATTTTTCCCCCTTACTGGCTAGGCTCCCACATAAAGAGTGGTCACTTAGGCAAGGTGCTGCAGGGTAGCTGACACCTCTGGAGTCATAACTCAGTGTTGGCTTAAAAGGAGAAAAATGGGATTGGGGTTGGTTGGTTGGCAGAGAGTCTCAGCTGGAAAAAAAAGTTAATATTTGACCTGGCATTAATTCATTGAAGTAAATGTTAAGAACTAATTTCAAAATATTTTGACTTCAGAAATATTCAGAACAAAACACTATAGATAGAGGATATATAATGGACATGCTTGAGCTAAATAAGTTATCATCAGTGACCAAATCCCATTCACCCATCACTCCTTAACTCACTGGCCAACATTGGTTCCCTCTCTGCCAACACTTCAATAATAAAATTCTCACACTCGTGTTTAAATCCCTCCATGGCCTTGCCTTGCCCTATCTCTGTAAACTCCTCCAGCCCTCCAACCCTCCGAGAACTCTGCGCTCCTCCAACTCTGGCCTCTTGTGCATCCCCCATTTCCTTCACCCCACCATTGGCAGCCGTGCCTTCAGCTGTCTCGGCCCTAAGCTCTGGAATTCCCTCCCTACCTCTTTACTTTTCTCTCCCCCTTTACAATGCTCCTTAAGCCTACCTCTTTGACCAAGCTTTTGGTCACCTGTCTCAATATCAACTTCTTTGGCTTGGTGTCAATTTTTGTCTGATTACTGTTGTTGTTAAAGATGCTATATAAATGTAAGTTGTTGTTGTTGAAATATAAATAGTATTGCACAGTGGTTCATTCTTATTTCGTACTTATGCAGAAATTCAATAAACAGTGTTTTTTTGTGAAGTACAAGATTTGTTTTGTGATCCTGTGGTTTCAGAAACATTGAAGATAGCGTGGGCAGTAAAATTTCAGTTTATGTTAAATATGATATATCATGAGATAAATATGAATGAGAAAGGTCATTCAGTCCATCTTAGCTGATCCATCTGTATAATCATCTCCTGCCTCCACATTAATACTGCCGGCCCCTGCTCGCCACCCCACCCCCCACTTCCTCCAACTATTTGCCAACCCCCACCCCCAATACTGTAAGGTGGCTCCGCTTCTGAGCTGGCCAAGATTGGGAAGGCTCGGCACGGGAAGCTGCACCGTAGCTTGCCACAATTATTACAATCAGGCCCAAGGACAAATTTCTCATGATCTTCAGGTCTCCGTCTTCTGTTGCAGGGATGGTTCCCTGTGCCAATTTGGCATCCGAAAATGGGCTTAAACCAATATCCATCCCTAAGTATCAACCGTGTAGAGTGGGACTGCAGTCACATTTCAGCCAGACTGGGTTCGGGTGGCACGCTCTGTTCTCTGAAAGGCATGAGAGAACCCAGTCAGCTTTTTATGTTAATCCAGAAGCTTTCATGCTTTCCATATTTCTTGAATTCAGTTTCTCAACTTGCCAAGGTTGGATTTGAACTCATAACCTCTGGGTTGCGAGTCCAGTACCATAAGCACTAGATTAACTCCAATTGCTTCAAGGTTTTATTTACAGTGTTTAATTATCTGTTTGACTATGAAAATAGGAGTTGTGTATAGGCCCCCTGCTAGCAGCTGTGAAGTGGTAGATTGTATAAATGCAGAGATTAGACAAGCATATAGTAAAGGAAGAGTAGTTTTAATGAGTGATTTTAACTTTCATATAGATTGGGATAAGCAGACTAGCACCTGTCAGAAAGGTACTGAATTTCTTGAGTTTGTCTGGGATAGTTTTCTGCAACAATGGCCCAGAAATTCGGGTCGAGGGCTTCCCGCGGGTGTAAGCCCCTGACCTGCACTTACCTAGCGCGCCGGCCATTGAGCTGTGGGCCCCCGTGGAATTCCGATCCTGGGCCTGCTCCAACTGCCGGCGCGCAGTACTTGCGTATCCCAGGGGCACAGTTAGTTCGAGGCATCCCCTGGGATCACGTGGGCCATGGGGAGCCAATCAGAGCAGGGAATGCTTCATTCATAAGTTTGACAGGAAGGGCTATCAAACTTATAAATACTACCAGCCCCAAAACATCACTAAATCTTCAAATAAATTTTAAAAACCATCACATTTTTTAAATTACATGAAATAAATATTTTAAACAATAATTTACATTTTTGAAAAAAATAGTGTTATTTTCTAACGGGGCTAAAAATAAACTTACCTTTCTTTAAAGTATTTAAAAATAATAAACCTGTGGAAAAAATGTTTTAATTTTAATTAATTCACCACTTATCTTGTAAAAAGCAGGCCTTGCAATTGCTTTTTATATGTGTAACTCCTGAAGACCTACCCTCCCGGGAAAACCTGCAAAAAAAACGTAAGTTCAATGCACACGCGCAGCCTCTCCTGTGCATGCATTCGAACTCTGAACCCCTTATTTCAGAGGAACGGAAGTGCCGGTTTCCCGCGCATGTGCAGTGCATGCACAAAACCGGCACTTCCATTGGGCTTACAGGTGAGTACCCCGTGCATACACACCCGTGGAGACCCGAATTTCTGGGCCAATATGTCCTAGAGGTAACAAGGGGGCATGCCATATTAGATTTCATAATGAGCCCGATTTAGTCAACAGCCTAACGGTGCGTGAACATTTATCTAATAGCGATCATAACATGATCGAGTTCAACATAGCATTTGAAAGGGAGAAACGCGAAACAGCTACAGGAAACTTTGTGTTATCCGGAGGCTAACTGTCCGGAATGCTCAAGCCACCGGCAAAAATCAGGAGCCGTTTTCGTTAGGTTTTTTTTCTTCTCATTGCTTTTTTCTCAACAGTCAAGCTCTGCAAGGTCTGCTGAAGTTGTTGCTAAGCTACAGGGTTTGTTGACAGATACGGAGCTCAAAAGCTTCCGTATCTTTCAACATTAGCGCTGGTTTGTCCGGCAGTTTTGAGGGAACGGCAACAGCTCGGTCCCGTCGGTGCCGGATAGCACAAAGTTTCCTGGACTAAGATTCTAGATTTCGGTATGGCTGACTTCAATGTGATGAGACAGAGACTGTCCCCAGTAAAGTGGGCAAATCTGTTAATGGGTAAAACGACAGAAGATCAGTGGGAGGTGTTCAAAAAAGAATTTAAGGTGATACAGAACCAGTTTAAACCCCTAAGGTGCAAGAGCTCCACTTGCCAAAAACCCAGCCATGGTCGACTGAAGATGTAAGAGACAACATTAAACTAAAAGAAAAAGCATCCAAAAATGCAAAAAATAGCACAGGTCCTGGCAAATGGGAAAGATACAAAGAACAGCAAACGGTGACAAAACAGATAGTAAGAGCTACAAAAAGGGAGTATAAAAAGAAACTTGCAAGGGATATCAAAATCAACACCACCTTTTTTTTACAATTATATCAGGAAAAAGAGGATGGTCAGGAGGAATGTTGGCCCCTTAAAGACTGAAAGCGATGATAATAAAGAAATGGTGGACATGTTGAATAATTACTGTGCATCAGTAATTACAGTAAAAGGGGATAGCATGCCGGAAATCCCAAGGAAACTAATATTGAATCGGGGACAGGGACGCAACAAAATTAATGTAAGCAAAATAATAGTAATGAAGAAAATAATGGTACTTGAGTGACAAATCCCCAGGACCAGATGGTTTCCATCCCAGGGCATAAAGGAAGTAAGTGAACATATTGCAGATGTCTTAACTATAATCTTCCAACGTTCTCTCAATTCAGGAGCCGTTCCTTTAGATTAGAAAATTGTGCATATCACTCGTTATTTAAGAATGGTGAGAGAAGAAAACAAGGGAATTATAGACCAGTTAGCCTAACATCTGTTGTCAGGAAATTACTAGAGTCTATAATTAAGGATAGGGTAACTGAACACTTTGAAAATTTTCATCTGATCAGAGAGAGCCAGCACGGATTTGTAAAGGGTAGGTCATGTCGGATGAACCTGATTGAATTTTTTGAAGACGTGACTAAAGTAGTGGACAGGGGGATGTCTTTGGGTGTTATTTATAAGGACTTCTAGAAGGTATTTGATAAAGTCCCTCATAAGAGATTGTTAACTCAGGTTGAAGCCCATGGAATTGAAGGCAAATTATTGACCTGGTTAGGAAATTGGCTGAACGGCAGGAGACATAGAGTAGGGATAATGAGCAGGTGCTCAAATTGGCAGGATGTGACTAGTGGTGTCCCTCAGAGATCTGTGTTGGGGCCTCAACTATTCACAGTATTTGTTAACGACTTAGTTGATGGGATAGAAAGTCAAATATACAAATTTACCAATGACACAAAGATAGGTGGCATTGTAGGCAGTGTAGATAAAAGCATAAAATTACAAAGAGATACTGATAGATTAAGTGAATGGGCAAATAGATTTCAATGTAGGCAAATGTGAGGTCATCCACTTTGGACCTAAAAAGGATAGAACGGGGTACTTTCTAAATGGTGAAAAGCTAAAAACAGTGGAGGTCCAAAGAGACTTGGGGGTCCAGGTAAATAGATCATTAAAATGCCATGAACAGGTGCAGAAAACAATCAAAAAGGATAATGGAATGCTGCCCTTTATATCTAGAGGACTAGAATACAAGGGGGTAGAAGTTATGCTGCAGCTATACAAAGCCCTGGTTAGACCACACCTGGAGTACTGTGAGCAGTTCTGGGCACCACACCTTAGGAAGGATATATTGGCCTTGGAGGGAGTGCAGCGTAGGTTTACCAGAATGATACCCGGACTCCAAGGGTTAAATTACGAGGAGAGATTACACCAATTAGGGTTGTATTCCCTAGAATTTAGAAGGTTAAGGGGTGTTTTGATTGAAGTTTTCAAGGTATTAAGGGAAACAGATAAGGTAATTGAGAGAAACTATTTCCGCTGGTTGGGGAGTCTAGGACTAGGGGGCATAGTCTAAAAATTAGAGCCAGTCCTTTCAGGAGTGAAATTAGGAAACACTTCTACACACAAAGAGTGGTAGAAGTTTGGAATTCTCTTCCGCAAATGGCAATTGATGCTAGATCAATTGTTAATTTTAAATGTGAGGTTGATAGATTTTTGTTAACCAAAGGTATTAAGGGATATGGGCCAAAGGCGGATATATAAAGTTAGGTCACAGATCAGCCATAATCTCACTGAATTGTGAAACAGGCTTGAGGAGCTAAATGGCCTACTCATGGTCCTATAATAATTTTATAATGAAAGAGTTAAGTGAGTCACATAGCACTTGCTTGATAACTGTCATAGATTGGCATTGCAAAATGTTTGTGTCAGAGGATGAGCACACAGCTGTTAATGATGTCCGAATTTTTGTTTCATGAGTTACGGTAGCCTACTAAACCATGTGGCACTAGGACATTGGCCAAAACTTGTCTAGAAACAGAAGGGTATTGAAAGGGGGCATAAGTATTAAATAGAGAACTGTTAAATATATTTATTGATGAGGGAATTTCAGAGTGTGAAATGAATGAAGGCACAGCCACCAATGGGGGGGGGGGGGGGTGAAGGGAGAAGGGGCATGCACAAGAGGTCAAAGTGAGAGGAACGCCTAGTTCTGGGAAGATTGTAGGGTTGGAGGAGGTTACAGATAAGGGGAGGCAAGCCAATTGAGGAATTTAAACACGGCGATGAGAATTTTAAATTTAAGGCCTTGGAGGACTGAGCTAATTTAAGTCAGCAAGATGCTGGGTGAGTGCGATTTTTTGCAGACTTTTACAGAGTGTGTAGAGCAAGAGGCCAGCCAGGGGAGCATTGTAATAGACAACTCTTAAAGAAAGGCTTGCATTTCTATTGTGACTTTCACGACCTCAGGACGTCCCAAAGAGCTTTACATGCAACAAAGTGCTTTTTGAAGTGTAGTCGCTGTTGTAATATAGGAAATACGGCAGCCCATTGCGCTCAGCAAGGTCCCACAAACTGCAATATACTAATGACCATATAATCTGTTTTTGTTACATTGTTTGAGGGATAAATATTGGCCAGGACACTGGGGATAACTCCGCTG
Organism: Somniosus microcephalus; assembly: GCF_052327205.1. Lineage (NCBI taxonomy): Eukaryota > Metazoa > Chordata > Chondrichthyes > Squaliformes > Somniosidae > Somniosus > Somniosus microcephalus. The sequence goes on along the minus strand of NC_140989.1, from coordinate 149,598,191 downwards.
CTCTTCTTTGAAAAGTGGCATAGGATCTTTTACGTCCACCTGAGAGAGCAGACGGGGCCTCATCTGAAAGATGGCACCACCGATAGTGCAGCACTCTCTCAGCACTGTACTGGAGTGGCAGCCTAGATTTTTGTGGTCAAGTCTCTGGAGTGGGACTTGAACCCACAACCTTCTGACTCAGAAGGTGAGAGTGCTACCCACTTTTTTTTTATTAATATATTTTATTAAACATTAAGAACATTTACAACATCGTGATCATTTCATTGTATGATACAAATCAATTCCGCCGCTCTGCACAGCCATTCCGCCACCACATTTTAACATCAGAACCTGAAGTTTAATTTGTCTCCTGTAACATATATTAATCGATTGTACTTTAAAAATTGGTTGTAAAATACTATCCTTAAATTCCTTTCTGAATAAAACATCTACAGAGCCTTATAATGATCTTTTAGCTTATATTTAAAATACTCTTTTAGATTGATTCTCCTCCCCTTAAAAAACAGAGCATTCCTTCTTTGCACAATCACGAATCTAGCCAAACTGAACATTAACTTAATTGCTGCTCCGCTAGACTCGGGCAGACTCTCCTGCAATCCCCATCTCAAAATTGAGTCCCATGGGATTCCCATTCTCGCTCTTCGGTCCCCACCCAGCAAAAAAGCTTCACACAACTGTTGAACATAGTACCTAAAGTCATTTAACTGCGGACATAACACCAGTAAATGGGACAGAGTCTCATCCCGTGTCCCACACACTGGGCAAGTTGCCACCTTCACTCATCCAATCTTGCACAAGACCGTCATGGTAAAAATCCGGCTATGAGCCAATTTGAAATCCAGTTCAATCCATTCTGGACATTTAAAATGTGCCCAAACTCCCTTCCAAATCCTGTTGAAGTCCAGCTGTAGGTATATACTCTGCCAAGATTCCTGACCAGCAGGGGTCTTGAATCTCCATTCTCTAAATACCTCATAGAAATCTCGAGTATTACAGTTGTCAAATTGGACCAAATCTCCCCCTTTCTCCAGTACAAAGCTTGGAAAAGCAGGATGCATTTTACTTCCTTTGGAGATTTCCGCATTTATTTCTTCCATCCAATCCTGTGGCATTGCCCTCACAATCTTCTCATAAATGATTCCTATTGCTTTTTCCTCTACCTCCTGATCCTCCTCCCACACCATGTCCCTCACTATCGTTTCCGGCAACCAACCTGGAATTACCTCGTATAATATATCTTTCACAGATATAATCCCAGCTTTTATAAAAGCTTGATTAAATAATACCTCTCCTACAATGTTGACCCACCTGTTCAAAAATAAGGGCTGTTCTAAAATTCCTCAGCTCCCTTTGTTGTGTCCGTGTATAATAAGACACAGACTGCGGAGAACGGTACAACAGGTGTTTACTCAACGTGGCTCACAGTGGAACTGATCTGCACAGATTACTACTCAGGGCTATATACAGGTGTGGTCACTGCCGGTACTGCAGTATACATGAGCTGTAAAAGATAGTTCCCCACTTAAAGGTATATACATTACAATTCCTCCCCTTTTAGATTAACAGTACCATAACACTCATTTAACAATTAAATATCAAACTAATTACAATTAACACTTTTAACATGCAACATTAGCTGAAAATAGCCTATTTATATATTCAGTCTTTGGGGAGGCTTCCTGATCCTTTCTGGATAGCGCCTTTCCCGAGTGTCTTGCTCTTGGTGCGGAGGCGATTCTGGCCCCCTGTCGTCGGTTGGTTCATCAGCTTCCGATGCTACTGTTTTTGGGGTAGATGCGACCTGTACGTCGGGTTCATCACCAGGTACGCATGGGCGAGGCATGGGGTTGACTTGTTCCTGTGGCTCTAGGATCTGGTCAGCAGGGCGTCTCACGATGCTCTCCCCAACGTCCACTGTGTACATTAGTGGGCCCTGCCGTGTGCATATCATTCCTGGCTGCCATTTTTCTGTTCGGTAGTCGCGGGCCAAGACTGGTTGCCCTACATTGAAGCTCCTTGTTGGCTTCTCGTGGATGTGCTGGAATTGTTTACTCTCAACATCTCTTCGTACGTTTGGTCTGAGCAAATCCAGGCGAGATCTTAACCTTCGGTTAAAGAACATCATGGCTGGGGCCTGGTTGGTGACTGCATGTGTCGCATGTAGGCGAACAGGAAATTGTCCACCTTGTGCTGCAGCGGAATGTTGTCATTGTACATAGCCTTTATTGCCTTCTTAAAGGTTTGTACGAACCTCTCAGCCAATCCATTTGTGGCTGGATGATACGGGGCGGATGTGTAATGCCTTACCCCATTCTTTTTCAAGAACCTCTGGAACTCTTCGGACACAAACTGTGGTCTGTTGTCGGAGCAAATCTGTTCTGGCAAGCCATTCCTGGCAAAAATGGTCCATAGGACTGCAATAGTTTTCTCCGTGGTGGTGGAGGACATTTTGATGACCTCAGGCCATTTCGAGTGCGCATCCACGGCTATTAAAAACATTGAGTCCATGAATGGACCAGCAAAATCAATATGCACCCGTTGCCATGGAGATGAGGGCCACTCCCATGGGTGTAGAGGGGCCTGTGGTGGTGCATTTTGGACTTTCTGGCATCCTGAGCAGCTCTTGGTCAGGTCCTCGATTTGTTTATCGATTCCCGGCCACCACACATAAGCCCTGGCTAGGCTTTTCATTTTTAACCCTCCCAGATGACCCTCATGAAGCTCATTGAGCACTCTATCCCTTAACTTGGGTGGAATTACCACTCGGGATCCACACATCAAGGTCCCCCGGCACACTGACAGCTGTTCTCTCCTTGTCGAGAATGCTGGCAACAGTGAGTCGCCATGTGCTGGCCATCCCTTCACCGTCAAATCATATACCTGAGACAGTGTCGGGTCATTTCGGGTTTCCTTTTCGATACAAGCGTTAGTTACCGGTAGGTATTCAACTGTAGTTGAATGGAATATTTCGACAGGATCCACTGCTGGTGCTTCCTCCGCAGTAGGCAGTGGCAAGCGTGATAGTCCATCAGCATTTCCATGCTGTTTCGTGCCCTTATATTCAATCTCATAGTGGTGCGCCCCTAGAAAAAGTGACCATCTTTGTAGTCGTTGCGCAGTCTTCACCGGAACACCCTTCTTCGGATTAAAAATGGAGACAAGAGGCTGGTGATCAGTCAGCAAGGTGAATTTCTGCCCGTGCAGATAGTGATTGAACTTTTTCACTCCCCACACTAGGCTGAGAGCCTCCCTGTCAATCTGGGCGTAGTTACACTCGGCTGAGGTTAGTGATCATGACGCAAAGGCTGTTGGCCTCTCTGAGCCGTCCAAGAATTTGTGCGACAGCACCGCTCCAATGCCGTAGGGTGACGCATCACAGGCCAACCGAATTGGTAATGCTGGGTTGTAATGGGCCAATACCTCTTTCGATGTGATTAGTGTTTTGCTCTTCTGGAAAGCTCGTCTACATTCGTCACTCCACTTCCATGGTACCCCAGTTTGCAGTAGGGTGTTCAGTGGGTGTGGTATTGTAGACAAATTTGGCAAGAACTTATGGTAGTAGTTTACCAGCCCGAGGAACGACCTCAGTTGTGACACATTTTCCGGTGCTGGAGCCTTGACTACTGCCTCAATCTTCTCTGGGGACTTATGTAACCCCTCTTTATCGATAACATGGCCACAATACGAGATCTGTTTGCTAAAAATCTTGCATTTGGGGCAGTTAGCTCGGAGCCCATATTCCTGCAATCTAGTGAGCACCTGCTCCAGGTTGGCAAGGTGATCACTGTCATTTTCGCCCGTGACCAGGATGTCGTCCAAATAACACTGGGTCCCTGGGATCCCTTGCAGGACTTGTTCCATTGCCCTCTGCCAAATAGCCGGAGCTTATGCTACCCCGAATACCAGCCGGTTGTATTGGTAGAGACCTTTATGGGTGTTGATTGTGAGGTATTTTTTTGATGCTTCTTCTACCTCCATTTGCAGATACGCCTGGACCAGATCAATCTTAGTGAAGCGTTTCCCTCCAGATAGCGAGGCGAAAATATCTTCAATCCGCGGAAGTGGATATTGTACGGTGTGAAGGACTGGGTTCACTGTTACCTTAAAGTCCCCACAGATGCGAACCTTCCTTGGTTCCCCAGGCGTGCTGCTCAATGACTTTTTCATCACAGGGACGATGGGTGTAGCCCACTCGCTCCAGTCTACCTTGGACAGTACTCCTGAACGTTCCAGACTCTCCAGCTCTGCTTCGACGGCTGGGCGGATCGCATAAGGTACCGGTCTGGCCTTAAATAATTTTGGGCTTGCGTTTTCTTCAATTTTGATCATCGCTGTCATGCCTTTTAGTGTTCTGAGTCCTTGCTGGAACACTTCTTTCGTGTCAGTTAGGATCTTTGACAGTCGCCCAGGTGTGACATCGTCATCCTTTTTGTCAGCCACAGTCGGTGCCTGTATGGAATGCCAATCCAGTTGTATTTTCTGGATCCATTCACGTCCCAGTAATGGTGGTCCTCCATCTTGCAATACATACAGGTCTAGTTCTGGTGTTTCCTTATCGTTATATATAACGGTCACCCTTATTTTTCCTTTGGGGTAGACTTTTTGCCCCGTGTACGTCTTCAAGATAACTTTTGTGTCTCTCAAGGGTATGTGTGAGGATAGCCGCTCGTAGTCCCGTCGGTTTATGACTGTTAGGGCTGATCCTGTGTCCAATTCCATCTTTACCTGGACTCCTGCTATCTTGAGAGTGACCCAAATGGTTCGGTGATCCTCCGTTGTGATCACATTATGTAGTTTCAGACAACTCAGTTCCCTGCTTTCGGAGTCGTTATCACTCTTTTGTTCATCTGAACTATTCTCCGTCATCTTATGTACCTTCTTGTACTTTTCTTTGATAGGTTTCTTATTGCTGGGTTTTTTTCCCGACCTGCAGACTCGTGCTATGTGTCCTACTTTTCCACACTGTCTGCACACTTTGTCTTTGAACCAGCAATCATTCTGGTCGTGTGTTGTTCTGCCGCAGCGATAGCACTTCTCTGTTCCATATGACATTTCGTTTGTGCCATATTCTTGCGGTCTCTGTTGTATCTCTGCAGCGCCCCGTGCTGCTGCTTCATATGATACCGCAATGCTGAAAGCCTGTTCCAGCGTAAGGTCCTTTTCAGATAAAAGCCGTTTCTGGGTTCCTTCACTTTGAAGCCCACACACAAACTTGTCCGTTAAGGTATCTGCCAGTCCCGCTCCAAACTGGCAGTGTTTCAATAGTTTGCACAGTTCTGTTAAATAATCAGCATTGCTTTCATCCTTATGCTGGTTCCGTTTGTGAAACTTGAATCTTTCTGCTATCAGCAGCGGTGTGGGGTTTAAATGTTCCTTTAGTATCGTTACTATGTCTTCAAAACTCTTTTCCATTGGCTTTGTTGGGGTTACTAGATTTCATAATAAACCATACGTCTTTGCACCCATTAAATTTAACAATACCGACGCTTTCTTGTCATTTGACACCTCATTTGCCTTGCAGTACACCTCTATTCGTTCGACATATATAGTTCAATCTTCGACTTCATTGTCAAATGCGGTGATACTGCCACTCTTTGGCATTTTGGGTGTGGTTTAAAATGGCGTCTCCCAATGGCTTAAAATGGCGTCTCCCGCGCTTTCCTTCCTCCCCCGCTGCTGCCAACGCCGCTCCCGGCAGTTCTCGTGGCAATGGCGGCGCCCTGTAGGTTTCGCGCGCTTCTCCTGCGCATGCTGCCAACGCCACTCTCAGCGGTCCTCGTGGCAATGGTGGCGCCTCGCGGGTTTCTGCGCATCTCTCTCTCCCTCTCTCCGACGCTGCTCGGCCCCTGAACACCGGATGCGCCCTGTGCACTCTGCTCTCTCTCTGTCTCTCTCGTCGACGCTGCTCGGCCCTTTGCTGTGCCGCTCGGTCGGGCTCTAGCCCACCGCTGTCCAGGAAGGGTCTGCGCACTACCTGTTGCCAGCCCGTTTCGCTGGACCACCTCGACTGGAAAGCCAAGCCTGGCTCTCGACAGCCTCCCCCGCAATTCTCGAGTCTCTGCTGGATGACTGGGCGGTTGCCCGTGGTTGACGCCCGAGTCTCTGGCCTTGACCTCCAATCCACTGATCTCCAGGAACGAATCCCCGGGAGGTGATGCAGAGTTGCAGGTAGGTTCGAACTTGCCTCGTCGTCAATGTTGTGTCCGTGTATAATAAGACACAGACTGCGGAGAACGGTACAACAGGTGTTTACTCAACGTGGCTCACAGTGGAACTGATCTGTACAGATTACTACTCAGGGCTATATACAGGTGTGGTCACTGCCGGTACTGCAGTATACATGAGCTGTAAAAGATAGTTCCCTACTTAAAGGTATATACATTACACCCTTGGGCATAAACTGCACATTTTTTTAAAATTGGGCCTAAGCCTCTACAATCCCCTTATAAAACCTAGGGAGAAGTTTAATCGATTTCAAAAACATATTATTGTATTCCATATACAATATCCCCTGCCCTCCTATCCCACTTCATTTTTAAAAATGCTCAAAACAACTCTTCCAAAAACTTGTATTTGACTTCTGAAGAAATCTCTTCACCCATTTGATTCTAAAGGATTTTTTTTTCAAATCAATATCTGGGAAATTGAGTCCTCCCTGATTTCTCCGCCCAATGATGGTATTGTAAGCCACCAAGGCTGGTTTCCCTTCCCATAAAAACCTCACACAAGCCTCTCGGATGGAATTTTCCGCCCACTCAGGAATATCCTTCACCATCAATAAGTACCATAGCTTAGATAGCAGGAGAGCAGACACCACTGTCGCTCTTCCTTGCACTTTCAACCGCCTTCTTTCCCATCTTCCCAAAATCTTTTTAATTTTCATAACCTTCGGTTCCTAATTTAATCGATCCACTTCATCCCTGTCTTTCTTGCACCCCATATGCATCCCCAGAAATTCCAAAACCTCCACCGCCTTAAAGGGACATTCCCCCAACCCTTCCCCCCATCCCTCCCTGCAACCAGGCATTGGGACTTACTGTGGTAAACCACTGTTTGTATTCCACTGTGTACATGTCTGTACATGCCTCGGCTGACTCCCCCCACGAGTCCAGGTATAAAGGTGACTGCTCCACAGTCCCTCTGTATTCTGGACTGGTCGACCACTCGAGGCACACCTTCATTCTCTTGTTAATAAAAGCCTGTTAGTTACTCGCTTAACCTCAGTCTTTTGAGTGATTGATAGCGCATCAATTTTATTAACAAGATTTTTTATAATGGAGAAGATCCTCACACCAGCATGCCTAGACTTAGACCATCGGGAGTCGGACGCATCCACCAAGTTTGCTCACTGGCTTAGGTGCTTTGAAAAATTCCTGATCGCCTCCGCTGCAACGGTCAAATCAGATGAGGACAAACTGGATGTCCTGACCTCCAAAGTGAACCACCGAGCGTACTCGGTCATCCAGGACGCGACCTCGTACACGGCTGCTATCAAGCTCCTCAAGGACCAGTACACGCACCCAGTGAACGAGGTGTATGCCAGGCACCTCCTGGGGAGTCGTAAACAACAACCTGGGGAATCGACCGAGGAATACCTTCAGGCACTGTCTGTGCTTGGCCGGGCCTGTGGTTGTAAGGATGTAAAGGCCGCCGTGTACACAGAGGAACTTATCCGGGACGCTTTTGTAGCGGGCCACAGGTCCAATTACACCCGACAGCGACTGTTGGAGCAGAGTGACCTCGACCTCAACAAGGCCTCTGAACTCGCACTATCATTGGACACAGCCTACCGGGGCATGGATGCCTACTCCTCTGCACCATGGACGCCGCGGGGAACGACAGCCTGGGACACGGTAGGACCGTCTCATAGCGCCGTGCCACCCCAGCCACATCCCAGCAACGGCCCAACTACCGCAGCCGTGTCCCAAGGCCAGAAATGCTACTTCTGTGGCCAGGCCAAACACCCCAGAGCGCGCTGCCCGGCGAAAAATGTGATCTGCTCGGGCTGCGGGAAGAAGGGACACTACGCCAGCGTCTGCAGGGCCAAAGCCACCCCGAACCCCAGCAGCGCCGCGTGTGGGCCGTGCGGGCCGCCATCTTGGGCCTCCCCAGCCATGCGCGAACCACCGGAACAGCAGCCATTTTGGACGCCTCCAGCCACATGGGGATCATGGACGCCGCCATCTTGGACGCCAGCCGGGATGCAGCAGGCCCCCAACACCGCCTCATCTGATACCCGCAACGACACACCGACCCCTACGCTGGCCTCCGTTACGCTGGACCAAGCGAGACCGCACCAACTGGCCCGGTCCACAATGGACATTAAGGTAAATGGTCATGAAACAATCTGCCTTTTTGACTCTGGGAGCACGGAGAGCTTCATCCACCCCGACACGGTGCGGCGTTGCTCTCTCCCAGTCCTGCCTGCGCACCAGCGGATTTCTATGGCCTCCGAGTCCCAGTTGGCGGGCATTGGCGGCTACTGCGTGGTGACACTCTTAGTAGATGGGACTGTGTACGATAATTTTAAACTTCTGGTCCTGCCCCACCTCTGCGCTGCCGTTCAACTGGGGTTAGATTTTCAGTGCCACCTTAAAAGTGTTACAATGGCGTACGGTGGACCCCTCCCCCCACTCACAGTCCGCAGCCAGCAGCTTCCAAATTGCCCGCCGCGCACCAGGTGCAACCTCTCCACACTCAGAGTCACCCCCCCCCCCACTGTTTGCTAACCTCACCCCCGACTGTAAGCCCATCGCCACAAAGAGCAGGCGATACAGTGCCGGGGACAGGGTTTTCATTAAAACCGAAGTGGAGCGGCTCCTGAAGGAGGGGATTATTGAGGGCAGCACCAGCCCCTGGCGAGCCCAGGTTGTGGTCGTTAAGACCGGCGAGAAGCAGCGCCTGGTCATCGACTACAGCCAGACAATAAATCGCTACACCCTGCTGGACGCTTACCCACTCCCCCGCATAGCTGATATGGTCAACCAGATCGCACAGTACTGCGTCTTCTCGACCATTGACCTGAAATCAGCGTACCACCAGCTCCCTATCCGCCCTGAGGACCGCCAGTATACTGCCTTTGAGGCAAACGGCCGCCTCTATCACTTCCTTAGGGTTCCCTTTGGCGTCACCAACGGGGTCTCCGTCTTCCAAAGGGAGATGGACCGGATGGTCAATCAAAATGCGTTGCAGGCCACTTTCCCATATCTGGACAATGTGACCATCTGCGGCCATGACTTGCAGGACCATGACGCAAACCTCGAAAAGTTCCTCTGCACCGCCCAACTCCTGAACCTGACGTATAACAAGGAGAAGTGCATATTCCGCACAACCCGCCTCGCCATCCTTGGCTGTGTTGTGGAACACGGAGTCATCGGTCCCGGCCCCGACCGGATGCGTCCCCTTATGGAACTCCCACTGCCCCACTGCCTCAAGGCCCTGAAGAGGTGCCTAGGGTTTTTCTCCTATTACGCCCAGTGGGTCCACTACTATGCGGACAAGGCCCGTCCGCTGATCAAGTCCACCTCTTTTCCCTTGACGGCAGAGGCCCGCTTAGCCTTCCACCGTATCAAGGAAGACATTGCCAAAGCCACCATGCACGCAGTGGACGAATCCATCCCCTTCCAGGTGGAAAGTGACGCGTCCGACTTTGCCCTGGCCGCTACCCTTAATCAGGCGGGGAGACCCGTGGCCTTCTTTTCACGAACCCTCCAGGGCCCGGAGACCAGACACTCTGCTGTTGAGAAGGAGGCCCAGGCTATTGTGGAGGCTGTGCGTCATTGGAGGCACTACCTGGCCGGAAAACGATTTACCCTGCTCACTGACCAGCGTTCAGTTGCTTTTATGTTTAACAACAAGCAGAGGGGCAAAATCAAAAACGACAAGATCTTGAGGTGGAGAATCGAACTTTCCACCTACAATTACGAGATCTTGTACCGGCCCGGGAAGCTCAATGAACCCCCGGATGCTCTATCGTGTGGCACCTGCGCCAGCGCGCAGATCGATAGACTGCGGGCCCTCCACAATGACCTCTGCCACCCGGGGGTCACCAGGTTCTTCCACTTCATCAAGGCCTGCAACCTGCCTTACTCCATTGAGGAGGTCAGGACCATGACCAGGAACTGCCAAGTCTGCGCTGAGTGCAAACCGCACTTTTATAGACCAGACAGGGCTCACCTGATAAAAGCCACTCGCCCCTTCGAGCGCCTGAGCGTTGATTTTAAAGGGCCTCTCCCCTCCTCCGACCGTAATGTGTACTTCCTCAACATTATTGATGAGTACTCCCGTTTCCCGTTCGCCATCCCCTGCCCGGACATGACCAGTGCCACGGTCATTAAATGTCTGAACGACCTCTTCACCCTGTTCGGTTTCCCCAGCTATATCCATAGCGACCGGGCCTCATCGTTTATGAGCGACGAACTCCGCCAGTACCTGCTCGCTAGGGGTATTGCCACAAGCAGGACCACCAGTTACAACCCCCGGGGGAACGGACAGGTGGAAAGAGAGAATGCGACAGTTTGGAAGGCCGCCCTGCAAGCCTTAAAGTCTAGGGGCCTTCCGACCTCCCGCTGGCAGGATGTGCTCCCCGATGCGCTCCACTCTATTCGGTCACTGCTCTGCACTGCCACTAACGCCACCCCTCATGAGAAAATGTTTGTCTTCCCAAGGAAGTCCACATCGGGGACATCACTACCGCCATGGCTGACGTCCCCAGGGCCGGTCCTACTGAGAAGACACGTGAGGACCCATAAAATGGACCCCCTGGTCGAGAGGGTCGACTTCCTCCACGCCAACCCCCAGTACGCTTACATTGCGTACCCGGACGGGCAGGAGGACACAGTCTCCATACGAGACCTCGCACCCTCGGGGGCCCCAGTAACCCACTACCCACTACCACCCCCCCCCACGATCCAATATCCAACCCCAGCAGACGGCACGCCTGGGCCCCGCGACCCGCTCGACACCCACGAGGACTACACACCAGTGCCCCAGCCTACGCGGGACTCGACGCCGGAAGCTTCACTACCCCTGCCATCGCCACGTCGATCACAGCGGCAGACAAGACCTCCAGAGAGACTCCAATACACAAACTTTTAATACACTTCACCCCGCCGGACTCATTTTTAAACAAGGGGTGAATGTGGTAAACCACTGTTTGTATTCCACTGTGTACATGTCTGTACATGCCTCGGCTGACTCCACCCTCGAGTCCAGGTATAAAGGTGACTGCTCCACAGTCCCTCTGTATTCTGGACTGGTCGACCACTCGAGGCACACCTTCATTCTCTTGTTAATAAAAGCCTGTTAGTTACTCGCTTAACCTCAGTCTTTTGAGTGATTGATAGCGCATCAATTAATATCTGGGAAATTGAGTCCTCCCTGATTTCTCCGCCCAATGATGGTATTGTAAGCCACCAAGGCTGGTTTCCCTTCCCATAAAAACCTCACACAAGCCTCTCGGATGGACTTTTCCGCCCACTCAGGAATATCCTTCACCATCAATAAGTACCATAGCTTAGATAGCAGGAGAGCAGACACCACTGTCGCTCTTCCTTGCACTTTCAACCACCTTCTTTCCCATCTTCCCAAAATCTTTTTAATTTTCATAACCTTTGGTTCCTAATTTAATCGATCCACTTCATCCCTGTCTTTCTTGCACCCCATATGCATCCCCAGAACTTCCAAAACCTCCACCACCTTAAAGGGACATTCCCCCAACCCTTCCCCCCTATCCCTCCCTGCAACCAGGCATTGGGACTTACTATAATTCACTCTGGCTCCTGAAGCTCTACAATATTCTTCCACTACATCCATAGCTTTCCTCACTGGCTCCCCATTTCTCAATGTTAAGGTTGTGTCATCTGCATATTGGTGTATCACCGACACCAGCCCAGAACTGGGGACCACTATCCCAACTACACCTTGTTTCTTTCGCATCATGTAACCTAATGGTTCTGCTACCAATGTGTACAACAATGGGGACAGGGGACAACCCTGTCTCACTGATCACTGTATCGGAAAATACTTGGATAAAAAAACATTACATTTAACACAGCTAAATATGTTTGAATAAAAAATCCTTATCCACTGAATGAAATTTTCCTTGAAACCAAATGCTTCCAAAACCTTCAATAAAAACTCATGAGAGACCCTATCAAAGGCTTTCTCTTGATCTATCTTTAATACATATAAGCCTCCCTCCCACTCTCTTCCATGAGCTCTATCGCATCTCGGATTGAGACCGCAGAGTTTGCGATGTCCCGGCCTATGACTGCATAGGACTGAGAGGGCAAAACTATCTGCGGTAACACCTCCATCAAACGATTTGCCATAACCCTCGCCAAGATCTTATAATCCACATTTAATAATGTGATGGGCCTCCAATTCTTCAGATCCCGTCTATCCCCTTTATTTTTATATAAGCTAAGCTTATGATACCTCTCCTCATAGATGGGGCCAGGCTTCCCTCAATTTTAATTTCCTTAAAAACTTCTAAGAGAAATGGACTTAAAATCTCGAAAAATTCTTTATAAAATTCTGCACTTAGTCCATCGGACCCTGGGCTTTCCCCCCACTTCATTCCACTTATTACTACTTTTATTTCCACTAATCCTACTCCTTTGTCACACATGCTTCTCTCATCCTCCTTTAAACCCTCTTCAATAAAAGCAGTAACGTTCTCCATCGCCAAATTGGAAATGTCTTCTTTTGTATATAACTCTTGATAAAAGCTGCTAGCCACCTCTAAAATCTCGCCACTTTCATGAATGATCTTCTCCCCAACCTTCAACTCTTCAATTAACGATAATCTCTGTCGCAGCTTCTCTTGCTCTAGGAAATATCTTGTGCATCTTTCGCCCTCCAATGCATCTCTGGCCTTTGCACGGAGAATGGCCCCCTTACATTTTTCAGCTTGCAATCATTCCCATTCTTCCTTTAGCACCCGGAACTTAGTCTCTGCTCCCTTATCCCCTTCATCAACTGCTTTACAGACATCCATAAACCTTTTGTTTATATTCTCTTTTCGACGCCGGTTAGCTGCCACCCTCTTTTTCCCATAACGTACCAAAAAAACTTTTACCTCATATTTGAAATTGTCCCAACAAACTCTTCTTTCTTTCAAGAACAAAGGTTCCTTCCGAGCATTCTTTATTTTATTTAAAATCCCTTCTTTACAAGCAATTTCTTTCAGGTATTGATTGTTTAAAATCCACACCCCTGAACTGATCTTAACTCTGCTGTTCCTAATTCTAAGAACCAAAGCCGAGTGGTCACTAAAAAATACTTTTTTATAATAAATCTCCATCATCTCAGAACTTAACTCTTCCCGCATTAACACAAAATCTATTTGGCTTTGTTTTAAAACATCACCCACCCAACCTGATCTGGAGAACTCTCTTTTTATGGGGTTCCAGTCCCTCCATAAGTCTCTCAAATTTAAACTTGCCATCATTTTTACAATCATCCCTCTGGAGTTATCATCCTTAAAGGTCATCTGGGCTGAAATGTCCATCTGAGATAAAAATACATTAAAATCCCCCACTATACAAGGATTTTCCACCTCTGCCGCTTCAGTGAATAACCCCCGAAAAAACTTGCGATGCTTGCAATGGTTGTTTGGTGCATAGATATTAAAGAGATTGCAATTAAATCCCTCCATTTTTACCCTTTGCCGTAAAAATCTCCCCTCAGTGTCCTTGTCCACCAGGGCAACATTCTCTCTTATGGACGGACACACCAAAACAGCCACCCCTCTACAGTTATTGTTTGCATAACTTGCAAACACCTCTCCCTTCCAAACCTTCTGAACTCTTTCTAGGATATCCTCATCCCAAAAGGTTTCTTGCAGACACAAGTCCATACCTTTAAAACCCTGCAATAACTGTTGCAATTTCTTCTCGCCCCTCAGTCCGTTCACATTAATCGAGACCAATGTAATCATGACTCCAAAGAAGGGAAGTATGCCTGATAATCTCCCCATCATTAAATCTCTGACCCTTCCCAACTCACATGCTCCTGCCCAACTTTTCGGCCAGCTGTTGCTTTTTCCTGCAGCCTCCGACTCTTTTTCACCTCCTGTTTGAACCTTCCCTGCTGTTTCAGCCTCTTCCTTGCATTAAGTTTGGGCCAAGAAGCTGCCCTTTCTCCCTCCTTCTGCCCCTCACTAACCTTTCCCTTTCCACATGATGCCACCCCACCCCCGACTTCCATGTCTCTGTCCCCCTCTAATTCCTCACTCTTAAGCTCTTCTGCAACCCTCTGTGCCTGCTCCCCATCAGATACATAATCCTGCTCCCCATCAGATACATCATCTCCCATAGAGAGTCTTCCTGCTATCGCGGTTTCTCCAACAGTGCCGCTCCCTTCGACCTCATCTCCACCTCTGACCCTTGCTCCCTGATCCTTCTCTCTATGGGACAATGGCGCACCTATATTGTTCCCTTCTGGCGTCTTTGTCTCGCTGATCCCGTCCTGCTGCCCCTTTAAGGCTCCTGCCTCTTGCACCCTCTCCTTGTCTTGCCCCCTCCTGCTCACTGAGATGTCCGACTCCCCGTCTTTCTTTGGAGTACTTACATTTACCATGCACCCCGCTCCCGCCTCCTCTCCCCCCATGGACACTAGATTCTTTAGGGAGAGCTGAACCATATTAAGGCTCGAATCTGCACTCGACCCTTGCTGCCCGCTGCTGTCTTTGTTCTTTTCCACTGTACTTGGTGTGTTTTCCACCATCTCCATCCTGTTCTCTGCTCTGCAATTTTCTGCCTCTTCCTGTGCTCTTTTCTCCTTCAATTTACCAGCTGTGTCCTCCGACTGCTCCGCTCCTCCAGCCGTTCCACTCACACCTCCTGCTCCTTCTCCCATCTCCTCATCACTCATAGAGCTTCCTTCTGCCTCACACTCACAGCTGGTGGGGCCTTTGTGAAACACCCCACAGCTCGCTGCCTTGCAGCTCTGAGCGATGTGTCCAGACTCGCAGCAATTATAACAGTACAAGTCTGGACAGTTTCTTACAAGATGGTCGTGTCCAAGACAATAATAGCAAACCTTCACTTGGTTATCACGCAGCACTCAAAAGTACTGCACTCCTTCCAGTGTCTCGAATTTCATGCTGTACGGTAATGACCTCATCCCCTCTGGGAACCGCACCTTTACGTAACGGGTTCCATCTGCTACCCGTGTTCCTGGATAGTACCTCCTTTTTATTGCTGAGCAAATTTTGATGTCCCACGACTCCAACTTTTTGATTAGCACTTCGTCCTTAATATAAACTGGCAAGTTTAAGAATGAGACCACCACCTCTTCCGAATATAGCAGAAGTTATCGTCAACTTTCAGACTGAGTAAAAGTCTTTCCACCTCCTCCCGGCCACTGACCGTCACCTCGAACCCAACATTCGGCTTTGGTCAGCAGGCAAAGCAGCTTCCCACGCCACAGTCCTCATGTACCGCTTGGATAATATCCCAAGCTCATATCTCCTTAACCTCGCACTGAACCACCACCGTGTTTTCTTTTCCAAACCTCCTTGGGTCCCGGCCCAAATCTTTGGGCCTTTTTCTTTCCCTTCCAACCACAGTTTCTTCCCTAATTAAATTCCTCTTGGGAACACTACCCTCTGAGGGGCCCAGCACTCCGGACCCCTCAGCAGCCATCTGGCTGTTTTTGTGGGCCAAAAAGGCCCTAAAACCTGAAAATAAAAACCCCAAAACCCACCACCAACTTTTTACAAACTCACTCCAACTTCCTGCTGCAATCAGGCAACCAGTAACACCTGGTTCACTCCTAGCCCCTCCCACCTAGAGAGTTCTACCCACTGAGCCATGGCTGACACATATCATGTGCAGTGAGTGTTTACAAAAGGAGTCAGAGAAATGAGATGGACTCACTCGTGCTGATGTACTGAGGTAAAAAAAAAACGAGAAAATTACATGTAAGCTGAAAATTCCTTTAACCCTTCGGATTTGGAGGCTTTGTTTCAGATTTCAGGCCATGTGGATTTTAACCTAAAGCCTGAATTCACCAAGCGTGTACTGCAGCCTGACACGATTGAACAGTTGTGGTAAGCAGAGTGAAGGACTTCACAAAACAGATATCTTGTTACCCACTAAAAATTGCAGCATCTAAAGCTTCTGTCAATAACAAGAAACCTATCTTAGAAGCCTCTTGTATTTAGATGCAGCATTTTGAGACTGGAGTGTCAGCCTAGATTTTTGTGCTCAAGCCTCTGGACCCACAACCTTCATGACTCAGAGGCGAGAGTGCTACCAACTGAAACACAGCTGACAAAGGCGACAAAGGCATGGGTGGTATTTTCAGTAACACCTGCATTTAAATATGTTAATTTAAGAAAAAGTGAAGGCTGGCAGAAGAAAAATAGTGTATTTCCTCTGGAGATATCACTGACACCAAACTAGTGAAGAGTTGTGTGCCATATATGGACAATTATATATTTTATAAGGCTGATTTATTCTGTCTAACTGTTCTATTATTCCCTACTGACACTACAGACATGCAGTCAGCTGACGAGTAGATGATAGCAGCATAACAGCCAGACTGAGATAATGGCCCTGATATTAATGGCGAGGCGGGGAGGGTGTGGGGAAGCGCGGTTTTGCAAGGTAAATGCGGCAATGCCGGAGATTTGGAGGCCTTGCTGATCTTAACAGCAGGGGCTCATTTCAACAACATGCTGCAGTCTCCCGCCCGCCAGCCTGGAGAGCAGTCAGGCGGCAGGAGGCCGCTGCCAGGGACCTGTGAGGATGGGACCCAGCAGTTAGTGGGAGTGGGGGGAAGCTCTGGGCAATGATCGGGAGGGGTGAAGTGTTTCAAAGCTCAGGGCCGTGATTGGGAGGAGGGTGGTGGGGGGAGGCTGAGAGGTTGGGCACGTGAATGGGAGGGGGCGGTGTCTTACCGCGATCGGTGGGGAGGAAGGGTAGACCAGTTCAAGGTTTCCTTGTGAGGCCCGGGAGAGCACTCCTGGTCCACAATAAAACCTGGAAAATAAATTTAAAATTTATGTTCTGGGCCAGTATCTGGCTCCCGGCAGGTTTTGCCTGACGGGGGAGTCGACACTGCCCACCCGCTCCCCCGCTCAGGCCTCAGGTTGAAATTACAGATCGGTTCCTGAAGACTTCTTGTGGGTGACCTGCTCAAAAGATCAGGTTAATGTGGGGACACGGCAGGAAGGGAGCGGGAGTGGAGGGCGTAAGTCACTCCCGTTATTT
The DNA here is from genome assembly GCF_052327205.1 of Somniosus microcephalus. Lineage (NCBI taxonomy): Eukaryota > Metazoa > Chordata > Chondrichthyes > Squaliformes > Somniosidae > Somniosus > Somniosus microcephalus. The sequence goes on along the minus strand of NC_140989.1, from coordinate 149,580,969 downwards.
TAACTGGTGGGGGCTGTTAAAATTGGGGCCAATAATGATTCAAAAGCACTCAAACCACAGATTAAGGTACTAGATTGGATCGATACTATTTGAAGTGGGCATGCATTCGTATATGTGTTTGTAATCACTATGATATCAACTTATTTGTTAGTTAGCAGTCCGTGGTTGATCAAATTAGCAGCATATTAGTGAAATGGTTTTCGTATTTATCACAAGGTTCAGGAACTGCTGCAACAACAAGGTTAACCAAACAAAATATAAAACAAGATAAGTATGTATGATAACAGTTACAAAACTGTGAGGGGGGAAGCATCATATCAAACAAACCGGACAAAATCAAGAGCAGATGCTGAGCTACAGAAGACAAGTTTTCTTGGAGTAAAATAATAAATGAGATTTTCATTCTGCATAGGATTATTTAAAACTACAGTTAAGTTCCATGCATACCTATCCTGATCTTATTATCTGCCCTCAGCCTTGGGCACTCTTGTACCATCTGTAGAAATTCCTGAGGATGAGAGGAAGTTCCCGGAATGTTGCAGACAGAAAAAGTGCAAACTCAGTTCATGTGTTATTACAGTGACTCCAGAGGCAACAGTGTCAGAGTGTCAATCAGTGTCGCCATCATTTTTCTAGCCATGAGTAGCGCCCTTGCAACCAGGTTGTAGATACTGTTTTATTATTGCTGTCCTCTATAAGCCTGCAATAGCTAGCAGGGACGGCCAGCAGCCAGAAATAATTGGGGGTATGACCTGCAGACAGTCATCTCAATGTTCAGATCAAATTACAGCTCCAAGTTTGAGTGTAAACAGGATATTACACCAGAAAGCAGAGATCCATTTGAAGTCTAAACCTGCAAAACTACATGCCGGGAATTTCCACGAGGATTGACCCGATCAGCGGAAACCTCGGATCCACATGTAAACGGAGTTTCTGCCAACCTTCTGCCAAAGTTATGGTGGCCGATCAGGGGAACTATGATCTCATTGAATGGTGGAACAGGCTCGAGGGGCTAAATGGCCTACTCCAGATCCTATCTTCCTATCTTCTTATGTTTCTCTAGACTTGCCTATTCCAACGCACTCCTGGCTGGCCTCCCACATTCCACCCTATGTAAACTTGAGATCATCCAAAACTCTGCTGCCTGTGTCCTAAATCGCACCAGGTCCAGTTCACCCATCACCCCTGTGCTCGCTGACCTACACTGGCTCCCGGTTAAGCAATGCCTCGATTTCAAAATTCTCATCCTTGTTTTCAAATCCCTCCATGGCCTCGCCCCTTCCTATCTCTGTAACCCCCTTCAGCCCCACAACCCCACCCCACCCCGAGATATCTGCGCTCCTCTAATTCTGCCCTCTTGAGCATCCCTGATTATAATCGCTCAACCTTTGGTGGTCGTGCCTTCTGTTGCCTAGGCCCCTCCCTAAACCTCTCCGCCTCTCTACCTCTCTTTCCTCCTTTAAGACACTCCTTAAAACCTACCCCTTTGACAAAGCTTTTGGTCACCTGCCCTAATATATCCTTATGTGGATCGGTGTCAAATTTGTTGTCTTAAAATACTCCTGTGCAGCACCTTGGGATGTATTACTACGTTAAAGGTGCTATATAAATACTTGTTGTTGTTGTTCTATATAATTTTAACCTTATTCGTCAGGTGGGAATCCCACGGGATTCAACAAATAGTAAAATCGGGCGGGGTGTAAAACCAGCGTTGTGACTGACTCCGTCAGTTTCCCAACGGGCATTTTAAGTTAAAATTTCCCCCATTCTGTTGCTGCAGATCCTGCCCTTGAATATAAGGGAGGCAGATTCCACAGCATCAGGAGCCCAAAGTATACTTGAAGCAGTTCCATTACATAAATACAGTATGAGACAAGCCTGACAGTGTGATGGAGTTGAATTAACATACACAGGCCAAATGACAAGGTTAATAATGCATCATTGCCCCATCTACTGAGGCCCATGTAACTCTTTCAGGTCCAAACCTTGAACTTTCAACTTATAATGGGCGGTAGCCTCTGATGATAAGATGACAGCAACATGTCCGTTATACACCCTGCCCGATTTTCCTTCTGTTGACAGAGGTGAATAACGGGCGGCCGATCCGCTACCATATTTTTCCCGTCCCCACCAAAGTTGAAAGTTGCAGCAAATAACAGCAATCACAGAGCATCCCATCATCAACGGTCGTTTTTCCGTGAACTGTACTCTACCTCTGATTTTGTTTTAAATGAACAACAAAAAACTGCAGATGCTGGAATCGGAAAAAAAATTGCTCAGGCAGACAGCATCTGGGGAGAGAATGTAAATGACAAATTAATTGGTGCAAAGTTGAACTTACCTTTCGGCCCCATCAACCGCTCACCTATATTATTGCATTATAGAGTCATAGAGTCATAACGGAACAGAAGGAGGCCATTCGGCCCATCAGTCTGTGCCGGCTCTCTGTAGAGCAATCCCATTCCCCGCTCTATCCCCATAGCCCATAAAGTTTATTTCTCTCAAGTGCCTATCCAGTCTCCCCTTGAAAACATTGAGTGTTTTCGCTTCCACCACTTCTGTCGGCAGCGAGTTCCAGGTCCTCACCACTCACTGCGTAAAAATACTTTTCCTCACATCCCCCTGTGTCTCTTGCCCAAAACCTTAAATCTGTGTCCCCTATTCCTTGTACCATCAACTAGTGGGAAGAGCCTTTCCCTGTCTAGCCTATTCAAACCCGTCACAATCTTGTGCACCTCTAACAAATCACCCCTCAACTTCCTTTGCTCTAATGAAAACAAATCCAGCTTCTCCAACCTGTCCTTGTAGCTAAGATCCCCCATCCCCGGAACCACTCTGGTAAATCTCCACTGCACCCTCTCAAGTGCCTTCACATTCTTCCTAAAGTGTGGTGACCAGAACTGGACACAATACTCCAGTTGTGGTCTAACCAGCGCTCTAGAAAGGTTCAGCATAACTTCTCTACTTTTCTACTCAGTACCTCTATTTATGAAACCCAAGATCCCATATGTATTGCTAACCACACTCTCAATATGTCCTCCCACCTTCAGGGACCTGTGCACATCAACTCCCAGGTCCCTCTGTCTCTGCACACTCTTTAAAACTGTGCCATTAAGTGTATATTGCCTCTCCCTGTTCCTTCTACCAAAATGTATCACCTCACACTTCTCTGTACTGTATTAAATTCTATCTGCCACTTGTCTGCCCATTCTGCTAGTCTTTCCATGTCCTGTTGCAGTCGATTGGTATCATCCTAACTGTTTGCCACACCCCTAAGTTTGGTGTCATCGGCAAATTTAGAAATTCTACTTTGTATTCCAATATCCAGGTCATTTGTATATATCAAAAAAAGCAGTGGCCCCAGCACTGACCCTTGGGGAACACCACTGTCTACCATCCTCCAGTCTGAAAAACAGCCATTTACCACAACTCGCTGTTTTCTGTCCTTAAGCCAATTCCTTATCCAAGCTGCCACTGATCCACCTATTCCGTGAGCCTCAATTTTGTTAACCAGCCTTCTATGTGGTACTTTGTTAAACGCCTTCCGAAAATCCACGTAGACAACATCCATTGCATTCCTTTCATCAATCCTCCCTGTTACTTCATCAAAAAATTCAATTAGATTAGTCAAACATGATCTACCTTTTACAAATCCATGTTGGCTCGCCTTAATTAGTTTAAGCCTCTCCAAGTGCCCGTTAATTGTTTCCTTGATTATTGTTTCTAAAACTTTACCCACCATTAATGTTAAACTGACCGGCCTGTAGTTACTGTACTAGGATTGTCCTTACACCCTTTCTTGAACAATGGTGTCACATTTGCCACTTTCCAATACTCAGGCACTTCCCCTGCATCTAAGGAGGATTGGAAAATTATGGCAAGCCCTTCCGCTATCTCCTCCTCCAATTCCCTTAGCAATCTGAGATGCAAGCCATCTGGACCAGCTGACATGTCCACTCTAAGCATACCCAGCTGTGATATCCGAGTGGTAAGGTCTGAAACTGAGATAAGCGAGATCTTAAGGAACAACACCCAACTGTTTAATTCTATGGTGTGGCAGAGAAACATCTCTTACAGTCTGCAAGCAAAACACAGTATTGCTAACTGCACGATGCAAGATGGAGGAACCCCTCTGAGACATACCCATAATGCAATGCCACATTACCATACTAACTGGTGTACCAGGACATTACCTTAAACACTGGTGAATATGATCCCTTAATCTTTGGCTCCATCTGGTGGATAACTTAAACATTACATCCCAGATTACTAAATCCCCCCCTCTTATGTTTACATTAATTTCTTAACAACATTCTTAAAAAGTCCCATAAGGAAACTCCTTTAACGATAGTCCATACTGAATTAATCTAGCAGGTCGTTATCAATCTCTGGTGGCTTGCGAGTCCTTGGTGAACGTCTTACAGTCAAGTCCCTACTTGGTTGTGGTAGAGCCACCTGCTGCTCCTGAGCAGTACTCAGAGTATCTGACTCTGCTACGATGGTTTCCCCTTGACGAAGGGGTCCAGGTGGAACTGGCTCTGTCGTGGTGTTGGTACCACCGATGCATTTGGATAACTGGGGGTCAACTTGTCCTCCGACATCTCCTCTGGAACCTCCATTTCGATTTCCCCTGGTCTGGTCAGTATCTGATCTACATGTCTGCGTACTACCTGACCAGTTCCCACCATGACCGTATATGATATTGGACTGGTCATTGAGTCTATGACGCCAGGAATCCATTTTGGACCATTACTGAAATTCCTGGTAAGGACCGCATCTCCTTCTCCAAAACTGCGGCTCTTTGTCCTTCTGTCATGGCTCTCCTTTTGTTTGATTTGTCGGTTTTCCACCTTCCTTTTTAGATCTGGGTGAACCAGGTCAAGAGTGGAGCATAGTCGACATCCTAACAACAGCTCAGCAGGAGAGAGTCCTGTGGTAGATTGAGGTGTTATTCTGTAGCTGAACAGAATTCGTGACACCTTGGTTGCCAAACTCCCTTCCGCACTTTTTTTCATCATCTCCTTAAATGTTTGTACGGCTCTCTCCGCAAGTCCATTTGAAGACGGATGATGTGGAGCTGAGGTCACAATTGCCGTGTCCGTGTCCTCCAACATCAAAACTCTGTCCTCTGGAGCTGCATGGATAGGGGTACCTGGCAGTGGAAGATGGCTCAAGGCATCTACGTTCCCATGGTACTTGCCCACCTTGTAAATGATGACATACTCATATGCCCTCAACGTCACTGCCCACCTCTGGATCCGGGGTGACACCATCTGTGGTACTGCTTTTCATTAAAAAGAGATAGAAGAGGTTTATGATCGGTGCATATGGTGAATTTCCTGCCATATATGTACTTGTGAAACCTCTGTAACCCAAACATTACTGCTAACCCCTCTTTATCTAAGTGGGAATAGTTTTTTTCCGCTGGTGTCAGAGTTCGAGACATAAACCCTATAGGTCTTTCTGTTCCATCTTCTAAGCTGTGTGAAAGAACCGCCCCCACCCCGTAAGGTGAAGCATCACAAGAGAGAATTATGTCTTTCTCTGCATTGTAGTGAACCAGCACATCCGAGGACAGCATCAGTTTCTTGGACTGTTCAAATGAAACCCTCTGTTCCTCTTCCCACTGCCACTGTGTCTCCTTGCGCAGAAGTTTGTGAAGAGGTGCTAACACTGTTGCCAAGTTTGGTAAAAATCTGTTATAATAGTTTAGCAGTCCCATGTAAGCTTTTAACTCAGTCACATTGGTAGGAGCTGGGGCCTTCTGCAGTGCTTGTACCTTCTCCTTGATTGGATGGAGCCCGGTGGCGTCCACTCTGTGTCCCAGAAACATGGCCTCATTCCCCAGGAAAGTGCACTTACTCCTCTTGAGCCGTAACCCAGCCTTATCCAATCTTTGTAGTACCTCTCTCAGAGTGCTCAGATGCTCCTGGTCGGTTCTTCCCGTCACCAGAATGTCATCCAGATAGATTGAAACATGTGGGATCCCTTGCAGTACACCCTCGATAGTCCTCTGGAAGATAGCTGGACTAGATGAGACACCGAATGGAAAGCGGTTATAGGTAAACAAACCCTTGTGTGTATTTATGGTTACATACTTCTTGGATTCCTCATCTAGTGTAATCTGCAAGTATGCATGACTCATATCCAGCTTTGTGAATTTCTTCCCTCCAGCCAGGTTCGCAAAGAGATCCTCTGTTTTGGGAATAGGATACTGTTCTAGTTTAGACACCCTATTAACTGTCAATTTATAATCTCCACAGATTCTTACTGAATTGTCCGGTTTTAAAACAGGTACAATGGGAGCTGCCCATTCTGAACATCTCACGGGTTCCAGAATGTTCTCTCTCAAAAGACGGTCAAGCTCAGCCTCTACCTTCAGTTTCATGGCATACGGCACAGGTCATTGTTTAAAAAACCTTGGAAGTGCCTCCTTGTCTACATAAATCTTAGCTGGGGGGCCATTAAATGTGCCAAGTTCTTCCTTGACCACGTTCTCATGTTCAATCAACACTTCTTGCAAATACAACTGTTTGCCTCCCCCTATTTGATTTATTGCTCCCCAATCTAATTTAATTTCTTGTATCCAGCCCCAACCAAACAAGTTTGGTCCAGAACCCGATACTGCAACTGCAGGTAGCTGTTCCACGGTGTCCCTGTGTTGCACAGTTACAGTAGCTGTACCCAATGTCACCACTCGTTCACCGGTATATGTTTTAAACTGCATAGAGCAAGACTTTAACTCTGGAACTTTTGCACGGTTCCACAATTTTGAGTACTCCTCCCTGTTCATTATGGTTATGCCGCATCCTGTATCCACCTCAAAGATGACCTTAGAGTCATTTACTGTCAGTTGCAAAGTGATAGGATCCACTTTTGGAATGTTCTCTACCATACTATGCATTATGAACATGTCGTCTACTTTCTCAGCTTCTCCGCTGATGTGATGTGCTCCCTGTTTTTTCACTTCTCTTCCTAGGTTTTGCTTTCCTCCCCCTTTTGGTTTGTAATCCTGCACGATTGCTTTTGCCCTGCATGCACGTTTTATATGTCCTTTTTTCCCACACTTGTGGCACTTTTCCTCCAGAAACCTGCTTTCCCTCGCCAGGTGATCGCCATTGCATCTATAACATGCCTTCACATGCTCACGTTGTGGTTTCTGATGCATATTTAACTCGTGCACAACCTGACCTCCAACTTGCTTTGTAGTAGCCCAGTCTGAACCTTGTATTTCTTTCACATCTCGGTTCACTGTCTCTATGGCTTGAGCAAGTTCCAACACTTTTTCATACGTAAGCCCAGTCTCAGACAATAATATCCTCTGCATTCAATCATCCATTATCCCGCAAACCAGCCTATCTCTCAGCATGTCTTTCAGGTTGTTCCCGTAATTGCAATCATGTGCCAATTTTCTCAACACCACTACATAATCCAATACAGTCTCTCCCAGTTTCCTGTTCCGTGAATTAAATTTGAAACGCTGTGCAATCTCACTTGGTCTGGGATTGAAATGGCTCTTCAGCAAGGCCACTAATTCAGCAAATGTACTGTCTCCTGGCTTTGCAGGACTGCATAAGTTTCTCATTAAACTATACGTCTGACTTCCCACGGAAGTGAGCAAAATAGCTCTCCTTTTCCCGACATCATCTATATCATTTGCTTCAAAGAAATGCATCAGCACCTCGCAGTACTCATCCCAGGTCTGTGTCTGAACATCAAAAGCAGAGATCTTTCCTACCATAGCAGCCATGATCCTTTATTCAGTGCTCTTTTATTTTTATCTTCAAGATGTGATCTTTTGATCCTCGTCGCCAATATGTGATATCCGAGTGGTAAGGTCCGAAACTGAGATAAGCGGATAAATGGTTCATTCTCAGACTGGCAATCAGTAACTAGTGGTGTTCCGCAGGGGTCAGTGCTGGGTCCCCAACTCTTTACAATCTATATTAACGATTTGGAGGAGGGGACCGAGTGTAACATATCAAAGTTTGCAGATGATACTAAGATGGGGGGGAAAGTAGTGAGTGAGGAGGACATAAAAAACCTTCAAGGGGACATAGACAGGCTAAGTAAGTGGGCAGAGATTTGGGAGATGGAATACAATACTGGAAAGTGTGAGGTTATGCACTTTGGCAGGAAAAATCGTAGAGCAAGTTATTATCTTAATGGCAAGAAACTGGAAAGTACTGAAGTACAAAGGGATCTGGGGGTCCTGGTGCACGAAACTCAAAAGGTTAGTATTCAGGTGCAGCAAGTGATTAAGAAGGCCAATGGAATGTTGGCTTTCATTGCTAGGGGGATAGAATATAAAAATAGGGAGGTATTGCTTCAGTTGTACAGGGTATTGGTGAGACCGCACCTGGAATGCTGCGTACAGTTTTGGTGTCCATACTTAAGAAAGGACATACTTGCTCTCGAGTCAGTACAAAGAAGGTTCACTCGGTTAATCCCGGGGATGAGGGGATGGACATATGAGGAGAGGTTGAGTAGATTGGGACTCTACTCATTGGAGTTCAGAAGAATGAGAGGCGATCTTATTGAAACATATAAGATTGTGAAGGGGTTGGATCGGGTGGATGCAGGGAAGATGTTCCCGGTGATGGGTGAAACTAGAACTAGGGTGCATAGTCTTAGAATAAGGGGCTGCTCTTTCAAAACTGAGATGAGGAGGAACTACTTCACTCAGAGGGTGGTAGGTCCGTGGAATATGCTGCCCCAAAAAGCTGTAGAAGCTACATCATTACATAAATTTAAAACAGAAATAGACAGTTTCCTAGAAGTAAAGGGAATTAAGGGATACGGGGAGCGGGCAGGAATTTGGACATGGGTCTAGGTTCGGATCGGTCATGGCCCTGTGGGTAGCGGAGCGGGCCCAGGGGCCGTGTAGCCTGATCCTGCTCCTATTTCGTGTGTCTAATTCTGGCAGATTCAGGAGATGGTTCTGTGATAGTGGTTTGGCGGTTAGGATCAGATCAGCCATGATCTTATGGCATGGCGGAGCAGGCTCGAGGGGCCGATTGGCCTACTCCTGCTCCTATTTCTTATGTTCTTATGTTAAGGAACAACACCCAACTGTTTAATTCTACGCTGTGGCAGAGAAACATCTCTTACAGGCTGCAAGCAAAACACAGTATTTCTAACTGCACGATGCAAGATGGAGGAACCCCTCTGAGTCATACCCATAATGCAATGCCACATTACCATCCTAACTGGTGTACCAGGACATTACCTTAAACACTGGTGAATATGATCCCTTAATCTTTGGCTCCATCTGGTGGATAACTTGAACATTACATCCCAGGTTACTATACCAGCCTTTTTATTACATCCTGTCTATCAATTTTCACCCCTTCCATTGCTTCTACCTTTTCCACTGCTACTGATATTTTGTCAGCATCCACCTCCTTAGTAAACACCGATACAAAGTACTCATTGAGTATTCTAGTCTTGCCCAGCGCCTCTAAGCATTAACATCTTCTTTTCGCTAATATGCCCCATCCCACCACTTACTACCCGCGTTGTACTCATCTGGTGAGTTATTTGAATTAGTGGAATCTTTCGCAGTCAGCCATGGCTCCGTGGCAGCACTCTTGCCTCTGAGTCAGACAACTCGGTGGGTTCAAGCCCCATGCCAGAGACTTGAGCACATTATCTAGGCTGGCACTACTGAGGGAGTGCTGCACTGTCAGAGGTTCCGACTTTCGGGTGAGATGTTAAACCAAGGCACTATTTGCCTGCTCAGTCAAATGTAAAAAAAATCCCATGGCGCTATTCAAAGAAAACAGGAGTGTTCTCCCACTGTCCTGGCCAACGTTTATCCCTCAACCAACATGGAAAAAAACAGTTTGCGGATGAATTTCCATTTGGCTTCTGCTGCTTATCTGCTGTAACTTCGATGGAAGAGCCACAAGAACAGACAAGCGAGAGAACCCCTTGTGGAATTCACCACTGTTATTTAGTCATCTATCTCATTGCTGTTTGTGGGACATTGTTTTGCACAAATTAGCTGCTGCCTTTGCCTACATTCAACAGTGACTACACTTCAGAAATATCTACTTGGCTGTTAAGTGCTCTGGAATAATCTGAGGACATGAAAGGCACTATATCAATGCCAATTCTTTATTCTAATGAAGCAGCATTGGCTCATTATCCCCTGGAGCAGATATTAAGCTACCCCATTGAAAATTAGTTCACGCATAGCAAAGCATAGGATGTAGTGTTGTTATAATTCAGTTTATTAATTGAAGAAGTATGTCTGGTCAGGATAGCTAATGTTACTATTGGGAGCAAAACTATCCTTATGGTTATTGCATTACTGAAACAATATCTTTTAGTAACAAATCAGTTTTATGCTCACATTTACTCAGAAGCATCCAACTAAATCTTCCATCATTTATAATTTGAGAGTTTAGACTTTTACCTGCTAATAGGTGGATAAACAATGGCTTGTGGCGGAGCCACCAAAGGACTCAGAGCGGTTGTCATGACGTCAGTCTTCTGACCAGGGGATCAGTCCTCGTGGAGCCCTCAAGGAAAGCAGACCTGTAGTTGATGTATTCCAGCAGTTTCCAGTTAAAACCTGTTTTGTTCCATTAAAGTTCATTGTTTTAATTGCCTGAGTCGAACTCAGTCTTTTTGATAGGAACCTCCGTTCCTACAGTGGTGACCCCGAATTCTATGAACAATTTTCGTGGAAGATTCATCATGGACACGAACGCCGTCACGCTGAAACTGCCACAGTTCTGGGAGCAACAACCAGACGCCTGGTTTATCCAGGCTGAAGCCCAGTTCACCATTAGGAGCATCGTCGCGGATCAGACCCGTTATTATTACGTGGTCTCCGCCCTTGACAGTGCAACTGCATCACGGATCATCAGCCTCCTCGGTAGTCCTCCTACTGACAGCAAGTATGATGCGATTAAGGCGCAGTTGCTTCAGGTTTTCGGGCTCTCAAAGTCGGAGCGCGCTTGCCGGCTCATCATGCTGCCCGGCCTCGGGGACTCCAAACCGTCTGAGCTCATGAGCCAAATGCTCATGCTCTTGGGTGCCGAACCGGAATGCTTCCTCTTCTGGGAGCTTTTCCTCTATCAAATGCCTGAACAGGTTCAGGCTGCCCTAGCCAGATCCGACATTGCAGACTGCGCCGAGCTTGCGGCCGAAGCCGATAAGATTTTCACAGTAACCCAGCAGGGCTGCGCGGCCACGAGGTGCCCAACCCCCACAGACGCGGTTCCAGCTCCTCCTACAGCGGGCTGGTGCTCCTACCACACCCGTTTTGGCATGAAAGCACGATGCTGCCGTTACCCCTGCAGTTTTTTGCCCCAAAAAAAACCAACAAAGCGCCAGCGGCGTCCCTGGCAAAGGACGACCGGGTCTAACGGGCGCGCCGCAGTGGCGATGGCCGTTCGATCTACGGGGAAACTCCTTTATATCACCGATTCCCTCTCGGGCCGCCGTTTTATTTCTGACACCGGGGCGCAGTGTAGCATCCTACCTGCGTCGAAGCTCGACATGCAGACTGGGAACCTCGGTTTTTCCCTTGTAGCAGCTAATGGCGCAACAATTCGAACTTTCTGAAAGCGGCGGGTCGAAGCCTGTTTCGGCAGTCAGCGCTTCTTTTGGGAATTCGTCATGGCCACAGTCTCACAGGCCATCCTAGGGACGGATTTTCTGTGTGCCAACAGCATCCTCGTCGATGTCCGGCACTGCCAGCTGATCAACGCGGCCACCTTCCACTCAATTCTGTGCTACCACGGTACCTCCGTGTCGCGCTCTATTGCCTGCGCGTTCCCTCCCCCGGATGACTTCACGCGGCTCCTCGGGGAGTTTCCGGAGCTGACAAGGCCCACCTTCTCCTCTTCGGCGACGAAGCATGGTGTTGAACATCATATCACCACTACTGGCTCCCCGGTTTATGCGCGGGCTAGAAGGCTCGAACCCGGCAAGCTCGCGGCTGCGAAGGCGGAGTTCAACACGATGGAGCAGCTCAGGATCATTCGGCGATCCAATAGTCCCTGGTCCTCACCTCTCCACATTATGCCGAAACCAGGCGGCGGCTGGCGGCCATGCAGTGACTACCGACGCCTGAACGACGCCACCACTCCGGATCGGTACCCGATTCCGCATATCCAGGATTTCTCGGCTCATTTGGCGGGAAATTCTGTCTTCTCTAAAGTCGACCTCGTCAGTGGATATCACCAGGTTCCAGTGCACCCACAAGGCGTCCCGAAAACTGCAGTCATCACCCCTTTTGGCCTCTTTCAGTTCCTGCGGATGCTGTTTGGCTTAAAGAACGCAGCACAGGCGTTCCAGCGTTTAATGGACTCCATTGTTCGAGACCTGCATTTCATCTTCATCTACCTTGACGACATTCTCATCGCCAGTGCCAGCAAGGAGGAGCACATCTCCCATTTGCGTTCCCTCTATACGCGCCTCAACCAGCACGGTTTAATCATCAACCCGACCAAGTGCCAGTTCGGCCTGCAACAGATCGATTTCCTGGGACACCGCATAACATCAGACGGCGCCGTCCCCTTAATGACAAAGGTGGAAGCGGTTACCTCTTTCCCACGGCCGCCGACAGTCAAGGCCTTGCAGGAGTTCCTGGGGATGGTCAACTTCTACCACCGTTTTGTCCCCAAGGCGGCTCAACTTATGCAACCTTTGTTCGGGGCCCTCAAGAGCAAGTCCAGTAAGGATCCAATCAGCTGGACAGCCGAGATGGTCCAGGCGTTCGGCAACACCAAGAGCGCTTTGGCCAACGCAACCATGCTGGCGCACCCACTTCCAGGTGCCATCATTGCCCTTACCACCAACGCGTCAGACTACGCCATCGGTGCAGTGCAAGAACAGTGGGTCAACGGCACGTGGCAACCGCTGGCATTTTTCAGCCGTCAACTACGGAAGAATGAAAAAAAATACAGCACCTTCGATCGGGAGCTATTGGCCCTTTTCCTCGCCATTCGCCATTTTCGGTTCTTATTGGAAGGGCGTCCCTTCACGGCTTTTGTCGACCACAAACCCCTTACGTTCGCCATGGCCAAGACCGCCAAACCGTGGTCCACTCGTCAACAACGTCACTTGACGTTCATTTCCGAATTTACCACGGACATTCAACATGTGTCTGGTAAGGACAACCTGGTGGCGGATTGCCTCTCCCATGCGACGGTCCACGCGGTGCACCTGGGGGGCGACTATTTTTTAATTTTTTTTATTCATTGATGGGATGTGGGCGTCGCTGGCTGGCTAGGCCTGCATTTAGTGCCCATCCCTAATTGCCCTTGAGAAGATGGTGGTGAGCCGCCTTCTTGAACCGGTGCAGTCCATATGGTGTAGGTACACCCACAATGCTGTTAGGAAGGGAGTTCCAGGATTTTGGCCCAGCGACAGTGAAGGAACGGCGATACAGGTCCAAGTCAGGATGGTGTGTGGCTTGGAGGGGAACTTGTAGGTGGTGATGTTCCCATGCGTCTGCTGCCCTTGTCCTTCTAAGTGGTAGAGGTCGTGGGTTTGGAAGGTGCTTGTTATGTTCATTAATAAATAGACATTCTTATTATGAACACAGCTAGCTTTTGCTAGTTACTTTATTGAGCACATGTGGACTGGTACAGTATCTGTAGAGGCTTCCATCTTGATTGTTGCCTTGTGGATAGCCTAGCCTCATGGGTAATGTAGTCTTAATATATATATAGCTGGGTAGTGTAGTTTTATACATACAGCTATATACAGCTCTACTGCTCCACCTAGTGTCCACCACAGAATGACATGTTATTGATCACAACATCCCCCTTTCTTTGGAGGTTTAACAAAATCAATATCAATCAACTTTCAAGAAAACAATAAAGATAATATCAGTAACACTTTTGTTAGTGCTCTATAAACATAAACATTTTCAAAACAGTCAACACATTTTCAAAGCTTTACATTGCACTCAAAGATTAAGTCTATCAGGCTCTTTTACTTCACGTGTGGATCTTCTCAACACGGGTAAGTCTGATGTGTCTTCATGAGATTGTTCTGGCGGTGACAGACAAGATGCAGTTGCGGCATTGTCATCAATCTGCTCTTGTATAGATCGAGGTCTCCTTGCAATCTTTGCTTGGAGAGGGCTTCAGTGTTTCCTTCACTCTTCATGCCATAACTCTCAATGTAGTCAATGCACTCTCGAAAAACTGCTGGCAGCTAGATCCCATCATACAGCATAGTCCTCTCAGCAGCCTCGGCTAATGGAACACCAAAGATTGGCCTGAGGAAAGAAGGAGTATCCACCGGAACTGCTTCCTGCTCTGGTGCAGGCTTCTTCTTTTTCTTTTCCTCTTTCCACTGCTTAACAACATCTGCTGCGGTTATATCTTTGGACTTTTTCTCCTTGTGTTTTTTCTCTTTGTGCTTTTCTTCCTTTGGCTTCTCTTTGACGTTAAAGTCTTTTTCTTTCTTCTTGGAGAAACTAGGCTTTTTGAAGACATGGATACCCTTTGGCCTTTTCATCCTTGATGGGCTCTCTGCTTCATCACCTGAGTCATCTGGTCTGCTTATGGCACAGTTTATACGGTAGACTCTCTTGACCAGTTCTCAGTCTTCACAAGCTTTGTCACCTAGTATCGAATCAAGTCTTTCAGCCACAACAGAAAACATGAGATGATGCACTTTGTCTTTGACTGTCACTTTAAGTCTGCATACACCTAAGCTATCTATTTTCTGTCCATTAAAGTCCTTCAGTAGTACTGACTTTTTCTGTATTTTGGGCTTTTCTTTCATATTGTTGATGTCACTCATACTGATTAAGTTTGCTTTTGCCCCAGTGTCCAGTTTCAATGTAACTAATGCTCCATTTATCTGCAGTGGGATCATCCATTTGTCCTCTTTTACTGTATTAACTTTATGTTCAGCATTGTCTATTTCTGAGGGCTGCACATTTTCTGTATCTTTTTTGATATCGTCACATGACACCATTCCTACAAAAAATGTCTCACTTAAATCAATGTCCTCAATCACATTAACTCGTTGCCCTTTCATCGTTTTTACTTTTGAAAAGCATTGTTTGGCAAAGTGATTCTTTCCACTCGGGCGACTGTCTGTGTGGAGTTTGCACATTCTCCCTGTGTCTGCGTGGGTTTCCTCCGGGTGCTCCGGTTTCCTCCCACAGTCCAAAGATGTGCGGGTTAGGTTGATTTGGCTATGATAAATTGACCCTTAGTGTTAGGGGATTAAATACGTGGGTTTACGGGGATAGGGTGGGATATGTGTCGGTGCAGGCTCGATGGGCCGAAATGGCCTCTATCTGCATTGTGGGGATTCTGTGATTCTGTGATTCTGTGATTACACTTTGTGCACATTTTTCCAAACGCTGGGCATTGTCTTAACTGGTGTTTGTAACCACAGCGTTTACAATTAAATTTTTCATCCTCCGATTGCTTTTCATTTCTGTTCTGCCCACGTTTCTTCCCCTTGTAGGACACAGCACCGACAGCAGCACTTACTACAATCGCATCATTATTGATTTCACTGAAAGTCTTCGCATGCTTTTGAGCTAGCTCGCTGGCTTTGCATATTGTCACAGCATTTTCCAATGTTAGTTCGGTTTCTCTCAACAGACGTTCACTGACTTTTTTTATCATGAATACCAAACACAATCTGGTCACGAATCATGGATGCTTTGAGCTCAGAGAAATTACATGTCTGTGCTTTCAGTTTCAGATCAGTTATAAAGCTATCAAAAGTCTCATTTTGCTGCTGTGTCCGAGAACAGAAGATGTATCTTTCATAGGTCTCATTCTTTTTGGGAGAGCAATGTGCATCAAATTTTTTTAGCACATCTTCTAATTTTTCTCTGTTCTCCACTGGATTAAATACAAATGTATTAAATACCTCTATTGCCTGTGGGCCTGTAACCGTAAGCAGCAACGCTATCTTCCTTGCGTCTGGCTTCGTACCGAATCCGATGGCTGCAATGTAGAGTTCGAATTGTTGTTTAAAAGTCTGCCAGTTGTAGTCGATGTTTCCTGTGAGTTTCAAACGCTCTAGTGGCTTCAAATTCTCCATGTCGCTTTTCACAATTTTCAGCAGATCTTCACCCCACTCCTGGTACCATGTTATGTTCATTAATAAATAGACATTCTTATTATGAACACAGCTAGCTTTTGCTAGTTACTTTATTGAGCACATGTGGACTGGTACAGTATCTGTAGAGGCTTCCATCTTGACTGTTGCCTTGTGGGTAGCCTAGCATCATGGGTAATGTAGTCTTAATATATATATATAGCTGGGTAGTGTAGTTTTATACATACAGCTATATACAGCTGTACTGCTCCACCTAGTGTCCAGCACAGAATGACATGTTGTTGATCACTACAGTGCTGTTGAAGGAGCTTTGGCGAGTTGCTGCAGTGCATCTTGTAGATGGTGCACACTGCATCCACAGTGCGCCGGTGGTGGAGGGAGTGAATGTTGAAGGTGGTGGATGGAGTGCCAATCAAGCGGGCTGCTTTATCCTGAATGGTGTCGAGCTTCTTGAGTGTTGTTGGAGCTGCACTCATCCAGGCAAGTGGAGAGTATTCCATCACACTCCTGACTTGTGCCTTGTAGACGGTGGAAAGGCTTTGGGGAGTCAGGAGGTGAGACACTCGCTGCAGAATTCCCAGCCTCTGGCCTGCTCTTGTAACCACAGTATTTATATGGCTGGTCCAGTTCAGTTTCTGATCAATGGTAACCCCCAGGATGTTGATAGTGGGGGATTCAGCAATGGTAATGCCATTGAATGTCAAGGGGAGATGGTTAGTGTAGTGTATGTACTTTGCAGAAGGAACTATATTCTGCAGCCCCTGTATACTGCAGTACCAGTAGTGACCACCCCTGTATATAATCCTGTGTAGTAACATTTGCATAGTAGTTCCAGGTTGCCTCCATTCAGTAAAGACCTGTTATAACTAACTTCTGCAGTCTGTGTCTCAATTATACACGGACATAATACTGGCGACGAGCAGATACGAACTTACCTACAGTCTGCACCACCTCATGGGGATCCATCCCTGAAGCCAAGTTATCAGAGGCCGAGGCCAGAAGGAAGAAAGAAACAGAAGAAACGGGCGTCGACCGTGGACATCCGCCTCTGAGTCAGCGGAGTTGAAGATTTGCAGGAGAGGCTGTCAAGAGCGGGGCTTGGTTATCCTGTTGATGGTGCTTCAGCTAATCGGGCTGGTGGCAGGTAGTACACTGATCCTTCCTGGGCTGCGGCGGTCTAGAGCTCGAGCAGGTGGCTTTGCAACGGGGCCGAGCAGCGTTGTCGGGAAGAGGAGAGAGAGAGAGGGTGGAGCACACAGGGCGCGGCCGGTGCTACGAAGCCGGGCAACGTACAGACTCGAGAAGGAGGAGGCAAGAGTCCCACAGGGTTGTTCCGACGACGGGGAAATAATAAAAATTAAACGCGCAGAAAGCCGCGAGGAGCTGCAGTTTGCCACGGGAACCGCGGAGAGCGGCATTAGCAGCAGCGCGGGGGGAAGTGCGCGAAGACGATAGGGCGTCGCCATCAAGGCATAAAATGCCAGCAACAGCGTTAGCAACAGCGGAGAAGACAGAAAGCGTGGGAGGCGCCATCTTAATCCAGCGGGGAAGAAGGCAAAGCGCGGGAGGCGCCATTTTGTTAAATCGGTAAAGAATGCACAGCGCGGGAGGCGCCATTTTAGATTTCCAAGATGCCGAAGACTGGCACTATCACTGCCTTCGATAATGCAATAGAAGACTGGACCATGTATGTGGAAACAGTCGAGTTATATTGCGAGGCAAACGAAGTAGCCGATGAGAAAAAGGCATCAGTACTGCTAAACTTAATGGGCGCAAGAACGTACGGCCTATTGCGGGACCTGATCACTCCAGCCAAACCGAAGGCGAAGAGTTTTAATGAAATTGTTGCTATCCTACAGGAACACCTAAATCCTACACCGCTGCTGATAGCATAAAGATTTAAATTCCACAGGAGAAATCAGCATAAAGATGAGAGCAATGCTGATTACCTTATGGAACTACGCAAGCTATCAAAGCACTGCCAGTTTGGAGCAGGACTGGCAGATACCTTACGGGACAAATTTGTCTGTGGACTCCCTGAGTGAAGGAACCCAGAAGAGGTGACTCTCAGAGAAAGAGCTGACGCTAGATAAGGCTTTCAGTATGGCAGTATCGTACGAAGCAGCAGCAAGGGGAGCTGCAGAAATACAGCAAAAGCCACAGGAATACGGCACCCGCGAAATGACACAGGGATTTGCAAAATGTTATCGCTGCGGCAGAACAACCCATGACCAGAAGGGCTGCTGGTCCAAGGACAAAATATGCAGGCAATGCGGAAGGATGGGACACATTGCATGAGTTTGCAGGTCTGGGAAGAAGACTGACGACAACAAAAAGGCTACGAAGGAACCATACAGGAAAGTACAAAAGATGACGGACAGTAGTTCCGAAGACCAGATGAGCGATAGTGAATCCGGGAACAAGAGACTAAGCTGTCTCAAACTTCACAACGTAATCGCAAAAGACGATCACCGAACCATTTTGGTCACCCTCACGATAGCAGGGTCCCAAGTCAAAA
The DNA here is from genome assembly GCF_052327205.1 of Somniosus microcephalus. NCBI lineage: Eukaryota > Metazoa > Chordata > Chondrichthyes > Squaliformes > Somniosidae > Somniosus > Somniosus microcephalus. The sequence continues at coordinate 149,562,392 of NC_140989.1, read as the reverse complement.
TGGAATTGGATACAGGATCAGCTCTAACCGCCATGAATCGACGAGACTACGAGCGGCTATTCTCACACATACCCTTGAAAGAGACATCCATTGTCTTGAAGACGTATACGGGGCAAAAAAGTATACCCCAGAGGAAAAATAAGGGTGCCTGTCGAATACAACGGCAAGGAAAGACAGAAATTGGATCTGTACATACTGCAAGATGGTGGACCACCGTTATTGGGACGTGAATGGATCAGAAAGATAAGGTTAGACTGGCAGTCCATTCAGGCACTGACGGTGGCTGGTAAAAAGGATGACGACGTCACTCCTGGACGATTGTCAACAATCTTAGCTAACGTCAAAGAGGTATTTCAACAAGAACTGGGAACTCTTAAAGGCTTAACCGCCTCAATGAAAATAGAAGAGAATGCAATTCCCAAGTTTTTCAAAGCAAGACCGGTACCATATGCAATTCGCCCAGCCGTCGAGGCAGAGCTGGAGAATCTGGAGAATGCAGGCGTGTTATCTAAGGTAGACTGGAGTGAGTGGGCGACACCCATCGTTCCTGTCATGAAGAAAACGTTAAACAATAAGTCTGAGGAGCCAAGGAAGGTTCGCATCTGTGGAGACTTCAAGGTGATGGTGAACCCAGTCCTTCACACAGTACAGGATATCCTCTTCCAAGGATAGAAGATATCTTCGCCTCACTATCTGGAGGGAAGCGTTTTACAAAAATTGACCTAGCACAAGCATATTTGCAGATGGAGGTTGAAGAATCCTCCAGGAAGTATTTCACGATAAACACTCACAAAGGTCTTTATCAGTATAATCGACTGGTATTCGGAGTAGCATCAGCTCCGGCAGTATGGCAAAGAGCGATGGAACAAGTCCTGCAAGGAATTCCGGGGACTCAGTGTTACTTGGACGACATCCTAGTGACAGGTGAAGATGGAAGTGAACACCTTGCCAACCTGGAGCAGGTGCTCACTAGGCTACGTGAACATGGACTACGGGCCAATCGCTCCAAGTGTGAGTTTTTTAAGAAGCAGATATCGTATTGTGTCCACGTGATTGATGAAGAGGGGGTTACATAAGTCCCCTGACAAAATTGAAGCGGTAGTTAAGGCTCCAGCGCCTGAAAATGTATCGCAACTGAGGTCATTCCTCGGATTGGTGAATTACTACCATAAGTTTTTGCCAAATTTGTCCACAATTCTGCACCCACTGAATGCCCTGCTACAAACGGGAGTAGCATAGAAATGGAGCGATGAATGTAAGCGGGCCTTTCAGAAGAGTAAGTACCTAATCACTTCAAGAGAAGTATTGGCTCACTACAACCCATCACTACCAATAAGACTGGCGTGTGATGCATCTCCCTACGGCATTGGGGCGTTGCTGTCACATAAATTCCTTGATGGTTCAGAGAGGCCGATAGCTTTTGCGTCATGCTCGTTAACTTCAGCCGAGCGTAACTACGCCCAGATTGACAGAGAGGCCCTCAGCTTGGTGTGGGGGGTGAAGAAGTTCTATCACTACCTGCACGGTCAGAAATTTACTCTACTTACTGATCATCAACCCCTTGTCTCCATTTTCAACCCTCAGAAGGGCGTACCGATAATGACAGCACAACGGCTGCAGAGGTGGTCCCTTTTCCTAGGGGCACACCAATATGACATCGAGTTCAAAGGAACTACACAGCATGGGAATGCTGATGGGTTGTCGCGCCTACCGTTGCCGACGGTGGAAGAAGAACTTGCAGTGGATCCAGTGGAGATATTCCACTCGACCATAGTCGAATGTCTCCCTGTGACGAATGCAAACATAGAAAAGGAAACACGAAATGACCCGACGCTCTCCTGGGTCTATGATTTAACGGTGAAGGGATGGCCAGCACATGGTGAACCACTGCTGCCAGCATTCTCGCCGAGAAGAGAACAGCTGTCAGTGTGCAGAGGAACCTTGATGTGTGGATCCAGAGTAGTAATTCCACCCAAATTGAAGGATAGAGTGCTCAATGAGCTTCATGAGGGTCATCTGGGAGGGGTAAAAATGAAGAACTTAGCCAGAGCGTTTGTGTGGTGGCCGGGAATCGATAGAGAAATCGAAGAGATGACCAAGAGCTGTACAGGATGCCAGAAGGTCCAAAACGCCCCACCACAAGCCCCTCTACATCCATGGGAGTGGCCCTCATCTCCATGGCAAAGGGTGCACATTGATTTTGCTGGTCCATTTATGGACTCGATGTTTTTAATTGCGGTGGATGCACATTCAAAGTGGCCAGAGGTAATAAAAATGTCCTCAACCACCACAGAAAAAACTATCACAGTCTTACGAACCAAATTCGCCAGGAATGGGCTGCCTGAACAGATTTGCTCCGACAATGGACCACAGTTTGTGTCTGAAGAGTTCCGGAGGTTCTTAAAGAACAATGGTGTTAAGCATTACACATCCGCCCCATATCATCCAGCCACTAATGGATTGGCCGAGAGGTTCGTTCAAACATTCAAGAAGGCTATCAAGGCAATGTGTAATGAAGATATACCCCTACAGCACAAGGTGGATAACTTCTTGTTTGCCTACCGGAATGCGACACATGCGGTTACCAACCAAACTCCAGCCATGTTGTTCTTCAATCGAAGACTACGATGCCGCTTGGATTTGGTTAAGCCAAACGTCAGAAGAGATATGGAGAACAGGCAGTTTCAGAATATGAATGAAAGGCCGACCAGGAGTTTTAAGATAGGTCAACCAGTTTTGGCCCGGGACTACCGCACAGAGAAATGGCAGCCAGGAACGATCTGTACACGGCAATGACCTCTAATGTATACCGTGGACGTTGGAGAGAGTATTGTAAGACGCCATGCTGACCAGATTCTAGAGTCACTGGGAAACGTCAACTCCACACCACGATCTGATACACCTGGCGATGAAACCGAAGTACCAATTGCATCTACCTCAGAATCGGTGATATTGGAAGCAGACGAACCAAACAACAACATTGATCCCGACTCAACGTTGCCAGAAGAACCTGATACCCCAAAGAGGCATTATCCAGACAGAATCAGGAAGCCTCCTCAAAGACTGAACTTATAATTGCTTAACTTCAACTAATGTATCTAGCAACTGTAATTGTAAAAATGTTATTTCACTGTTAATCGAATGTTATGTACTGTTTAGCTAAAAGGGGAGGAATTGTAGTGTATGTACTTTGCAGAAGGAATGAAATTCTGCAGCCCCTGTATACTGCAGTACCAGTAGCGACCACCCCTGTATATAAGCCTGTGTAGTAACATTTGCATAGTAGTTCCAGGTTGCCTCCATTCAGTAAAGACCTGTTATAACCAACTCCTGCAGTCCGTGTCTCAATTATACACGGACATAATAGTTAGAGTCTCTCTTGTTGGAGATGGTCATTGCCTGGCACTTGTGTGGTGCGAATGTTACTTGCCACTTGTCAGCCCAAGTCTGAATGTTGTCCAGGTCTTGCTGCATATGGACACGGACTGCGTCAGTATCTGACGAGTCTCGAATGGTGCTGAACAGTGTGCAATCATCAGCGAACATCCCCACTTCTGACCTTATGATGGAGGAAAGGTCATTGATGAAACAGCTGAAGATGATTGGGCCTAGGACACTGCCCTGAGGAACTCCTGCAGTGATGTCATGTGATTGAGATGAATGACCTCCAACAACCACAGCCAACTTCCTTTGTGCTAGTTATGATTCCAACCAATGGAGAGTTTTCCCCTTGATTCCCATTGACTTCAGTTTTGCTAGGGCTCCTTGATGCCACACTCGATCAAATGCTGCCTTGATGTCAAGGGCAGTCACTCTCACCTCACCTCTTGAGTTCAGCTCTTTTGTCCATGTTTGGACCAAGGCTGTAATGAGGTCAGGAGCTGAGTGGCCCTGGCGGAACCCAAACTGGGCGTCAGTTAGCAGGTTATTGCTGAGTAAGTGTCGCTTAATAGCACTGTCGATGACACCTTCCATCACTTTGCTGATGATTGAGAGTAGACTGATGGGACGGTAATTGGCTGGGTCGGATTTGTCCTGCTTTTTGTAGACGGGACATACTTGGGCAATTTTCCACATTGTCGGGTAGATGCCAGTGTTGTAGCTGTACTGGAACAGCTTGGCTAGGGGCGCAGCTAGTTCTGGAGCACAAGTCTTCAGTACTATTGCCGGAATGTTGTCAGGGCCCATAGCCTTTGCAGTATCCAGTGTCTTCAGCCGTTTCTTGACATCACGTGGAGTGAATTGAATGGGCTGAAGACTGGCATCTGTGATGCTGGGGACCTCAGGAGGAGGCCGAGATGGATCATCCACTCGGCACTTCTGGCTGAAGATAGTTGCAAATGCTTCAGCCTTGTCTTTTGCCCTCATGGCTGCAGATCAGGCCTTGGACTCTGAGGTCCAATCATATAGAACCATTCCCTCTAGCTTCCAAGCGACCGACGTCACTTTCCAGGCCACAGGCGCCACGCTCCTTTGCGAAGTCTCCATGGGCTTTCCACGACCTATCGTGCCAGTCGCATGGCGCCGAAAGGTTTTTGATGCCATACACGGGTTGTCGCACCCTGGGATGAAGGCTTCACAATGGCTTATGTCGGCGAAGTTCGTCTGGAAAGGTATGCACCTCGATGTCCGTGACTGGGCTAATACCTGCGTCATCTGCCAGAAGGCCAAAGTCCAGCATCATGTTAAAGCTCCAGTGGCTGCGTTCGCTGTTCCGGAGCATCGTTTCGACCACGTGCATGTGGACCTTGTGGGGCCGCTTCCGCCTTCTCAGGGTTATACTCATCTCCTCACCATAGTGGACCGCACCACTAGGTGGCCAGAGGCAATTCCTTTGGTTTCCACCACTTCGGCAGACGTCGCTAGAACTTTCATGTCCTGTTGGGTTGCCAGTTTCGGGGTACCGGTGGACATCTCTTCTGACCGCAGGCCACAATTTTCCTCGGAGCTTTGGAACGCTGTGGCTCAGGGACTTGGCACCAAACTTCATCGCACCACCGCCTATCATCCACAGGCGAACGGCCTTTGTGAGCAATTCCACAGGTCACTTAAAGCCTCTCTTCGGGCCAGTCTTCAAGGTGCAGGATGGGTGGACAGACTTCCATGGGTCCTTTTGGGTCTTCGTACGGCGCCCAAAGATGACCTGCAATTGTCTTCAGCTGAACTCGTCTATGGCCAGCCGTTCCGAGTACCGGGGGATTTCCTCCCTTCTCCCACAGTGCCATGGTCCGCCTCCCAGCAACTCGTTCGCCACAAGGAAGAGGCCAGATGCTTCGCTCCGGTGCCTACATCCAATCATGGTTTGCAGAACTCCTGCGTGCCGCCGGGAATGAAGAATGCGGAGTATGCATTCATCCGCCACGACGCTCACCGGGATCCGCTCAAGCCCTCTTACACTGGTCCTTTCCGCGTCATCGAACCAGGAGACAAATCCTTTTCGGTCGACGTCGGAGGGAAGCCGGATCACATCTCGGTGGACCGATTGAAGGGAGTTTGAGCAGCTAGGGGCCAAATTAAAAAGCAGAACCACAAGGGTAATAATCCCTGGATTACTACCTGAGCCACGTGCAAATTTGGCTAGGGTAAATAAAATTAGAGAGTTAAATGCATGGCTCAAAGACTGGTGTGGGAGAAATGGGTTTTGCTTCTTGGGGCACTGGCATCAGTACTGGGAGAGGAGAGAGCTGTTCCGTTGGGACGGACTTCACTTGACCAGTGCTGGGACTAGAATCCTGGTGAATTGAATAACTAGGGCTGTAGAGAGGGCTTTAAACTAATTAGTCGGGGGGAGGTTTTAAGAGAGCGAAAAATAAAAATGACAGAGGAGAAGGCAATAGAGCAAGGTAGCAGTGGGGGAATTAAAAACCAGAGCGTGTCAGGAACGGACAGAATGTATAATGATAAAGGTAAAGTAGTAAAAGGGGTAAAAGCAGGAATAAATTGTCAGAAAACATATTTGAAAGTTCTTTATCTGAATGCACGCAGCATTCATAACAAAATAGACGAGTTGACGGTACAATTAACTACACATGGGTATGATCTGGTGGCCATTACGGAAACATGGCTGCAAGATGATCATGACTGGGAACTAAACATACAAGGGTATTTGACAATTAGGAAGGACAGACAGGAAGGAAAGGGAGGTGGGGTTGCTATGTTAATCAAGGATGGAATCACTGCAATAGTCAGAAATGATATTGGGTCAAAGGATCAGGATAGTGAAACAGTTTGGGTGGAGATAAGGAATAATAAGGGGAAAAAGTCACTAGTGGGCGTAGTCTATAGGCCTCCTAACAGTTGCAACTCTGTTGGTCGGAGTATAAATCAGGAAATAGTTGGGGCTTGTAATAAGGGAACAGCTATAATCATGGGGGATTTTTACTTTCATATTGACTGGACTAATCAAATTGGGCATGGCAGCCTTGAGGAAGAGTTCATAGAGTGTATTAGGGACGGGTTCCTTGAGCAGCATGTAACTGAACCAACCAGGGGGCAGGCAATCTTAGATCTGGTCCTGTGTAATGAGACAGGATTAATAAAAAATGTCCTAGTAAAGGATCCCCTTGGAATGAGTGACCACAATATGGTTGAATTCCAAATTCAGTTTGAAGGTGAGAGAGTTGGATCTCAAACCAGCGTACTGAGCTTAAATAAAGGAGACTATGAAGGTGTGAGAGTAGAATTGACTAAAGTGGACTGGGAAAACAGATTAAAGTGTAGGATGGTACAAGAGCAGTGGTCTACATTCAAGGAAATATTTCACATCTTTCAAGATAAATATATTCCACTGAGGAAAAAGGGGAGTAAAAGAAAAGACAGCCATCCGTGGCTAAGTAAAGTAATAAAGGATAGTATCCGACTGAAAACAAGGGCATATAAAGTTGCCAAATCTCGTGGGAGGATAGAAGATTGGGAAGCATTTAAAAGCCAGCAAACAATAACTAAAATATTAATTAAGAAAGGGAAGATAGTTTATGAAAGTAAACTAGCAAAAAATATAAAAACAGATAGCAAGAGTTTCTACAGCTATATAAAAAGAAAAAGGGTGGCTAAAGTGAACATTGGTCCCTTAGAGGATGAGACCAGGAAACTAATGGTGGGGAACATGGAGATGGCAAAGACGCTGAACAAATATTTTGTATCAGTCTTTACAGTAGAGGACACTAAAAATATCCCAACACTGGACAAACGGGCAATTGTGGGGGGAAGGTGGAGCTAAACACGATTAAAATCACTAAGGAGATGGTACTCAGTAAAATAATGGGACTTAAGGTGAATAAATCCCCCAGACCTGATGGCCTACATCCTAGGGTCTTGAGAGAAGTGGCGGTAGGGATTGTGGATGCATTGGTGATTATTTTCCAAAACTCCCTGAACTCAGGAAAGGTCCCGGCAGATTGGAAAACTGCTAATGTAACACCCTTATTTAAGAAGGGAAGTAGACAAAAAGCTGGAAACTATAGACCAGTTAGCCTAACATCTGTGGTTGGCAAAATGTTGGAGTCCATGATTAAGGAAACAGTAACAGAGCATTTGGATAAACATAATTTAATAGGACCGAGTCAGCATGGTTTTATGAAGGGGAAGTCATGTTTGACAAATTTGCTCGAATTCTTTGAGGACGTAACATACAGGGTGGATAAAGGGGAACCAGTGGATGCAGTGTATTTGGACTTCCAAAAGGCATTTGACAAGGTGCCACACAAAAGATTACTGATCAAGATAAAAAATCACGGGATTGAGGGTAATATACTGGCATGGGTGGAAGATTGGCTATCTAACAGAAAACAGAGTTGGGATAAATGGTTCGTTCTTGGGCTGGCAATCTGTAACTAGTGGTGTTCCACAGGGGTCAGTGCTGGGACCCCAACTCTTTACAATCTATATTAACGATTTGGAGGAAGGGACCGAGTGCAACATATCCAAGTTTGCCGATGATACAAAGATGGGAGGGAAAGCAGTGAGTGAGGAGGACATAAAAAACCTGCAAAAGGACATAGACAGGCTAAGTGAGTGGGCAGAGATTTGGCAGATGGAATATAATATTGGAAAGTGTGAGGTTATGCACTTTGGCAGAAAAAATCAAAGAGCAAGTTATTATCTAAATGGAGAGAAACTGCAAAGTGCTACAGTACAAAGGGATCTGGGGGTCCTGGTGCATGAAACACAAAAAGTTAGTATGCAGGTGCAGCAGGTGATCAGGAAGGCCAATGGAATCTTGGCTTTTATTGCAAGGGGGATGGAGTATAAAAACAGGGAAGTCTTGCTGCAGTTATACAGGGTATTGGTGAGGCCACACCTGGAATACTGCGTGCAGTTTTCGTTTCCATATTTAAGAAAAGATATACTTGCTCTCGAGGCGGTTCAGAGAAGGTTCACTTGGTTGATTTCGGAGATGAGGGGGTTGACGTATGAGGAAAGGTTGAATAGGTTGGGCCTCTACTCATTGGAGTTCAGAAGAATGAGAGGCGATCTTATCGAAACATATAAGATTGTGAGGGGGCTTGATCGGGTGGATGCGGTGAGGATGTTTCCACTGATGGATGAGACTAGAACTAGGGGGCATAATCTTAGAATAAGGGGCTGCCCTTTCAAAACTGAGATGAGGAGGAGCTTCTTCACTCAGAGGGTAGTAAATCTATGGAATTTGCTATCCCAGAGAGCTGTGGAAGCTGCAACATTAAATAAATTTAAAATGGAGATAGACAGTTTCCTAGCAGATAAGGGAATTAGGGGTTACGGGGAGAGGGCAGGGAAGTGGACGTGAGTCTAGATTCTGATCAGCCATGATCCTATTGAATGGTGGAGCAGGCCCGAGGGGCCGTATGGCCTACTACTGCTCCTACTTCTTCTGTTCTTATGTTCTTATGGTCACCTGGACCTGGACCACTCTGTCGTAGTCGCTCAACCACCCAAACGTGGCCGACTGCCCGCAGCCGCCACACCAGATCAACCAAAGCCACCCGCCAACTCGACCGCACTCGCCGCGTCTGCTCAACCACAACCGACTGCCAACTCGACCACCGGTCATCAACTTCCTCTACCAGGGTATCGAAGTCGATCGGACAGACTTGTCAGACCTCCTCCTCGTCTTACTTTTACTGTTAAAGACAATTCTGGGGGGGCGCATGTGGCGGAGCCACCAAAGGACTCAGAGCGGTTGTACATAATTCCTTTAACAGCAATGTAGTTACTGTCTGTGCCTGTACCTTTAATTACACTGTTTGACTGTACAATGTCTAGTTACCTTTACAGCGCGGTTTCAACGTGATGACGTCATGCCGTTAGTCACGTGATGCCCCAATGGCGGGAAGAGCGTGATGATGTCATGACGTCAGTCTTCTGACCAGGGGATCAGTCCTCGTGGAGCCCTCAAGGAGAGCAGACCTGTAGTTGATGTATTCCAGCAGTTTCCAGTTAAAACCTGTTTTGTTCCATTAAAGTTCATGGTTTTAATTGCCTGAGTCGAACTCAGCCTTTTTGATAGGAACCTCCGTTCCTACAGACTAACATTTAAGGAACAAATGCATGAATTGCAACAGTTATACATTCCTTCCTGGTGCAAAAACACAAAAGGAAAAGCGGCGCAACCATGGCTAACAAAAGAAGTTAAGGATAGTATTAGATTCAAAGAGGAGTTATATAAAGTTGCCAGAAAAAGTAGCAAGACTGAGAATTGGGAGCAGTTTAGAGTTCAGCAAAAAAGGACCAAGAGATTGATTAAAAGGGGAAAAATAGAGTATGAGAGTAAACTTGCAAGGAACATAAAAGAGGATTGTAAAAGCTTCTATAAGTATGTAAAAAGAAAAAGATTAATGAAGACAAATGTAGGTCTCTTACAGTCAGAAATGGGAGAATTTATTATGGGGAACAAGGAAATGGCGGAGCAATTAAACAAATACTTTGGTTCTATCTTCACGGAAGAGGACACAAATAACTTTCCAGAAATGCTAGGGAACCAAGCATCTAGTTAGAAGGAGGAATTAAAGGAAATTAGTATTAGTAAAAAATAGTGCTAGAGAAATTAATGGGACTGAAAGCTGATAAATCCCCAGGGCCTGATAATCTGCATCCCAGAGCATTAAAAGAGGTAGCCATGGAAATAGTGGATGCATTGGTTGTCATCTTCCAAAATTCTATAGATTATGGAACAGTTCCTACAGATTGGAAGGTGGCAAATGTAACCCCACTATTTAAAAAAGGAGAGAGAAAACAGGGAACTAGCCTAACATCTGTAGTAGGGAAAATGCTAGAGTCTATTATAAAGGATTTGATAACAGGACACTTAGAAAATATCAACGGGATTAGACAAAGTCAACATGGATTTATGAAAGGGAAATCGTGTTTGACAAACCTACTGGAGTTTTTTGAGGATGTAACTGGTAGAATAGATAAGGGAGAACCAGTAGATGTGGTGCATTTGGATTTTCAGAAGGCCTTTGATAAAGTCCCACATAAGAGGTTAGTGTGCAAAATTAAAGCACATGGGATTGAGGGTAATATACTGGCATGGATTAAAAATTGGTTAACAGACAGGATACAGAGAGTAGGAGTAAATGGGTCTTTTTTGGGGTGGCAGGCGGTGACTAGTGGGGTACCGCAGGGTTCAGTGCTTGGGCCCCAGCTATTCACAATATATATCAATGATTTGGATGAGAGAACCAAATGTAATATTTCCAAGTTTGCTGATGACATGAAACTAGGTGGGATTGTGAGTTGTGAGGAGGATGCAAAGAGGCTTCAAGGCGATTTAGGCAAGTTGAGTGAGTGGGCAAATACATGACAGATGCAATATAACGTGGATAAATGTGAAGTTATCCACTTCGGTAGGAAAAACAGAAAAGTAGAGTATTATTTAAATGGTGATAGATTGGGAAATGTTGATGTATAAAGGGACCTGGGTGTCCTCACACACCAGTCACTGAAATCAAACATGTAGGTGCAGCAAGCAGTTAGGAAGGCAAATGCTATGTTGACCTTTACTCCAAGAGGATTTGAGTACAGGAGTAATGATGTTTTACTACAGTTATACAGGGCCTTGGTGAGACCACACCTGGAGTACTGTGTGCAGTTTTGGTCTCCTTACCTAAGAAAGGATATACTTGCCATAGAGGGAGTGCAGCGAAGGTTCACCAGACTGATTCCTGGGATGGCAGGACTGTCATATGAGGAGAGATTGGGTCGACTAGGCCTGTATTCACCAGAGTTTAGAAGAATGAGAGGGGATCTCACTGAAACATATAAAATTCTGACAGTGCTAGACAGACTGGATGCAGGGAGGATATTTCCCCTGGCTGGGGGGTCTAGAATGAGGGGTCACAGTCTCAGGATATGGGGTAGGACATTTAGGACTGAGATGAGGAGAAATGGTTGGGATAAATGGTTCATTCTCAGACTGGCAATCAGTAACTAGTGGTGTTCCGCAGGGGCCAGTGCTGGGTCCCCAACTCTTTACAATCTATATTAACGATTTGGAGGAGGGGACCGAGTGTAACATATCAAAGTTTGCAGATGATACTAAGATGGGAGGGAAAGTAGTGAGTGAGGAAGACATAAAAAACCTGCAAGGGGACATAGACAGGCTAAGTAAGTGGGCAGAGATTTGGCAGATGGAATACAATACTGGAAAGTGTGAGGTTATGCACTTTGGCAGGAAAAATCATAGAGCAATTTATTATCTTAATGGCAAGAAACTGGAAAGTACTGAAGTACAAAGGGATCTGGGGGTCCTGGTGCACGAAACTCAAAAGGTTAGTATGCAGGTGCAGCAAGTGATTAAGAAGGCCAATGGAATGTTGGCTTTCATTGCTAGGGGGATAAAATATAAAAATAGGGAGGTATTGCTTCAGTTGTACAAGGTATTGGTGAGACCGCACCTGGAATACTACATACAGTTTTGGTGTCCATACTTAAGAAAAGACATACTTGCTCTCGAGTCAGTACAAAGAAGGTTCACTCGGTTAATCCCAGGGATGAGGGGATGGACATATGAGGAGAGGTTGAGTAGATTGGGACTCTACTCATTGGAGTTCAGAAGTGATGCGCCATCAATTACTCAAAAGACTGAGGTTAAGCGAGTAACAACCAGGCTTTTATTAACTAAAGAATGAAGGTCTAGTCTCGAGTGGTCGACCCATCCAGAATACTAAGGGACTGGGAGGTAGTCACTTATATACCTGGAATAGTGGGAGGAGTCAGCCGAGGCATGTCCAGACCTGTACCTACTGGAATACACATACACATACAGACAGGTATAACAGTGGTTTACCACATTCACCCCTTGTTTAAAAATGAGTCCGGCGGGGTGAAGTGTATTTAAAAGTTTGTGTATTGGAGTCTCTCTGGAGGTCTTGTCTGCCGCTGTGATCGACATGGCAACGGCAGGGGTGGTGGAGCTTCCGGCGTCGCGTCCCGTGTAGGCTGGGGCACTGGAGTGTAGTCCTCGTGGGTGACGGTCCAAGGCGAGCCGGCTGCTGGGGTTGGATATCGGGTCGTTGGGGGGGTGGTAATGGGTAGTGGGTTACAGCTGTCCCCGAGGGTGTCGTGGGGGGAGGTGGTAATGGGTAGTGGGTCACAGCGGTCCCCGAGGGTGCGAGGTCTCGTATGGAGGCTGTGTCCTCCCGCCCGTCCGGGTACGCAATGTAAGCATACTGGGGGTTGGCGTGGAGGAGACGGACCCTCTCGACCAGGGGGTCCATTTTATTGGTCCTCACGTGTCTTCTCAGTAGTACCGGCCCTGGGGACGTCAGCCATGGCGGTAACGCTGTCCCCGATGTGGACTTCCTTGGGAAGACAAACATTTTCTCGTGAGGGGTGGCATTGGTGGCAGTGCAGAGCAGTGATCAAATTGAGTGGAGCGCATCGGGGAGCACCTCCTGCCAGCGGGAGGTCGGAAGGCCCCTAGACTTTAAGGCTAGTAGGGCGGCCTTCCAAACTGTTGCATTCTCTCTTTCCACCTGTCCGTTCCCCCGGGGGTTGTAACTGGTGGTCCTGCTTGTGGCTATACCCCTAGCGAGCAGGTACTGGTGGAGTTCGTCGCTCATAAACGATGAGCCCCGGTCGCTATGGATATAGCTGGGGAAACCGAACAGGGTGAAGAGGCTGTTCAGACATTTAATGACCGTGGCACTGGTCATGTCCGGGCAGGGGATAGCGAACGGGAAACGGGAGTACTCGTCAATGATGTTGAGGAAGTACACATTGCGGTCGGAGGAGGGGAGAGGCCCTTTAAAATCGACGCTCAGGCGTTCGAAAGGGCGAGTGGCTTTTATCAGGTGGGCTCTGTCTGGTCTATAAAAGTGCGGTTTGCACTCAGCGCAGACTTGGCAGTTCTTGGTCATGGTCCTGACCTCCTCAATGGAGTAAGGCAGGTTGCAGGCCTTGATGAAGTGGAAGAACCTGGTGACCCCCGGGTGGCAGAGGTCATTGTGGAGGGCCCTCAGCCTATCGATCTGCGCTCTGGCACAGGTGCCACGCGATAGGGCATCTGGGGGTTCATTGAGCTTCCCGGGCCGGTACAAGATCTCGTAATTGTAGGTGGAAAGTTCGATTCTCCACCTCAAGATCTTGTCATTTTTGATTTTGCCCCTCTGCTTGTTGTTGAACATAAAAGCAACTGAACGCTGGTCAGTGAGCAGGGTAAATCGTTTTCCGGCCAGGTAGTGCCTCCAATGACGCACAGCCTCCACAATAGCCTGGGCCTCCTTCTCGACCGCGGAGTGTCTGGTCTCCGGGCTCTGGAGGGTTCGTGAGAAGAATGCCACAGGTCTCCCCGCCTGATTAAGGGTGGCGGCCAGAGCGAAGTCGGATGCATCGCTTTCCACCTGGAAGGGGATGGATTCGTCCACTGCGTGCATGGTGGCTTTGGCAATGTCCTCCTTGATACGGTGGAAGGCCGAGCGGGCCTCTGCCATCAGGGGAAAAGAGGTGGATTTGATCAGCATAGTAGGGGACCCACTGGGCGTAGTAGGAAAAAAACCCTAGGCACCTCTTCAGAGCTTTTAGGCAGTGGGGCAGTGGGAGTTCCATAAGGGGATGCATCCGGTCCGGGTCGGGTCCGATGACCCCGTGTTCCACAACACAGCCAAGGATGGCAAGGCGGTCTGTGCGGAATATGCACTTCTCCTTGTTATATGTCAGGTTCAGGAGTTGGGCGGTGCGGAGGAATTTCTCGAGGTTTGCGTCATGGTCCTGCAAGTCATGGCCGCAGATGGTCACATTGTCTAGGTAAGGGAAAAGTGGCCTGCAGCGCGTTTTGATCGACCATCTGGTCCATCTCCCTTTGGAAGACGGAGACCCCGTTGGTAACGCCAAAGGGAGCCCTAAGGAAGTGATAGAGGCAGCCGTTTGCCTCAAAAGCAGTATACTGGCGGTCTTCGGGGCAGATGGGGAGCTGGTGGTACGCTGATTTCAGGTCAATGGTCGAAAAGACGCGGTACTGCACGATCTGGTTGACCATGTCAGCTATGCGGGGGAGTGGGTAGGCGTCCAGCAGGGTGTAGCGGTTTATTGTTTGGCTGTAGTCGATGACCAGGCGTTGTTTCTCGCCGGTCTTAACGACCACAACCTGGGCTCGCCAGGGGCTGGAGCTGCCCTCAATAATCCCCTCCTTCAGGAGCTGCTCCACTTCGGTTTTGATGAAAACCCTGTCCCCGGCACTGTATCGCCTGCTCTTTGTGGCGATGGGCTTACAGTCGGGGGTGAGGTTAGCAAACAGTGGGGGGGGTGGATCTCTGAGTGTGGAGAGGTTGCATCTGGTGCGCGGCGGGCAATTTGGAGGCTGCTGGCTGCGGACTGTGAGTGGGGGGAGGGGGCCACCGTACGCCATCGTAACGCTTTTGAGGTGGCACTGGAAATCCAACCCCAGTAGAACGGCAGCGCAAAGTTGGGGCAGGACCAGGAGTTTAAAATTATTGAATACAGTCCCGTCTACTACTAGTGTCACCACGCAGTAGCCGCCAATGTCCGCTGACTGGGACTCGGCGGCCATAGAAATCCGCTGGTGCGCAGGCAGGACTGGGAGAGAGCAACGCCGCACCGTGTCGGGGTGGATGAAGCTCTCTGTGCTCCCGGAGTCAAAAAGGCAGTTTATTGCATGGCCGTTTACCTTAACGTCCATTTTGGACCGAGCTAGTTGGTGTGGTCTCGTTTGGTCCAGCGTAACAGAGGCCAGCGTAGGGGTCGGTGTGTCGCTGCGGGTATCAGATGGGGGGGGGTTGGCGGCCTGCTGCATCCTGGCTGGTGTCCAAGATGGCGGCGTCCATGATTCCCACGTGGCTGGAGTCGTCCAAGATGGCTGCTGCTGCGGTGGTTCGCGCATGGCTGGGGAGGCCCAAGTTGGCGGCCCGCAAGGCCCACACGCGGCGCTGTTGGGGGCCCAAGATGGTGGCTCGCACGGCCCACACGCGGCGCTGCTGGCGTTCGGGGTGGCTTTGGCCTTGCAGACGCTAGCGTAGTGTCCCTTTTTCCCGCAGCCCGAGCAGGTTGCATTCTTCACCGGGCAGCGCGCTCTGGGGTGTTTGGCCTGGCCACAGAAGTAGCATTTCTGGCCTTGGGATACTGCTGTCTGGCTTTGGGACACTGCTGCGGTGGTTGGGCCGTTGTTGGGCTGTGGCTGGGGTGGCACGGTGCTATGGGGCTGTCCGACCGTGTCCCAGGTTGTCGTTCCCCGCGGCGTCCACGGTGAAGAGGAGTAGGCATCCATGCCCCGGTAGGCTGCGTCCAGCGTTAGTGCGATTTCGGAGGCTTTGTCGAGGGTGAGGTCACTCTGCTCCAGCAGTCGCTGTCGGGTGTAGTTGGACCTGTGGCCCGCTACGAAGGCATCCCGGATCAGTTCCTCCGTGTACTTAGTGGGCGTTACCGCCTTATACCCACAGGCCCGGCCAAGCACGGACAGTGCTTGGAGGCATTCCTCAGTCGATTCCCCAGGTTGTTGCTTGCGACTCCCCAGGAGGTGCCTGGCGTAAACTTCGTTCACAGGGCGCGTGTACTGGGTCTTGAGGAGCTGGAGGGCGGCTGTGTACGAGGTCGCGTCCCGGATGACTGAGTACACTCGGTGGTTCACCTTGGAGATCAGGACAGACAGTTTGTTCGCATCCGTTACGACCGCAGTGGAGGCAGTCAGGAATGCCTCGAAGCACATGAGACAGTGAGCAAACTTGGTGGAAGCGTCCGCTTCCCGACTGTCCAGGTCCAGGCATGCTGGTGTGAGGATCTTCTCCATTATAAAAAATTTAGTTAATAAAATTGATGCGCCATCAATTACTCAAAAGACTGAGGTTAAGCGAGTAACAACCAGGCTTTTATTAACTAAAGAATGAAGGTCTAGTCTCGAGTGGTCGACCCGTCCAGAATACTAAGGGACTGGGAGGTAGTCACTTATATACCTGGAATAGTGGGAGGAGTCAGCCGAGGCATGTCCAGACCTGTACCTAGTGGAATACACATACACATACAGACAGGTATAACAGTGGTTTACCACAAGAAGAATGAGAGGCGATCTTATTGAAACATATAAGCTTGTGAAGGGGCTGGATTGGGTGGATGCGGGGAGGATGTTCCCGATGATGGGTGAAACTAGAACTAGGGGGCATAGTCTTAGAATAAGGGGCTGCTCTTTCAAAACTGAGATGAGGAGCAACTACTTCACTCAGAGGGTGGTAGGTCCATGGAACATGCTGCCCCAAAAAGCTGTAGAAGCTACATCATTACATAAATTTAAAACAGAAATAGACAGTTTCCTAGAAGTAAAGGGAATTAAAGGTTACGGGGAGCGGGCAGGAATTTGGACATGAGTCTAGGTTCGGATCGGACATGGCCCTGTGGGGAGCGGAGCAGGCCCAGGGGCCGTGTAGCCTGATCCTGCTCCTATTTCGTGTGTCTAATTCTGTTAGATTCAGGAGATGGTTCTGTGATAGTAGATTGGCGGTTAGGATCAGATCAGACATGATCTTATTGAATGGCGGAGCAGGCTCGAGGGGCCGATTGGCCTACTCCTGCTCCTATTTCTTATTTTCTTATGTAAATTTCTTCACTCAGAGGGTGGTGAACCTGTGGAATTCTCTACCACAGAAGGCTGTGGAGGCGAAGTCACTGAATATATTTAAGAAGGAGATAGATAGATTTCTAGACACAAAAGGCATCAAGGGGTATGGGGAGAGAGTGGGAATATGGTATTGAGATAGAGGATCAGCCATGATCATATTGAATGGTGGAGCAGGCTCGAAGGGCCGAATGGCCTACTCCTGCTCCTATTTTTCTGTTTCTTTGTTTCTAACATAAACATGTTATTCAGCTGTTATACTTAGTAATTATTTGCATATGATACATTTTAATAGCCATCAAAATCAGTTTACTAATATATTAACTTCATTTCTGCTATACTGTTTCTGTGTCACTAATTTTTCTGTTTTAATAGAGAAGAACTTTGTGAGGACATTCATTATTTTCAGAGATACTCTTGTATTATTTGTCCAGCTTCCCCTGTTTGTACTTTCTTTACTGGATCTGCTTGCAGCTGAGGCCTAATTAAAGCGTGAATGCACTTATTAAAATGAGGTTGCATTAATTTCTGCTAGATTGTTGACTAAAAGCTTACAGGGGAAGCAAGGAGCAGGTCACCTGAGGTGATGTGCTATTAACTCATCCCTATAAAAGATGCTGCACACTACATTGATGTGGGAGACTCTGTCTGTGGTATATTTGAGGGAGCCCCCAGACTTATCCAGACTTTGTTTCAAGAACTCCATAGTGTGCTCAATGGTCATCCTGGTGGTCCCAGATAATGATTTGATAACCTGTTTTAGAGGTAAGTATTGGCCTGGACACCAGGGAAAACTCCACTAACATAAGAACATAAGAAATAGGAGCAGGAGTAGGCCATTTGGCCCTTCGATAAGATCATGGCTGAACTTCTTCCTCATCTCCACTTTCCTGCACTATCCCCATATCCCTTGATTACCTTAATATTTAAAAATCTATCGATCTCTGTCTTGAATATACTCAAAGACTGAGCCTCCACAGCCCTCTGGGGTAGAGAATTGCAAAGATTCATCACCCTCTGAGAGAAGAAATTTCTCCTCATCTCAGTCCTAAATGGCCGACCCCTTATTCTGAGACTGTGACCCCTGGTTCTAGAATCCACAGCCAGGGAAACATCCTCCCTGCATCTACCCTGTCAAGCCCTGTAAGAATTTTCTATGTTTCAATGAGATCAACTCTCATTCTTCTAAACTCTAGAGAACATAGCCCTGCCCTTTGTTAAAGGGAGAGCTATAGTGATAGGGGATTCTATTGTAAGGGGAATAGATAGGCGTTTCTGCGGCCGCAAACGAGATTCCAGGATGGTGTGTCACCTCCCTGGTGCAAGGGTCAAGGATGTCTCAGAGTGGCTGCAGAACATTTTGGAAAGGGAGGGTGAACAGCCAGTTGTCGTGGTGCGTATAGGTACCAACGATATAGGTAAAAACCGGGATGAAGTCCTAAAAGCTGAATATAGGGAGTTAGGAGGTAAATTAAAAAATAGGACCTCAAAGGTAGTAATCTCAGGATTGCTACCAGTGCCACGTGCTAGTCAGAGTAGAAATAGAAGGATATTTCAGATGAATACGTGACTAGAGGAATGGTGCAAGGGGGAGGGATTCAAATTCCTGGGACATTGGAACCGGTTCTGAGGGGGGTGGGAACAGTAAAAAACAGACGGTTTGCACCTGGGCAGGGCCGGGACCGATGTCCTAGGGGGAGTGTTTGCTAGTGCTCTGGGGGAGGGTTTAAACTAAAATGGCAGGGGGTTGGGAACCTGAGCGGGGAGACATAGGAAAGGGAAACAAGGATAAAAGCAAAAGACAGGAAGGAGAAAAACAAAAGTGTCAGACAGAGAAATCAAGGGTTTAAATCAAACATGGCCACAGTAAATAATAATTCTAAAAGATATAAGAACATTAAAAAAACAAGCCTGAAGGCTTTGTGTCTTAATACGAGGAGCATTCGTAATAAGGTGGATGAATTGCTGCGCAAATAGAGGTAAACGAATATGATACGACTGGGATTACGGAAACATGGCTCCAGGGTGGCCTAGGCTGGGAACTCAACATCCAGGGGTATTCAATATTCAGGAAAGATAGGCAAAAAGGAAAAGGAGGTGGGATAGCATTGCTGGTTAAAGAGGGGATTAACACAATTGTAAGGAAGGATATTAGCTCTGATGATGTGGAATCTGTATGGGTAGAACTGAGAAATACCAAGGGACAGAAAACGTTAGTGGGAGTGGTATATAGACCTCCAAACAGTAATGCGGAGGTCGGGGATGGCATTAAAAGGGAAATTAGAGAAGCATGCAATAAGGGCACAGCAGTTATCATGGGTGACTTTAATCTACATATAGATTGGGCTAACCAAATTAGTAACAATACTGTGGAGGAGGAATTCCTGGAGTGTATACGGGATGGTTTCCTGGACCAATATGTCAAGGAACCAACTAGAGATCAGGCCACCTTAGACTGGGTATTATGTAATGAGAAAGGATTAATTAGCAATCTTGTTGTGCAAGGCCCCTTGGGTTGGAGCGATCATAATATGATAGAATTCTTCATTAAGATGGAGAGTGAAGTAGTTGACTCAGAGACTAGGGTCCTGAATTTAAATAAAGGAAGCTACGATGGTATGAGGCATGAGTTGGGTAGGATTGATTGGGGAATGTCACTCAAAGGGTTGACGGTGGATAGGCAATGGCAAACATTCAAAGATCGCATGGATGAACTACAGAATTTGTTCATCACAGTTTGGCATAAAAATAAAACAAAAAAGGTGACTCAACCGTGGCTAACAAGGGAAATTAGAGATAGCATAAGATCCAAGGAGAGGACATATAAATTGGCCAGTAAAAGCAGTAAACCTGAGGATGGGAGCAGTTTAGGGTTCAACAAAGGAGGACAAAGGGATTAATTAAGAGGGGGAAAATAGAGTATGAAAGTAAGCTTGCAGGGAACATAAAAACTGACTGTAAAAGCTTTTATAGATATGTGAAGAGAAAAAGATTGGTGAAGTCAAGCGTAGGTCCCTTGCAGTCAGAATCAGGGGAATTTACAATGGGGAACAAAGAAATGGCACACCAATTAAATACATACTTTGGTTCTGTCTTCACAAAGGAGGACACAAATAATCTGCCAGATATGTCGGAGAACATAGGGTTTAATGAAAGGGAGGAACTGATAGAAATGAGTATTTGTAGGGAAATGGTGTTAGAGAAATTGACGGGATTGAAGGCTGATAAATCCCCAGGGCCTGATAATCTACATCCTAGGGTACTTAAGGAAGTGGCCCTAGAAATAGTGGATGCATTACTGGTCATCTTCCAAAATTCGATAGACTCTGGAACAGTACCCATGGATTGGCGGGTAGCTAATGTTACCCCACT
Source organism: Somniosus microcephalus (assembly GCF_052327205.1). Taxonomy (NCBI): domain Eukaryota; kingdom Metazoa; phylum Chordata; class Chondrichthyes; order Squaliformes; family Somniosidae; genus Somniosus; species Somniosus microcephalus. Next base: position 149,541,979 of record NC_140989.1, on the reverse strand, counting down.
GTTCAAAAAAGGTGGTAGAGAGAAAACGGGGAATTACAGACCGGTAAGCCTGACATCGGTAGTGGGGAAAATGCTAGAGTCCATTATAAAAGATGTAATAGCAGAGCACTTGGAAAACAGTGAACGGATTGGACAAAGTCAACATGGATTTAGAAAAGGTAAATTGTGCTTGACTAATCTACTGGAATTTTTTGAGGATGTAACTGGTAAAATAGATAAGGGAGAACCAGTGGATGTAGTGTATTTGGACTTTCAAAAGGCTTTCGATTAGGTCCCGCATAAGAGATTAGCGTGTAAAGTTAAGGCACATGGGTTTGGGGGCAAGGTATTGACTTGGATAGAGAACTGGTTGGCAGACAGAAAGCAAAGAGTTTGAATAAATGGCTCTTTTTCCGAGTGGCAGGCAGTGACTAGTGGGGTACCGCAGGGATCGGTCCTTGGACCCCAGCTATTCTAAATATATATTAATGATCTGGACGAGGGAATTGGATGTAATATCTCCAAGTTTGCAGACGACACAAAGCTGGGTGTGCGTGTGTGCTGTGAGGAGGATGCCGAGAAACTCCAGTATGATTTGGACAGTTTGGGTGATTGGGCAGAAGCATGGCAGATGCAATATAACGTGGATAAATGCGAGGTTATCCACTTTGGTGTCAAAAACAAGAAGGTAGATTATTATCTGAATGGCAATAGATTGGGAGAAGGGGAAGTGCAATGAGACCTGGGCGTCCTTGTGTACCAGTCGCTGAAGGTAAGCATGCAGGTGCAGCAGGCGGTTAAGAAGGCAAATGGCATGTTGGCCTTCGTAGCGAGAGGGTTTGTGTACAGGAAGAAGGATGTCTTGCTGCAGTTGCACAGGGCCTTGGTGAAACCACATCTTGAGTATTGTGTGCAGTTTTGGTCACCTTATCTGAGGAAGGATGTTCTTGCCATGGAAGGAGTGCACGAAGATTCACCAGACTGATACCTGGGATGGCAGGAATGACGTATGAGGAGAGATTGGGTCGATTGGGCTTGTACTCGCTGGAGTTTAGAAGAATGGGAGGGGATCTCATTGAAACTTATACAATTCTAACAGGACTAGACAGACTAGATGCAGGAAGGATGTTCCCGATGGTCGGGGAATCCAGAACCAGGGGTCACAGTCTAAGGATAAGGATAAGCCATTTAGGGCTGAGATGAGGAGGAATTTCTTCACCCAGAGAGCGGTGAACCTGTGGCATTCTCTACCACAGAAGGCAGTAGAGGCCAATTCATTAAATATATTCAAGAAAGAGTTGGATATAATTCTTAAGGCTAAAGGGATCAAAGGATATGGGGAGAAAGCAGAGACAGGGTACTGAATTTGGATGATCAGCCATGATCTCATTGAATGGCGGAGCAGGCTCGAAGGGTCGAATGGCCTACTCCTGCTCCTATCTTCTATGTTTCTATAAATCATACCATGGGATCTTTTACACCCAACTGAGAGGACAGACTTGGTTCAACGTCTCATCTGAAAAACGGCACAGTTGACAATGCAGCATTCCCTCAGTACTATAAACCACAGCTTTTATTACTCCGAGGTGAGAGAGCTACCACTGAGCCAAGACTGACACCTCAGGAAGCATCAGCCAGAGGTAGCCGCACTTCATCATTATCCAGCTGGAAGTGCTCATGCCAGGTGAGGGCAGGATAAGGCCCAGCTGTGATGTCCTCTGCAGCATGTTGGCACTCAGTGTCAATGCTTGCACATGAGCAATGGTTACTTGGATAATGTACTAGGTGGCAATTGCATGTGGAACCCTATTTCAATATGCCTTCAGAGAGGAGGAAGGGAGGAAACAAAATTAGATAAATTTACAGCCAGTGGTATCCTATTGCATCTACCGACAGGAATGTCACACCTAGGATAACCTGGAGCACGGAAGCAGAACTTTCATTCCTAACTCTCCAAAATCTATGCATAGCTGCCTGCTATGGTTCCTTAAATCAAAAATGCATGTTTATAGAGCACTTAAAAAAGACAGTGGGCCGTAATTGGCGGCCCCTACGGGTGCATACGAGGTGCGCACGCGCCTGTAAGGGCCATGCAAGTTCCGGGTTTAGGCATGCGCTGTGCATGCTCTAAAACCCAGAACTTGCGATCTGTCAAGAGTCTTCTTGACAGATCCTCCGCATCCCTGGGAAAAGGACCTCCGCGGGCGGAGAGTTGCGCTAATTGCCCAACTTCTGCCCAGCAAATGCCTGTGAAATTCTTACTCCTGATAAAAGCAGGCATAAGGCCTCTAACCGCGGGTACCCGGAGAGGCCCAGGACTGTGAGTCTCCGTACCTCCCGAAGCAGAAGGTAAGTTCGTAGATCATTTGTCTGTCGGAGGCATCCACCCCTGGGATGCCTCCAACCGCAAATTCAGGCCCAGTGTCAATTTCCACAGATAGCCCAGTAGGCTTTGCCAAATATTTCCCACAGTTTTCTGTTGGACCTGATTATGTTCACAAGCAGAGCAACACTGAGGCCAACATATATTTGTGGAGCATCCTGTTATTGCAACGGTATGTTTTAATTTTCCTTCCCGTAGTTTAGGTTTTCTAAATATTCTCTTTCTGAATGCACAGGGCAAATCTCTGGCACCGACATCAAATAAGCAGTCAAAGGAGATAATTCATGCTAATGTTTGTATGGAGTTAAAAGTACAGAAGGTGTTTAGTTCGTGGGGATAAAAACTAGTTAATCTAGAAAAGAATAATTGCTTGAAATAAGAACTTTGTTGGCAGCTCATGTGGCAGATTTATTGCACTCAGAAAGCTATTACATATAGTTTACTATAAATATACGCAGACTTCACCCAAACATAATTCTGATCCAAACTGCTTCCTGTTTGTAAATATTTTATTTAATTTCTGATCCAAAGGAGATGTTCAGGAATGATTCCATTTTTTAACACTTCCCACTTTATACAGCCATCTTTCAGGGACTCTGGCCAAAAAATTGGAGCCCTTGGCGCTGGCTTTTAAGGCCGGTTTGGAAGAAAAAATGACAGCTGCCTCGCTTCCAGCGTGAATTGCGTCAGCCGCCCTTTTGAGCAGGTCGGCAGCGCTGCCGTTGCCTGCGCTCGCTTCCCATGTTTAACTGATCCAGAGTGTGACGTTAATCAGCGTGCAATGCCTGAAATGACGCACGATCTGGGATTTTTGGCATCGCTGCTCTTAATAACACCCTCACCAAACTACGCACGGAAGAACATGCGTGCAGCAGTACAACAGAGACACTGCCACCACTTCTTAAAGGGACACACGCAACTTTCAGGTAAGTTTAGATTTTTCCTTTAGGACAGGTTTCTTTACAATTTATTGGCTGGTGTAATACATTTAAACATAGAAGATAGGAGCAGGAGTAGGCCATTCGGCCCCTCGAGCCTGCTCCGCCATTTAATGAGATCATGCTGATCATCCAAATTCAGTACCCTGTCCCTGCTTTCTCCCCGTATCCCTTGATCCCTTTAGCCTTAAGAAATATATCTAACTCCTTCTTGAAAATATTTAATGAATTGGCCTCAACTGCCTTCTGTAGTTGTAGAGGTTGTTAAAAAGTTGTTAAAGTGTGCAGGGAGTGCTGCTGGACATTTGTAAGACTTTGGCTGTTAAAGGAAGGCCTCTGAGAACACCACTTGCTCCCAGTCCTGGGGGCTCTAGTTGCAGTCCCCCTTGGGCTGCAGCATGATATGGAGTTGGAGCAGATGCAGCAAAGGGAACAAGCTGCTCGCAGAGGGAGGAGAAGGAGGAGGAAGAGGAAGAAGCAGAAGAGGAGGAAGCAGAAGGAAGGAGGCAACTCAGACAGCCCCTTTCTGGCCGGGATATCCAGGATCAAATCATCTGCCTGCAGTACCAGTGACCACAACCCCCAATTCCCCTTTCAACATTAGTCCCACACCTTACCTTCCCTCTGTTACTGACCACCAAAGCATCCTCTTGGCCACGATGCTGAAATAAAAGCCACCACAAAGCAAACTTTCCAATCCAACTTTATCCATATATGCATCCAATATTACATCAAAAAAATCAACTAATCACCCTTGCGCTTTCCCTGGGTGACTGTCTTGTCTGTGCCTTTGCCTATCCTACTGATAGCAGTGCTACCCCAGTGGCTGCAGCATGGCTGGTGGAAGGCTGCTGACTTTTAGTGGGGGACACTGCAGATGGCCTTGCAGGACGACTTCGAGGAGCTGGTGGCTGGGAGTGTGAAATCGAGTGACAGTGTTTCTTCTTACTATTATTATTATTCACTATCCTCTCCCTCTTCTTGGTCAACTACTAGTTGGGCAGGCTGGATTTCTTGGGGGTCTGAAATGAGGAAGGCACAAGGGTAGGGTTGTGGTGAGGGGAGGCGGTAAAGCAAGAGGTGCATGCTTACACCATGTGCAGCTTGTAAATCAGAGGAGATTGTGGGATGAGGGGGAAGTGGGATGTAAGAAGGAAGATAATGTATGAGGATACCGGCATTTTGTATTCTTTCAGCCCCTCCACTGGCCAAGGGCTCAGCAATGCCCCTGCCAAGAATGACCAGCACCGTCTCCTCCAAGGGGGTGAGATGAAGCTAGGAATGTGAGGTGTGCCTCGTGTTTGGTAGAGATTATTGGTAGGTGAGTGATGGGGGGGTGGGGGGAGGGATGGGAGGGATGGTTGTATAGTGATGCAGTTGGTAGGAGATGGCATTTGAAGATGCATTCACTGATCTTGCCCACTGGTCTGAGATCATGAAACCTCTTTGGACACTGGAGCCAGATTCTGGAGGCAACAATGCTGGCAGTGACTGCCTCGGCGATCTGGTCCCACATCCTTCTTTCTGGAGAGTCTCCTGGTCTCCTGTGGGAAGAGGACCTCTCTTCCAGTGTTGACCCCCTGCAAAAGGCCTCGCGTGCTACGTCCGAGACCCTGGGTGCCCTTTCCCTGGCCTGTTGAGTCATTTGTGTTTGTGCTGAAGCACGTTTACCATTTTTGATCAGCAGAAGGCAGCTCACCTTTAAGAGGTGCAGACTGCCTTACAATCAGGCCCAAGGACAAAATTCTCATGATCTTCAGGCTTCAGAGAAAGAGAGAAAGTGAGATAAAGTAAGAGGGCATGAAGGAAAGAGAGAAACAAAAAGAAAGAAAAAGAAATAACTTGCATTTATATAGCACCTTTAATGACCGCAGGACATCCCAAATGCTTTAAAGCCAATGAAGTACTTTTAAAGTGTAGTCACTGTTGTAATGTAGGAAACGCAGCAGTCAATTTGTGCACAGCAAACTCCCACAAACAGCAATGTGATAATGACCAGACAATCTGTTTTAGTAATGCAGGCTGAGGAATAAGTATTGGCCAGGACACTGGGGATAATTCCCCTGCTCTTCTTTGAAATAGTGCTGTGGGATCTTTTACATCCACCCGAGAGTCTCCTCCAAAAGATGCCACCTCTGACAGTTCAGCACGCGCTCAGTACTGCACTGGAGTGTTAGCATTGATTTTGTGTACTATTACAATATTAAGGCTCATATTATGTTATAGTTGTTGTGTATGTACCTTTAAGAGAACAACTGGTCTCAGACTGCAGTACCGGCAGTGACCACCCCTGTATAAAAGGCGCTAGTGAGCCTCTGTGTTTTTAGTTTCACTATTGACTTCCACCAGTAAAGACTTATTTTGTTCACTCCTGCTGTCCGTGTCTCAATTATTCACAGACATAACAATAGTCAAATATAATTTCTTATGTTCTTATGCAATCTGCCAGTTCGAGAACAAAGAGAGAAAGATAAGAACGAAGAGAGGCATAAGCCTAGAAATTGCTGTTGCTGTAAAGGCAAATATGCACTATCTAACTGAGACAAGCAGCATTATTTTATCCACTACTACAATTTCCAAAGTATGCTTTTAGATTTATAAAATGCACCTCTATGTGCAGTTGTCTGAAAGCACAGATATGGCGTTTTGTTCACGGGGTTGATGGTGTGAGTACGTGGTTGTCGTGTACTGAGCTGCGCATCCCAGAGTTCTGTTTTTCAGTTTGACTCTCGGGTCGGCTCATTATTGGATGTGGCAGGCAATCGCGAATTAAAACTTCATGTTTGCATAACTAAGCCCTTATCTCAATTGAGCAGGAGCTTGATTCACAACAAGGGTGGTGAATTGTTCTGTTGGACTGGCACCAACTCAATCCAGACAAACAAGTGCTTTCCAGGAGAATACAAAATCTAGTTTGTCGCATTCTGGTTGAAAATGGTGACAAGTCCACTGACAACCCAAAATGTCCTATACTCTCTCCGACAAATCTATTAATGCCCCAGGGGCTCGAATGAAAAACCTTGCAGAGAGCCCCTTGAGTTCAAATTAACAACTGGAATTCATTTTTTAAGATTCTGAAGGCAAGGATGTGACATTTTGGTACTTTCTCCTGCGAGTGTTAATAATGTTAATGTGGAGATTCTTCTTTTCAACAGCAGGATTTGTGACAGGGCCGGACTTCAGCCAGCCCCCCTAACACTGCTGTGACCGTGACCCATTTTCCAGGGTCCGGCTGTTTATCTATGCAGGGTGGAAGGGAGTCCGCTGATGACAGGGTGAAACATCACGAGGGTGCGACTACAGCACCAGCGGAGGTGGATGTCCATTTAAAGGGGGCAGAAGAGCCCTGAGGAACATGTCAAGAATTTTATTTAGGCCTCAGCCAAGATTGAGGCCTTGTCTCTGCGGAAAGCAACCAGCAGCGGTCCCAGCATGAGCGGGAAGCAGGACATGTGGCTTCACTGCCCAATTTGGCCCCCTTTCCCACCACAATCTTGCTTGATTTACATATGAACAAGACATCATAGGCTGGATTTTTCTGATTCTGCTCCTACAGGGTTGGGCTGGAACTTCTGCCTGCTGCCGTGATCCTGCCATGATCCCAGCCCAGGTTTTTGGGTCAAAGGTCATTAAGTAGTCATGGTGGGTTCCCAGTGGAATTTCTGCCAGCAAGTCGGAGTTAGCCAATGGCCCCCAGGAGAATCAAGCCCATGCTGCAGTGGGGCCGTTTCCACCACTACCCCAGGCCTACCACTGTGGTTCACGTAGCGACCCCAGGTTCAGTGGTAAGTAACGTGGGAGCCATCATCGGCAGTCTCAGCAGAGGTGGGGGAGGGATAGCAGAGGAAAGTCCGCCCCAATTGCAGCTCCTGGGTGACATGCCAAAGTAGGGCAGTGAAACTGGAAGAAGCAGTTATAGACTGTAAGACTGTTATAGACTGGGCAACAAGAATTGGAGGACAAGGAGTAGGAGGAGAAGTAAGTACAGGGCCAGCATCGACCACCAGTGCCCCTAGCTACCAGAGCTATCAGAGAGTAATCCCTCTCACCACCATCCTTACTATCCAATTGCCTTCCTTCAATCCAGCTTCTGAGTCTTGCCCTCACTTGACAATAAATATTAACACCAACATCAAATCCACAGAACTCCATTCTACATGTATATAATAGTTAACAGGAATAATTAAGAACCCTATAACCCTAGAATATTGGAGTTCCATCAACAACTCCTCTTAATTCAAAGTCACTTAATTCAAATGATTTGACCATTCAACATTTTTTGGCATTGAATTCCCAATTTGCTGTGTTATTTATGTCGCTTAATTCAAATTGTATTGATTTCTATGTGGGTTCAATGACGACACATCGATGAAAGAGAATGTCTTTTAATCTAAAGTTTGTTCAACTAAGCTAAGAGCATTACAGGAGACACCATCTTAGAGATCCATCTAAAACCGAAACTAAAACTAAACTCTCTCTCTCACATGCCCTCTGCTGGTAAGGCATAAATAATCAAACAGGCAAATATGCTGGTAAGGCATAATAATCAAACAGGCAAATACCATCACTATTTGCTGATATCATTACATCTCCCTTTCTTAAAACAAAAGTATTTTACTTTTATCTAACAACATGTTTTCTTTGTAATACTCTGCATTTTAACTGTAACACTTAATGAACTTACATTATCATTATCAAGGTTTTTTAACGTTGTTTTGTGTGTTCACATGAAATATGTAAATACACTAGAACTTGAAGAAAGAATAAGATAACATTACTTCCTTCTATAACAAGAGTCCTTAAACTTGCTCAATGAGTCTCTCAGGAGGCTTCACGTGTCTTGAGGATTTTCTGATTGATTGTCCTTGAATCTGAGTTGTTGCCTCAGATGATGATGATTTCTCAGCTGTGTGATCAGGTTGTTCAACAGTATCAGTCTTTTGACCTGCTGTGGCTGGTCCCATGAGAAGATCCCGACGATTTCTTCGCAGAACAGCACCCTCATCTGTCTGAATGGTGTATGATCTTGGTTGGACTTCACTCAGGACAGTTCCCTTCTGAGTCCATATGTTTGTTTTGTCTTTGAACCTTACTTGGTCACCAGTGTAGAGTTCAGGTAGGTTTTGTGTTCCTCTGTCATAGTAGTACTTTTGCTTTTCTTTCTGTTGTTCTTTGAACTTCCTCACTTTCTCCCCCTCTTTTGTTTTCAGGAGGTTCTCCGGGATGGGTAGGTTTGACCTTAGCAGACGTCCCATAAGGAGTTGGGCTGGTGACATACCACACTCGAGCGGCGTTGTGCGGTGTACAAGCATGCTCTGGTAGAAGTCAGTTCCACTGTCTTTTGCCTTGTACATCAGTCTTTTCACTGTCTGGACCGATTTTTCCACTAGTCCATTGGACTGTGGAAAGTGAGGACTTGACGTTGTGTGGACAAAGTCCCACTCTTTGGCAAAGTGTCGGAAACTTGCATTGTAAAACTGGGGTCCGTTGTCTGTGAAGACCTCGCTTGCCACGCCATGTCTGGAGAATATGGCTTTCATACATGTTATCACAGCATCTGCAGTGGTGGTGTACAGTCTACAAACTTCTGGATACAGGGAGTAATGGTCTGTGACTACAAGATAATCCTTCCCTTGACATACGAATAGGCCAGCGCCTACCTTCTGGTAAGGTCTGTCTGGCGCTGGGTGTGGCTTTAGTGGTTCTACCGGATTGCTTGCTCGATATTTCAGGCATATTGTGCAGTTTGACACCTCATTTGTCACATCTTGGTTGATTTGTGGCCAGTACATCACCTCTCGTGCTCTTTTCTTACACTTTTCGATTCCCAGATGTCCTCCATGGATCCTTTTTAGCATCTCTTTTCTCAGACTCTTTGGGATAACTATTTTACTTCCTTTGTAGATTATGTCTTCGACCACTGATAGTTCTGCCCTGCAGTTCCAGTACTCTGCCATGTCAGGTGAGCAGTCTTGCTTCATGTTGGGCCATCCATCGAAGATACTTTTCCTCAGTCGTCTCATTGTTTCATCTTTGTTTGTCTCATTCTTTATGAGCTCCATTTTTGCATCTGCTATGGGCAGTGCACTTGTGATCATGTCCACGTAGGCGTTCACTTTTTCATCCATTTTGGTGTTTGCGGGCTCACTTGGGTCAACAGCTCTGGACAACGTGTCTGCTGTATACATCAGCTTACCCGGCGTGTACGCAACATTCAGTGTATAGCGTTGCAGCCTGATCATCATTCTTTGTATTCTAAGCGGACAGCTATTTAGTGGCTTTTGGAACAATGCAATCAAGGGCTTATGGTCAGTCTCTACACTGATTGCTTGTCCTGACACAAACTGGTGAAATCTTTCATAGGCGTATGTGATGCTGAGCAGCTCCTTTTCTATTTGAGCATATCGCGTCTCCGCGTCTGTCATTGAGCGCGATGCATATGCAATAGGTTGCCAGTAGTCATATTTTTGCAGAAGAACGGCACCGAGCCCACTCTGTGATGCATCTGATGATATCTTGATGGGTCTCGCTGGGTCATAAAACCTCAGAACTGGTTCCTCTGTGAGCAGTTTCTTTAGATCGCTCCATGACTTCTCATGCTCATGATTCCATTCCCATTCTATGTTCTTTTCAGTTAGTCTTCTCAGTGGCGCCATCTTTTCTGAGAGGTTGGATATGAATTTACCCATGTAGTTGATCATTCCATTAAACCTCTGCACATCCTTTTTGCATTGTGGCTTTGGCATATTCTCAATGGCGGACACCTTTCTGGGATCTGGCCTGATGCCCTCACTGCTAAGGATATCTCCCACGAATGTCAGTTCTGTCACCCCGAGCTGGCATTTCTCTCTATTCAGCTTCAGGTTTGTTTTCCTTGTTGCTTCCAGCACTTTTTTCAGTCTCTCGTCATGCTCAGTTCTCGTGGTTCCCCATACTATGATGTCATCCATTGAGGTATCAACTCCCTCCAGGTGCTCATAGATCATATGGATAGTTTTGTGATACACTTCAGGAGCTGAGGCAATGCCAAATGGTAACCTTAGGAATCTGTATCTGCCAAATGGACTGTTGAACGTGCACAGTCTTGAACTTGCCTCTTCCAGTTTCATCTGCCAAAATCCTGATGATGCATCTAACTTGCTGAAATACTTTGCATTTGCAAACTGTGACATGATTTCCTCACGCGTAGGAAGCTTGAAGTGCTCTCTCTTTATTGCTCTGTTTAGATCCCTTGGATCCAGGCAAATTCTGAGCTTTCCATTCTTTTTGTCCACAACGACGAGGGAACTCACCCACTCAGTTGGCTCATCTATCTTCTGAATCACGTTCAGGCTTTCCATCCTGTCCAACTCTGCCTTCAGTTGCTTTTGAAGAGCAAACGGAACTTTTCTGCATGGATGTATGACCGTTGGCATACCTTTATCTACTCTGATCGTGTGTTCTCCTGGAAGGCAGCCTAGACCCTGAAATAGGTCGTTGTACTCTTTCATGAGTTCATCATAGACTGCCTCTCCTTCGCTTTCCACAACGAGGACTCTCTTTACCAGGTTCAGTCTCTCACAGGCTATTAAACCTAGTATGGCTTGCACATCCTTTGGCACCACGATTAATGCTAACGTGTGCTCTCTGTCCTTGTGTGTCACTTTGACAATGCATCTTCCTTTCACTGGTATATCAGTACCTGAGTATCCTGTCATGTTCACTTTTATTCCATGTATCTTTGGTCTGGGTCTAATTTTCTTAAAATCAGTCTCTGATATCACATTAACTTGTGCTCCAGTATCCAATTTAAATGGAATGTGTATGTCATTCACCTTTAGTGTCAACATCCAGTCTCTTTTTTCTTTTTTGTTTTCAGACACAACATCCACATAGAACTCCTCTATCTCGCTTTCATCTACTGTATGGACCTTGCTTTGTTGCGCTTGGTTCTTACGGCAACGGGCATAATGGTTGTTTTTGTTGCAACTATTGCATGTTTTACCATATGCTGGACACTTTTTTGGTGGATGCTGTGTACCGCATCGACTACATGACTTTCGATTGCCCCTTTCATTTTTGTTCGCTGGCCACGCCTCTTTTTCACATTGGCGCTCTTTTTGTTAAACGGTTTGTGTCCGTTCTTTCTCACTGCATCCACGTTGCAGCTACTGTCACTGAACAGCTCCTTTGCCTGCGACTTCACAGTCTCTGTAGCCCTACACAGTGCTATGGCTTTTCCCAGGTCTAGATTTTGCTCTCTTAGCAGTCTTTCCCTTAGACCATTATCTGGAATACCACACACCAGTCTGTCTTTTATCAGCGAGTCTGTCAGTCCCCCAAATTCACACGTTTTGCTTCTGTTTCTCAGTTCAGTCACATACTGATCAATAGTCTCTCCCGTCTTCTGTACACATGTGAAAAATCTGTGCCTCTCAAACATCATGTTATGTTTAGGTATGCAGTAGGCCTCAAACTGTTCCATTATTTTATCCAGCTTCATTTTGTCTCCATCAGCAGCGAATGTGAAGTTATTATACACCTCCAGTGCTTCATCACCCACGACATGTAAGAACACTGACGCTTTCATTTTATCACTTTTCTCGTCAACTCTGATTGCCGCTAAATACAACTCCAAACGTTGTTTGAACCTCCTCCAATTTTCAGCCACATTACCTGTCAACTGAAGCTTCGCCGGTGGGAGTAAACCTTCCATTTTTTCACTTCATTAGCTATTCTTCAAAGGTAAGTAACGATGTTCTCTTTTGGCTTGCTAATATGTGGAGAGCTGATTTAACTTCAGATTTTTCCTCTTCATCTCTTTCAATCACTTCTTCTTCTGACACCATGTATTGATTTCTATGTGGGTTCAATGACGACACATTGATGAAAGAGAATGTCTTTTAATCTAAAGTTTGTTCAACTAAGTTAACAGCATTACAGGAGACACCATCTTAGAGATCCATCTAAAACTGAAACTAAAACTAAACTCTCTCTCTCACATGGCCTCTGCTGGTAAGGCATAAATAATCAAATAGGCAAATATGCTGGTAAGGCATAATAATCAAACAGGCAAATACCATCACTATTTGCTGATATCATTACACAAATTATTGGATATTTATTTATTTTTTTAAGTACAAAAAATGCTTTTGAATTATCAGGATAAGACAGTCAAAATAAGGACTGGCAAAACTCACCCAGTGCAGAGAGAAATGAAAAGCAATTGGTTCCAGGTAGAATCAGTTCTCTCTCTACTCCCGAGGAATTTCAGGGCCCATGACTCTCATTGAGAAGCCTATTGAAGTTGCAATGTTCTATCGCCCCCAGTGGCATAGTCAGTAAATGGAGCCATACAGCAAAAGAAAGTCCCAGGTTTGATCTGTAGTTGTATGTCGGCCTGAGTGTCAGTGAGTGTGAAGGTGGACAAGACACAAGAGATGGATAGTCCTATGCCTGAGCTTAGGGAAGTGGCTCCAACTTCCTGTACTGTCACCACGCTCTTAGATGCAAGAATGTCCAGAGTACAGTAGTTCCTTCAGAGAATATGAGCTCTCCATGCTCATTGTGTGCAGGCAGTCCTGTCCTATCGATGCTGCAATGGGACTAAATAAACAGCTCCGATTTTGACTCTCCACTGGGATCAAAAAGCAATCTTTGCCATTCTAACCCATTTCTGTGCACCTAACCAGCTATTAATAAAATAGTGTTTTTACTGTCACTTATCACTGCTATGCAGTAGGAATCCATTCAACCTATGGCTTAGGCAAAATATTGTGGATAATGATCCATCAAAAAAAAACCTTCATCAAAAGATATTGAGCACAATTTACATAGAACTTACAGCACAGAAACAGGTCTATGCCAGTGTTTATGCTCCACGTGAGCCTCCGCCCTCCTTACTTCATCTCACCCGATCAACATATCCTTCTATTCCTTTCCCCCTCATGTACTTAAGTAGCTTCCCCTTATGATGTCCAGAAACCATTGTAAATAAACCTCAAAGTCTCTGCATGGCCAAACCAGTGATTTTTTAAAGAACATTTCAACTTGCTTGTTAACAACTGAGTATAAAATCTTTTCAAAAGTCACTGGATTGACATATATGTTTAGGTTGCTGCCAATCTAGTTTGGGACCAGACACATTGATTTACATTTTAGCAATGTGTGGACGTCCCGGAGTGTGAGTTTTATATTGGAAGTCCATGTTTTTCCATTTACTTTGGTGTCTTGTGTTGTGGCAATATGAGTTGTTAAGATTTTCAATTACATTCTCATCAGCAACAAATAAAGCACCTGAACTCAAACCTAACCCCATCTCCTGCCTCCTGGTTCCATGGTAATACATAGCAACCCTGTGTGCATGACCTTAACAAGATGATTGGAGGCAATGTGATGGCAGCATAAAACCAGGAATAATATAGCCAGCTGGTCAGACTGGATGGCAGTGATTGAAAGGAGACAGAGGGGCATCAGGTGATTAGAATCAGGAAAAACTTGCAATGAAGAATGCAGGTGGAGCGGTAAATTCCCCGCTGTGGAACAAGTTAAGAAGGGAGGGAATTCCTCACCAATGGGAAGACTACGTTTGCGAGGGTGGAAGAACTGAACCGAAATCAGCCTTGTGATTTGTTCCATGTGAAAAATACAGACTGGGCATGTGAGATCACATGGTTTCCCAATTTTAGATTTTCAAGTTTTCAATTCAAGGTTAAAGAATACTTTTCTGTGAAAACTTAAAGGACAAGTATTCTGAGATAGCATCAAGTGTACTATGACATTACTGCAAGCTGTGTCACTTTAACCTGCAGTAAGCCTACCTCACTTGTATACATTTACACTGACATAGTAATGTAATAAAGTCATAATATGCTATCTACCAAAAGAAAATCACAAAAAACATGAAAAAATTCAAAAACAATTTGTGAACTTTAAAAATAACTAATTTCAACATCACAGTAACACTTCCAACTCTATGGCTAACAATGAATGGATACATACTGGAGCATTCACGATGCTGAGGACATCGTGGATAGCACGTTTAGGGAGTTGGTCACACCGCAGGTAAAGGCTGCACAGGCAGGAAGGGAATGGGTGACTGCCAGGCAGAATAGTAGGCGCAGGCAGGTAGTGCAGGGGTCCCCTGTGGCCATCCCCCTCTCAAACAGATATACCGCTTTGGATATTGTTGAGGGAGATGGCTTATCGGGAGAAGGCAGCAGCAGCCAACTTCCTGGCACCATGGGTGGTTCTGCTGCACAGGACGGGAGGAAAAAGAGCGGGAGAGCTATAGTGATAGGGGATTCTATTGTAAGGGGAATAGATAGGCATTTCTGCGGCCACAAACAAGACTCCAGGATGGTATGTTGCCTCCCTGGTGCAAGGGTCAAGGATGACTCAGAGTGGCTGCAGGGCATTCTGGAGGGGGAGGGTGAACAGACAGTTGTTGTGGTGCATATATAGGTAAATATAGGTACCAACGATATAAGTAAAAACCGGGATGAGGTCTTAAAAGCTGAATATAGGGAGTTAGGAGGTAAATTAAACAATAGGACTTCAAAGGTAGTAATCTCAGGATTGCTACCAGTGCCACGTGCGAGTCAGAGTAGAAATAGAAGGAGATTTCAGATGAATATGTGGCTAGAGGAAAGGTGCAAGGGGGAGGGATTCAAATTCCTGGGGCATTGGAACTGGTTCTGGGGGAGGTGGGACCAGTACAAACTGGACGGTTTGCACCTGGGCAGGACCAGGACTGATGTCCTAGGGGGAGTGTTTGCTAGCGCTGTTGGGGAGGGTGTAAACTAAAATGGCAGGGGGTTGGGCACCTGTGCAAGGAGACAGAGGAAAGGGAAGCAAGGATAGAAGCAAAAGACAGGAAAGAGAAAAGCAAAAGCGGCAGTCAGAAAAATCAAGGGTGTAAATCAAACATGGCCACAGTAAAGAATAATTCTAAAACATAAGAACATAAGAACATAAGAAGTAGGAGCAGGAGTAGGCCATACGGCCCCTCGGGCCTGCTCCGCCATTCAATAGGATCATGGCTGATCCGAACCTAGACTCACGTCCACTTTTTGCCCGCTCCCCGTAACCCCTAATTCCCTTATCAGCTAGGAAACTGTCTATCTCCGTTTTAAATTTATTTAATGTCGCAGCTTCCACAGCTCTCTGAGGTAGCAAATTCCATAGATTTACTACCCTCTGAGTGAAGAAGTTTCTCCTCATCTCAGTTTTGAAAGGGCAGCCCCTTATTCTAAGATTATGCCCCCTAGTTCTAGTCTCACCCATCAGTGGAAACATCCTCGCCGCATCCACCCGATCAAGCCCCCTCACAATCTTATATGTTTCGATAAGATCGCCTCTCATTCTTCTGAATTCCAATGAGTAGAGGCCCAACCTACTCAACCTTTCCTCATAAGTCAACCCCCTCATCTCAGGACTAAGGACTAAGGCCTAGAAATTGGGTATAGCCCTGCTTGGGGCGTTAGAAGTGGCGCTGCGCAAATTTTATAGCCAGACGCAACTTATCGCCCCTAAAGGTGATTGAGGCGCGAGTTCAGGTGTTACACGGGGCTCCTAAGGCGCTAACTCGGCGGCGCTACTCAATATCGGTGTGGGCGGATGCAGCGCAGGTGCTGTCAATAATCGATGACCACGAGACATTCAGGCACCGGCCAGCTCTTAAAGGGGTGGGTCAGTCAGCTCCAGCATCCACACTCTGTGCCTTGTAGGCCTGAAAATCAGAGCAGGCCCTTCTCTGGCGCAAAAAACTTGGAGCAGATGGAGAGGGTGAGACAGAGAGCAGAGCGCTTCACCAATGAGGCTCTGGAGGTATTGGTGGCCGCAGTGGAGCGCCGGCGAGATGTACTCTACCCAGACAATGGCAGGAGGCCTAATCATAAGGACTACCGACGAGCTTGGAGGGATGTTTGTCAGAGGGTCAACTCCAGCAGCATGGCGACCAGGAGTCCTGTGCAGTGCAGGAAGAAATTCAACGACCTCACTCGGGTCGTGAGGGTGAGTGGTGTTTATGCAACCTTCTGCATCCCTCCATTTGCACCTGACTTTATGGCTACAGGGTGCGCTATGCCCCAATGGCCACCTGTCAGCAAGCACCCATGGCCCTTTCTGGGTACACACATGCACATTTGACTCAGGGCATTATGTAAGGGCTCTTCCACCATGGGGGGCATGAGATGATAACTCAGGGCATCATGTAAGGGCTCTTCCACCATGGGGGGCATGAGATGATAACTCAGGGCATCATGTAACATCACTTCCCATCCTTTCCCCTGCAGGCCAAGCTGGCGAGCATCCGCAAGGAGCAGCTTCGCACCGGAGGAGGTCGTCCTCAACTGTAGACTCTGACGGATCTCGAGGAGAGAGTCCACCAGATTGTTGGAGGACGCCTGAGTGGTCCTGTCACCACTGCAGCTGCCGACCCCATTGTCCACAGCGATGGTAAGGTTCTCACCTTTTACAGCTGTCTCCTTCCACTTGTTTCCCCCGCCAGCATGCTTTCTCACTGTGGACCCATGTCATAGCATTGCCGCACTCTTGCATCCCTTGCTGCCAAGCTGTCCTTTTGCTAAAGCCACTCTTCAACCTCCCTGCTTTCAGATGCTGCATCACCAGCTTGGGAGCCGGCCCCTCAAGCTGCCAGTGCCAGTGCCTCCGGAGGCGACGATCAGGAGGAAGCCGGACCATCCGTGCCAGCCTCAGGGGAGCCAACGCATCTGGAGACTGGGGATAGTAGTTCCCTGGGTGGGGTGGCGGGGGGGGGCTCTGACGAGGAGCCAGTTGCAGGAACCAGCGGCCTGCAGCAACGCGAGGGGGGTAGGGAAGCTCGGGGGCCGTCTCCCCGGAGGGCGAGGCAGGCCACGATGACTGCTGCACAGAGTGCAGAGGAGGTGCGTAGCCTTGCCGAAATGAGCGCCCAGGCCCGGCTCAGGCACACTGAGCTTATGGCTGCAGTGGGGAGGATGCCTGAGTCGATCGACACACTGGCAAAGAGTGTGCTGGACTTTGGGGCAGCAATGGAAAGGACTGTCCAGGGCTTCGGGGCAGCAATGGAAAGGTCTGTCCAGGGCTTCGGGGCAGCAATGGAAAGGTCTGTCCAGGGCTTCGGGGCAGCAATGGAAAGGTCTGTCCAGGGCTTGTCCGAGGCAATGGAAAGGTCTGTTCTGGCCTTGTCTGAAGCAGTGGAAAGGACTGTTCCGGCCTTGTCCGAAGCAGTGGAAAGGACTGTCCAGGGCTTCTCTGAAGCACTGGCACCTGCCATGCAGGTCCTCACTGCTGCCACGCAGTCACTTGCTGGCCTCGTCCACACGCAAATTGAGGCCACGCGAACACTCACTGCTGCCACCCTAGCTGCATCAGGCAGGATCACCCCGGGCTCTTGCAGCACCACAGCAGGCCATGAATCTGTGGGGCAGTCGATTGCGGCGGATGATCTGGTGCGGCCCCGTCAGAGTGCCAGTGTGTCGGCCGACCACGGTGCAGGTGCCCTCTCTCGGCATGTGAGCATTCCTGATGCCACTGCTGGAACGTCAGCAGTGCAGCTGCAACCACCTGCACGGCAGACTGCTTCCAGCCATGCCCAGTTGGAGCAGCCAGCTTCCGTGCCCTCCAAGCCCAGAGGTCGTCCAGGCCGGCCCTCAGGGGCTTCAGCGCTTCCAGACACTCAGCAGGCATCCCCCAACCTTGACGCAGCCACTGGGGTCCAATTACGGAGGAGCTGCAGGGAGGGAAGGGGCCGACCTCGTAAGAGAAGTCGGTCTCCATCAAGGGGTCAACAGTAGAGGGAGGTGCTAAGACGTCTCTTTTTTCGAATTCAAGGCCGTCCACACCTGCTGTGTTTGTTTGTTATGTTTTGGTTAGTCTCGCCGGTTTGCCAGACAGTTATCTGTTAGTTTGTTAGTTATGCTTTCTGTTGCCATTACGTTGTCATGCTGGAAGGAAGCACTTTTTTGAAAATAAAGAAAATGTTTTATTTACAATGGAGCTGTAGACTATTTACAATCATGGTGGCCTTCATAGGCTTACTACGAACCGAAGGGCGATGTTCCAATCACACCCAGCATTCCGTCAGAGGGGCCTAGAACCGAGTCCTGATGAGCCTCTGACGAACAGCCCTTCCAGTTTCTGGAGCCCTCCCATCTTCCTCCTCCTCCTCCTCCTCCTCGTCCTCCTCCTCCTGCTCCTCCTCGTCCGCATGCTCCTCCTCCTCCTCCGCCTGCTCTGCTGGACCTTGAGGGTCGGCTGGCATTGGCTGGGTGCGTCGAATGGCCAGATTGTGGAGCATGCAGCAGACAACGACGATGCGCACCACATGCTCCGGCGAGTACTGTAGGGCACCCCCCGAATGGTCGAGACAACGGAAACGCTGCTTCAGCACACCAATTGTGTGCTCCACAATGTTCCTGGTCGCCTGATGGCTGTTGTTGTAATGCTCTTCTGCCGGGCTGCTAGGCAAACGGAGCGGGGTCATGAGCCATGGGCAGAGAGGATAGCCCTTGTCACCAAGAAGCCAGCCTCGTGGGTGAGCCGGGCCCTCAAAAAGGTCAGCCACTGAGGTCTGTCGCAGGATGAATGCGTCGTGGCTGCTGCCCAGGAATTGTGCGTTGACCGCCATGATCATCTACCTGTGATCACAGACCAGCTGCACATTGAGGGAGTGGAACCCCTTGCGGTTGCGGAACTCCTCAGGATTCTGTAATGGCGCCCGCAAAGCCATGTGTGTGCAATCAATGGCCCCCTGCACCATGGGGAAGTCCGCAATAGCCGCGAAGCCCTGTGCGCGCTCCCCCTGCTTCTCCAGGGTCACAGGGAAGGTGATTAATTCGTGCCTCCTTCTATAGAGGGCAGCTGTCACTTGCCGGATGCAGCAATGCACCGCAAATTGTGAAATATTTGATATGTCCCCAGTTGCTGCCTGAAACGAGCCACTGGCGAAAAAGTTGAGGGCAACAGTGACTTTGACGGCCACCGACAGAGAGGTCCTGCACCATAGCCGCGGCTGCAGATCTTCAGCAAGCAGCTGGCACAGCTCAGTCACAACATCCTTACCGAATCTGAGCCTTCGCAGACACTGCTCCTCCGACATGGTAAGGTATGAGACCTGCTGCCTGAAAATCCTGGCAGCGTATGGTCGGATTTGGCGACGCCCATTGCCCCTCCTCCTTCTGGCCAATCCCGGCCCTCTCTCCCTCTGTCTCTGTGCCCTTGCCAGTTGTTCAGCCAGGAGGACGTTCCCCTCCAAAGCAGCTCCCATTATTATGTCAGATGAGTAAGACGCAGTAATCTCTCACGATCAAACTGTTCTGGACAGGGCTGGCTCAATGAGAAGAATGCTCTCCAACTGAAGGTCTGCAGCTCTCTCCAGCAGCGAGCAGGATGGCCAGCCCAAATGGCTGCTGCTTTTATACTAGTGCTGTCCCCTTTAAAGAGCGCCCCCCGAGTCCGAGAAGGACCTGGTAGCGTTCCATCCAACTGTCACTAATAGCGCCAGGTGGAACGGAGGGGGGCGCCACTGAATTTCCGGTCTGGGCGCCAAAAAGGCATTGCACACTGAAATGACATCATGATCTGCCTGTGCCCACGAGCGGGCGCAAAGAGTTTGCGCTGGCGCTAAAAGGCTACTCAATATGGCAGGAAGCGCTGGGTTCACTGCGCCCGGCTGAAAATTGGGTAACGCCCCAAATCTCGGGCTCTTTAGGCGCTAATCGCTGGCGCTACCAACCGAATTTCTCCCCCTAAGAGTGTTAAAACAACAAGCCTGAAGGCTTTGGCCTAGAAATTGGGTATAGCCTCGCTTGAGGCGTTAGAACTAGCGCTGCGCAAAGTTTATAGCCAGACGCAACTTATCACCGCCTGGCGCGATATTGGGTTGCATCGCCCCCAAAGGTGATTGAGGCGCGAATTCAGACATTGCACAGGGCTCCTAAGGCGCTAAACTTCCGGCACAACTCAATATCGGCGCGGACGGGCACAGCGCAGGTGCTCTCAATTACCGATAATCACGAGACTTCCAGGCGCCGGCCGGCTCTTAAAGGGGTGGGTCAGTCAGCCTCAGCTTCCACACTCAGCGCCTTGTAGGCCTCAGAATCGACGCAGGCCCTTCTCTGGCGCAAAAAACTTGGACCAGATGGAGAAGGTGAGGCAGAGAGCAGAGCGCTTCAGCAATGAGGCTCTGGCGCAATGGGTGACCGCAGTGGAGTGCCGTCGAGATGTTCTGTACCCAGACAATGGCAGGAGGCCGAATCATAAGGACGACCGACGAGCTTGGAGGGATGTATGCCAGAGGGTCAACTCCAGCAACATGGTGACCAGGTGACCAGGAGCCCTGTCCAATGCAGAAAGAAATTCAACGACCTCATTCCCCTTGTTTAAATTCAGGACCTTAGTCTCTGAGTCAATTTCTTCGCTCTCCATTTCGAGTGAGAAATCGATCATGTTATGATCGCTCTGACCCAAGGGTCCCCGTACAACAAGATTACTGATTAGTCCCTTCTCATTGCACAGTACCCAGTCCAATATAGCCTGTTCCCGAGTTGGTTCCTCGACATATTGATCCAGATAACCATCCCTTAAACACTCAAGGAATTCCTCCTCCTCATTATTTTTACTGATTAGGCATTGCTAGTAAAAGAGGGGATAAATGCAATTGAAAGGAAGGATATTAACTCAGTTAATACAGAATCTATATGGGTGGAGCTAAGAAATAGCGAGGGGCGAAAAACATTAATAGGAGTGGTATATAGGCCTCCAAATAGTAAAATAGAGGTTAGGGAGGGCATCACGAGGGAAATTAGAGAAGCGTGCAATAAGAGCACAGCTGTCATCATAGGTGACTTTAACTTACATATAGATTGGACTAGCCTAATCAGTAAAAATAATGAGGAGGAGGAATTCCTTGAGTGTTTAAGGGATGGTTATCTGGATCAATATGTCGAGGAACCAACTCGGGAACAGGCTATATTGGACTGGGTACTGTGCAATGAGAAGGGACTAATCAGTAATCTTGTTGTACGGGGACCCTTGGGTCAGAGCGATCATAACATGATCGATTTCTCACTCGAAATGGAGAGCGAAGAAATTGACTCAGAGACTAAGGTCCTGAATTTAAACAAGGGGAATTATGATGCCATGAGACGGGAACTGAGTAGGTCTGATTGGACAACGTTCCTGAGAGGACTGGAGGTAGATAAACAATGGCAAACATTTAAAGATAGAATGACAAAATTGCAAAAATTGTTTATACCAATCTGGCATAAAAGGAAATCTAAAAAGGTGACTCAACCGTGGATAACAGGGGAAATTAGAGACAGCATAAAATCCAAAGATAGGGCGTATAAAATAGCCAAAAAAAGCGCCAGAGCGGAAGATTGGGAACAGTTTAAGATAGAGCAAAGGAGGGCAAAGGGCATGATCAAGAGGGGCAAAATAGCTTACGAAAACAAGCTGGCGGAAAATATAAAAACTAACTCCAAAAGCTTTTATAAATATATCAAAAGGAAAAGACTGGTGAAAACCAAAGTTGGTCCATTGCAGTCAGATACGGGGGAATATATAATGGGAAATAAGGAAATGGCAGATCAACTAAATGCATACTTTGGGTCAGTCTTTACGAAGGAAGACACAAAAAACCTCCCTGGGATATCGGGAAAAATAGGGACATTGGCAAAGGAGGAACTGACGCAAATCAATATCTCTAAGGATATGGTGTTAAGGAAGCTAAAGGGATTGAAGGTGGACAAATCCCCAGGGCCTGATAACATGCATCCTAGGGTACTGAAGGAGGTGGCCCTAGAGATAGCGGATGCACTAAGGATGATTTTTCAGAATTCATTAGACTCGGGAACAGTGCCGATGGATTGGAGGGTAGCTAACGTTACCCCACTATTCAAAAAGGGGGGTAGGGAAAAAGCAGGTAATTACAGACCTGTAAGCCTTACATCAGTTGTGGGCAAAATGCTGGAGTCCATCATTAAGGATGAAATAGCGGAGCACTTAGCAAATGGGGACAGGATAGGACAGAGTCAACATGGATTTACAAAGGGTAAATCGTGCTTGACTAATCTATTGGAATTTTTTGAGGGAGTAACTGGTAGAATAGATGGGGGAGAGCCAGTAGATGTGGTGTACCTGGACTTCCAAAAGGCCTTCGATAAGGTCCCACATAAAAGATTAGCATGGAAAATTGAGGCTCATGGGATAAAGGGGAAAGTTTTGGCGTGGATAGGGAACTGGCTGTCAGATAGAAAACAGAGAGTTGGAATAAACGGCTCATTTTCTGAATGGCAGGCAGTAACAAGTGGGGTACCACAGGGATCTGTCCTGGGCCCCCAGCTGTTCACAATTTACATTAATGACCTGGATCAGGGAGTCGGATGCAGCATTTCCAAATTTGCAGACGACACTAAACTAGGAGGTGGGGTGGGCTCAGAGGAAGAGACCAGGAAGCTCCAGAGCGATTTGGACAGACTGGGCGATTGGGCGGATAAATGGCAGATGCACTATAATGTGGACAAGTGCGAAGTTATCCACCTTGGGTGCAGGAACGGGAGGGCAAATTATTATTTAAATGGCAATAGATTGGGAGAGGGGGAAGTACAGAGAGACCTGGGTGTTCTTGTACACCAGTCACTGAAGGCGAGCATGCAGGTGCAACAGGCGGTCAAGAAGGCAAACGGTATGCTGGCCTTCATAGCAAAAGGGTTAGAATACAGGAACAGGGATACCTTGCTGCAGCTGTACAGGGCACTGGTGAGACCACACCTCGAGTACTGTGTACAGTTTTGGTCGCCTCATCTGAGGAAGGATGTTCTTGCCATGGAGGGGGTGCAGCGGCGATTCACCAGGCTGATACCAGGAATGGCGGGAATGACCTATGAGGAGAGACTATGTAGTTTAGGGATGTACACACTGGAGTTTAGAAGATTGAGAGGGGACCTCATAGAAGTGTATAAAATTCTGACAGGTCTAGACAGACTGGATGCAGAAGGAATGTTTCCCTTGGCGGGTGAGAACAGAACTAGAGGACATAATTTAAGGATAAGGGCTAAACCATTTAGGACAGAGATGAGGGGGAATTTCTTCACTCAGAGAGTGGTGAACCTGTGGAACTCATTGCCACAGAGGGCAGTGTACGCCAGCTCATTAAATATATTTAAGAGGGAATTAGATATATTTCTACGGGCAAAAGGGGTTAAGGGTTACGGAGAGAAGGCGGGGACGGGATACTGAATTAAAGGTTCAGCCATGATCTCATTAAATGGCGGAGCAGGCACGAAGGGCCGAATGGCCTACTCCTGCTCCTATCTTCTATGTATCTATGTATCTATGTCAGGGTGAGTGTTGTTTCTGCATACTTCTGCATCCCTTAATTTGCACCTGTCTTTATGGCTACAGGGTGGCCTGTGCCCCATTGGCCATCTGCCAGCAAGCACCGATGGCCCTTTCTGGGCACACACATCCACTTTTGACTCAGGGCATCATGTAAGGGCTCTTGCACCATGGGGGACATGAGATGCTCACTCAGGGCATCATGTAAGGGCTCTTGCACCATGGGGGACATGAGATGATCACTCAGGGCATCATGTAACATAACTTCCCCTCCTTTCCCCTGCAGTCCAAGCTGGCGAAGATTCGCAAAGACCAGCTTCGAAACAGTGGAGGACCTCCACAAGTGGTCACTCTCACGGATCTCAAGGAGAGAGTGCACCAGATTCTTGGAGGACGTCTGAGTGGTCCTGTTACCACTGCAGCTGCCGACCCCATTGTCGACAGCGATGGTAAGGTTCTCACCTTTTACAACTGTCTCCTTCCACTTGGTCCCCCCGCCAGCATGCTTTCTCACTGTGGAGCTATGTCATAGCCTTGCCGCAATCTGGCATGCCTTGCTGCCAACCTGTCCTTTTGCTAAAGTCACTCTTCCACCTCCCTGCTTTCAGATGCTGCATCACCAGCTCGGGGTCCGGGCCCTGAAGCTGCCAGTGCCAGTGCCTCCGGAGGCGAGGAGCAGGAGGAAGCCGGACCATCCGTTCCAACCTCAGGGGAGACTACACATCTGCAGACTGGGGATAGTAGTTCCCTGGAGGGGTGGTGGGGGTGGGGCTCTGATGAGGAGCCAGTTGCCGGAACAAGCGGCCTGCAGCAACACGAGGGGGGTAGGCAAGTTCGGGCACCGGCTCCCCGGAGGGCAAGGCAGGGAACGATGACTGCTGCACAGAGTGCAGAGGAGGTGCGTAGCCTGGCTGAAATGAGCACCCAGGCCCGGCTCAAGCACACTGAGCTTATGGCTTCAGTGGGGAGGATGCCTCAGTCGATCGACACGCTGGCAAAGAGTGTGCTGGACTTTGGGGCAGCAATGGAGAGGACTGTCTAGGGCTTCGGGGCAGCAATGGAGAGGACTGTCCAGGGCTTCGAGGCCGCTATGGAAAGGACTGTTCAGAGCTTCGGACAATCCCTGGAAAGGTCTGTCCAGGGCTTGTCCGAGGCAGTGGAACGGACTGCTGCGGCCTTGTCCGAAGCAATGGAAAGAACTGTCCAGGGCTTCTCCGAAGCACTGGCACCTGCCACACAGGTCCTCACTGCTGCCACGCAGTCACTTGCTGGCCTCGTCCACACCCAGATTGAGGCAACACCAACTCTCACTGCTGCCACCCTATCTGCATCAGCCAGGATCACCACGGGCCCTTCCAGTACCACACGAGGCCAGGAATCAGTGGAGCAGTCGACTGTGGCGGATGATCCGAGCCGGTCCCCTCAGAGAGCCAGTGTGTCATCCGACCATGGTGCAGGTGTCCTCTCTCGGCAGGTGACCATTGCTCATGCCACCGCTGGAACATCTGCAGGGCAGCTGCCACCACCTGCAGTGCACACTGCTTCCAGCCATGCCCAGTTCAAGCAGCCAGCTTCGGCACCCTCCAAGCCCAGAGGTCGTCCAGGCTGTCCCTCAGGGGCTTCTGCGCTTGCAGACAGTCACCAGGCATCCCCCATCCTTGACGCCGCCACTGGGGTTCAATTACGTAGGAGCTGCAGGGCGGGAAGGGGCCGACCGCGAAAGAGAAGTCGGTCTCCATCAAGGGGCCAGCAGTAGAGGGAGTTGCTGAGACGTTTCTTTCTCCAAATTCAAGGACGCCCTCACCCGTTGTGATTGTTTGTGATGGTTTGTTTAGTTTTGTGGCTTTGTCAGAGAGTTAACTGTTATTTTGTTAGTTATGCTTTCTGTTGACATGACGTTGTTATGCTGGAAGGAAGCACTTTTTTGACAATAAAGAAAATGTTTTATTTACAATGGTAATCGTAACTATTTACACTCATGGTGGCCTTCATAGGCTTTGTACGAGCCGAAGTGCTCAGTACGAGTGACACCCATCATTCCGTCAGAGGGGCCTAGAACCGAGTCCTTATGAGCCTCTGACGGACGGCCCTTCCAGTTTCAGGAGCCCTCCCATCTTCCTCCTCCTCCTCCTCCTCCTCCTCCGCATGCTCCTCCTCCTCCTCCTTGTCCGCCTGCTCTTCCTCCTCCTCCTCCTCCTCCTCGTCCGCCTGCTCTGCTGGACCTTGAGGGTCGGCTGGCATTGGCTGGGTTCGTCGAATGGCCAAGTTGTGGAGCATGCAGCAGACGACGATGATGCAACCCACTTGCTCCGACGAGTACTGCAGGGCTCCCCCCGAATGGTCTAGACAGCGGAAATGCTGTTTGAGCACACCAATAGTGTACTCGACAATGTTCCTGGTCACCTGATGGCTGCTATTGTAAAGCTCTTCTGCCGGGGTGGCGGGCAAACGGAGTGGGGTCATGAGTCATGGGCAGAGAGGATAGCACTTGTCGCCAAGAAGCCAGCCTCGTGGGTGAGCCGAGCCCTCAAAAAGGTCCGAAACTGAGGTCTGCCGCAGGATGAACGCATCGTGGCTGCTCCCAGGGAATTATGCGTTGACTGCCATGATCATCTGGCGGTGGTCACACACCAGCTGGACATTGAGGGAGTGGAACACCTTGCGGTTGCGGAACTCCTCCGGATTTTGTAATGGCGCCTGCAAAGCCACATGTGTGCAATCAATGGCCCCCTGCACCATGGGGAAGTCCGCAATAGCAGCGAAGCCCTGCGCGCGCTCCGCCTGCTTCTCCAGGGTCACAGGGAAGGTGATTAATTGACGCCTCCTTCTATAGAGGGCAGCTGTCACTTGCCGGATGCAACAATACACTGCAAATTGTGATATATTCGCGATGTCCCCAGTGGCTGACTGAAAGGATCCGCTGGCATATAAGTTCAGGGCAACAGTCACTTTGACGGCCACCGACAGAGAGGTCCTGCACTGTAGACGCGGCTGCAGATCTTCAGCAAGCAGGTGGCAAAGCTCAGTCACAACCTCCTTACCGAATCTGAGCCTTCGCATACACTGCTCCTCCGACATGGTAAGGTATGACACCTGCTGCTTGAAAACCCTCGCAGCGTATCGTCGGATTGGGTAACCTCCATTGCCCCTCCTCCTTCTGGCCAATCCCGGCCCTCTCTCCCGCCGTCTCTGTGCCCCTTCCAAGTGTCCAGCCATGAGGACGTTCCCCTCCAAAGCAGCTCCCATTGCTATGCCAGACAGGCAACACGCAGTAATGCCTAGCGCTCCAACTGCTCCGGACAGGGCTGCAGGTCCCAAGTCTTCGAAGGCTAAATCCGAAAAATTCTGTGCAACAGTAGTTCACCAACTCTCTCCAGCAACGCTCAGAATGACCAGGCCAAGTGGCTGCAGTTTTTATACTAGAGCTGTCCCCTTTAAATAGCACCCCCCGACTCCGAGAAGGGCCTGGGAACGTTCCATCCAACTGTCACTAATAGTGCCAGGCGGAAAGGTTCCGGGCGCCACCGAATATCCGGTCAGGGGCGCCAAAAAGGCGTTGCACACTGAAATGACGTCATGATCTGCCTGCGCATGCGGGCGCGCGCTAAGAGTTGGCGCAGGCGCTAAATGGATACTCAATATGGGAGGTGGCGCTATCTTCACTGCGCCCGCCCGAACATTGGGTAACGCCCCAATTCTCGGGCTCTTTAGGCGCTAATCGCTGGCGCAAACAACCGAATTCCTAGGCCTTTGTGTCTTAATGCGAGGAGCATTCATAATAAGGTGCATGAGTTAGCTGCGCAAATAGAGGTAAATGGATATGATATAATTGGGATTACGGAGATATGGCTCCAGGGTGACCAAGGCTGGGAATTCAACATCCAGGGGTATTCAATATTCAGGAAAGACAGGCAAAAAGGAAAAGGAGGTGGGGTAGCATTGCTGTTTAAAGAGGAGGTTAACACAATAGTAAGGAAGGATATTAGCTCTGATGATGTGGAATCTGTTTGGGCAGAGCTGAGAAATACCATGGGGCAGGAAATGTTAGTGGGTGTTGTATACAGACCCCCAAACAGTAATGCTGAGGTTGGGGATGGCATTAAACGGGAAATTAGAGACGCGTGCAATAAGGGCACAGCAGTAATCATGGGTGACTTCAATCTACATATAGATTGGGCTAACCAAATTAGTAACAATACTGAGGAGGAGGAATCTCTAGAGTGTATACGGGATGTGCAGTGTATGTAACCTGTACCACCTTAAGAGGATACCTTAAGGGATGGACTACTTTTTGATGGTTCCTGTACATTGTAGTACCGGTGGTGACCACACCGGTATATATATATTATTATATATATAACCCTGTGGAGCAAAGTGTATTCCAGTTCAGCCCTGACCCTCAATTACTAAAGAGCTGTTTAATTATTTCTGTAGTCTGTGTCCAGTTATTCAGCATAACTACATTGGGAAACACAGACTCAACAGTGGCGACGAGTCTGATCTTACCTAGCGGCAGTTGCATCAAAGGAAGCTTCGCCTCTGAAACGGGCGTCGATCAAGGACATCCACCCTCAACATCCTGCTGGGCACTGCATAGCACGGGAGGCAATCGGGAACCCGGGTTGGTTTCTGGCCATGAAGTCAAACATCAGTGAACATCCCTTCGACGACAGCGGCGGGTAAGCCCGATCGAGTGGCACGGGGGGGAAGTCGACCGAGTTGTCAGTAAGAGAAGGGGAGGGAAACGATGAAAAGGGCGGAGAACACAACCGCAGCCGGTGTCAGGGGCCAGACTGCAATCGGGGCAGAGACGCGCAGCAGCCAGAAAAGCGTTTATGTCCACAAGGACCGCGGGAGCGGCGGGGGAACAAGAGCAGCAGCGTAGGGGAAAATAAAGGACCGCTGGGAGGCGAGAACGGCAACAGCGCGGTAATCGCCATTTTGAGTCGGCAGGGGAAGAAGACAAGCGCAGGAAAAGCCGCCAAGCACGGGAAGCCGCCATTTTGAAAAAAAAAATAAAATAAAATAAAATAATAATCATATCCGAAGGAAAGGAAACTCAACAAGGATACCAAAAACGGGTAACATCACTGCTTTTGATAGCGATGTGGAAGATTGGGCCACTTATGTGGAACGCGTCGAAGTTTACTGTACAATGAATGAGGTACCGGAGGATAAGAAAGCACTAACCCTATTAAACTCGATGGGTGCGAAGACGTACGGGTTATTAAGGAACCTTGTAACACCAGATAAACCGGTAGGAAAGAGTTTCGCGGATATTGTTACTATCCTGCAAGAGCATTTAAACCCCACGCCGCTGCTGATAGCGGAACGATTTAAATTCTACAAAAGAATTCAACTTAAAGGGGAAAGCAACGCTGAATTCTTAATCGACCTGCGCAAGTTATCAAAGTACTGTCAGTTCGGTACAGGACTAGCAGACGCACTGAGAGATAAGTTTGTATGTGGACTCCTAAGGGAAGGAACCCAGAAGCGACTGCTAGAGGAAAAGGATCTTACGCTGGACAAAGCTTTCAGCATTGCAGCATCGCACGAGGCAGCAGCGCGAGGCACTGCAGAGTTACAACAAAGGCCACTGGAATTCAGCACCAATAAAATGGCATTGGGCGCAGTAAAGTGCTATCGTTGCGGAAGGACAACGCATGACCAGAACCAGTGCTGGTTCAAAAATAAAGAATGCAGGCAATGTGGCAAACTTGGTCACATAGCGAGAGTATGCCGGTCAGGAAAGAAGACCAGCAGCAAAAAGTCGCTGCAGGAGAAGTACAAAAAAGTACACAAGGTGACAGAGAACAGTTCGGATGAACAGAAGACGGATTCAGACTCCAGCAGTAAGGAACTGGGTTGTCTAAAAATACATAATGTGGGTAACACAGCAGACCACCAAACTATCTGGGTCATGCTTCAGATAGCAGGCGTCCAAGTGAAGATGGAATTGGACACTGGATCGGCATTGACGGTCATGAATAAGCAAGATTACAAAAGGTTATTCTCGCACATTCCCCTGAGGGATACGAAGATTGTATTGAAAACATACACGGGGCAAATAGTATACCCCATCGGAAAGATAAAAGTAAATGTGGTCTACAATGGTAAAGAAAGTCAGGAAATGGACTTGTATGTGTTACCTGATGGAGGTCCGCCACTACTGGGACGGGAATGGATCCGGAGAATAAATGTGGACTGGCATTCCATACAAGCACTAACTGTAGATTCCTGTAAAGAGGACGACGTCAAACCTAAACGACTGTCCAAAATATTGGACGATGCTAAGGAGGTGTTCCAACAGGGACTGGGAACACTGAAAGGAATTACGGCAAATATCAAGGTTGAAGAACATGCAAACCCAAAATTTTTCAAAGCCAGACCGGTACCTTATGCGATACGACCTGCTGTGGAAGCAGAGCTGGAAGGGCTAGAACATTCAGGAGTACTGTCAAAGGTGGACTGGAGCGAATGGGCCACACCCA
Source organism: Somniosus microcephalus (assembly GCF_052327205.1). Classification (NCBI taxonomy): domain Eukaryota; kingdom Metazoa; phylum Chordata; class Chondrichthyes; order Squaliformes; family Somniosidae; genus Somniosus; species Somniosus microcephalus. The sequence continues at coordinate 149,511,866 of NC_140989.1, read as the reverse complement.
TTGTTCCTGTCATGAAGCGTTCGTTGAGCAACAAGCCGGGGGAACCTGGGAAGGTTCGCATCTGTGGCGATTTCAAGATCACTGTTAATCCGGTTCTTCACACGGTGCAATATCTAATTCCGCGGATTGAAGATATCTTCGCTTCGCTGTCTGGTGGGAAACACTTCACCAAGATAGACCTGGCGCAGGCGTACCTACAGGTGGAAGTTGATGAAGCGTCACGCCAGTATCTCACGATCAACACACATAAGGGCTTATATCGGTATAATAGACTGGTTTTTGGAGTGGCATCGGCTCCAGCGATTTGGCAAAGGGCCATGGAGCAGGTATTGCAGGGAATTCCAGGCACACAATGCTACCTGGACGACATTCTGATTACAGGAGATGATGATAAGGATCACCTCGCGAATTTGGAACAGGTGCTCACCAGATTGAAAGAATATGGGCTCAGAGTTAATCGCCAGAAATGTGAGTTCTTTCAAAAGCGAATCTCGTACTGCGGCCACGTCATTGACCAGGAGGGGCTCCATAAGTCACCTGACAAGATCGAAGCTGTTGTGAAAGCTCCCGCTCCGGAAAATGTATCCCAGTTGAGGTCGTTCCTTGGGTTGGTTAACTATTACCACAAGTTTCTTCCAAATTTATCCACAGTGTTACACCCGCTGAACACTCTTTTGCAAATGGGAATACCATGGAAGTGGAGCGATGATTGTAAGTGGGCTTTTCAAAAAAGCAAGGCACTGATCACCTCTAAGGAAGTGTTGGCTCACTTTAACCCAACGCTGCCTATTCGCTTAGCTTGTGATGCTTCTCCATATGGTATCGGAGCAGTGCTCTCACATAAGTTTCCAAATGGTTTGGAAAGGCCAGTCGCGTTCGCATCCAGATCATTGACCTCCGCAGAGCGCAACTATGCTCAGATAGGTAGGGAGGCTCTCAGCCTCGTGTGGGGAGTTAAGAAATTTAACCATTACCTGCAAGGCCAAAAGTTTACGCTGCTGACAGATCACCAGCCGTTGGTTTCCATTTTTAACCCTGTGGTAAACCACTGTATTGTATATTGCCACATCTGGGTGGCGCTGTGTATGGAGGCATGCCTCAGCTGACTCCACCCACCACTGTGTGGGTTTCGTTCAGACTTGTTCAGTCACTCACGAAGAAGCATGGTCTCTTCTTAGCTAATAAAAGCCTTATTCATCTCTTCTTTCGACTCATCATCTCTTCTTCGACTCATCACCTTTTATGAAGTAATTGATAAGCGTATCAAACCCTAAGAAGGGTGTTCCGGTTATGACGGCGCAGAGGCTTCAGAGATGGTCCCTTTTCCTAGGGGCACATCAATATGATATCGAATTCAAAGGTACAAAGCAACATGGTAATGTTGATGGGCTGTCGCGCCTGCCACTACCTACAGCGGAAGAGGCACCGGCAGTTGACCCTGTCGAGATATTTCACTCGACCATCATAGAATGCTTACCAGCCACCAATGCGGTATTGAGAGAGAGACCCGAAATGACCCGACACTGTCTCGGGTCTACGATTTGACAGTGCAGGGATGGCCAGCACATGGCGACCCACTGTTACCAGCATTCTCAGCCAGACGAGAACAGCTGTCCGTCTGTCAAGGAACATTGATGTATGGAACAAGGGTGATTATTCCTCCTAAATTAAGGGAGAGAGTTCTGAAGGAATTGCATGAAGGTCATCTGGGGGGAGTCAAGATGAAAAGCCTTGCTAGGGCTTATGTGTGGTGGCCAGGTATCGACAAACAAATAGAGGATCTGACTAAAAGCTGCTCAGGGTGCCAAAAATTTCAAAACGCACCTCCAATTGCACCGCTGCATCCGTGGGAATGGCCTTCAACCCCATGGCAACGTGTGCATATCGACTTTGCAGGTCCATTCATGGATTCCATGTTTTTGATAGCAGTAGACGCACATTCTAAATGGCCAGAAGTGATTAAGATGTCGACCACTACCTCTGAAAAGACAATCGCAGTTCTAAGAACCATATTTGTAAGGAATGGGTTGCCGGAACAAATATGTTCAGACAACGGACCACAGTTCATGTCAGAAGAACTCCAGAAATTCATGAAAAAGAATGGGGTGAAACACTATACATCTGCCCCATATCATCCGGCTACCAATGGGTTGGCCGAGAGATTTGTACAAACGTTCAAAAAGGCGATAAAGGCCATGAGCGAAGACCATATTCCACTACAACACAAGGTGGACAATTTCCTGATGGCATATCGTAACGCCACGCATGCAGTGACAAATCAAAGCCCTGCCATAATGTTCTATAACAGGTGGTTGCGGTCCCGGTTGGATTTGTTAAAACCCAATGTGCGTAGGGAATTCAAAAACAAGCAATTCCAGCACGTAAATAACAAGGCCACTTGGAGTTTCGAAATAGGACAACCAGTGTTGGCCAGGAACTATAGGAATGATAAATGGCAATCCGGAACAATTCGTGCCCGACAAGGACCCTTGATGTACACGGTAGACGTTGGAGAGAACGTAATACGACGTCATGCTGACCAACTTGTGGAATCGAGAACAAGGGTCGACCCCATGTCTACGGCAGAGACACCAGTTGAAGAAGTTATTGAGCCTGTAGCATCTACCTCAGACTCGAACGTACATGATGATGTTCAATCCATAGGAGATCAAATGGATGAGTCACCCCAGCAACGAGAACCAGAGACCCCTGAAAGGCGTTATCCGGCCCGGATCAGGAGGCCTCCTCAGAGACTGAATCTTTGAACAGTTTTGTGTGAAAGTTGTATATATGTTATCCATGTAATGTTTAAATTGGGGTGTACACTGTTAAGCTAAAAGGGGAGGAATTGTAGTGTATGTAACCTGTACCACCTTAAGAGGATACCTTAAGGGATGGACTACTTTTTGATGGCTCCTGTACATTGTAGTACCGGTGGTGACCACACCGGTATATATATAACCCTGTGGAGCAAAGTGTATTCCAGTTCAGCCCTGACCCTCAATTACTAAAGACCTGTTTAATTATTTCTGTAGTCTGTGTCCAGTTATTCAGAATAACTACATTGGGAAACACAGACTCAACAGGATGGTTTCCTGGACCAATATGTCGAGGAACCAATTAGAGATCAGGCCATCTTAGACTGGGTATTATGTAATGAGAAAGGATTAATTAGCAATGTTGTTGTGCGATAATATGATAGAATTCTTCATTAACATGGAGAGTGAAGTAGTTGACTAAGAGACTAAGGCCTAGAAATTCAGTTGCGTTCGCCAGCCGTTAGCGCCTTAGGAGGGGTAGATCTCGAGCGTTAGGCACTTAGCGCCCGGGCGCAGGACGATCTGCGCCTACGCCCAACTTCAGTAGACATTTAGCGCCGGCGCAAAGTGTTTGCGCGCGCTCAGCTGCGCGCGCAACTTATGACGTCATTTCGTCGTGCAACGCCCTTTGTGCGCCCCAAACCGGAACTTCAGTCGCGCCCGCCCAATGTGGGCGTGGCGGTGTTAAGAACTGTGAAGTGGAACGCAGCAGAGGCCCTGCGGGCCTCGGGGAGCGCTAATTAAAGGGCACTTACACTGAACTATAAAGGCCAGCCATTTTGCTGCAATGACTTTTCTGCAACGGATTTCTGGACAGAGACCAAGGAAGAGACCTTACTGATTTGGCCCAACATAGGAGAGGTATTTTTGGCTTCTGGCCAGAGCTTGGAAATTTGCCTCATTGTGATTTCATTGTTTGCAAGTATATTATGGGGGCTGCATGAGGTTCCAACCCTCAGTTCCAGCATTATGTGCGAAGGGCTCGCAGACGCTGTGTGAGAGGGGCAGCCATGCCTAGACGCAGAGGGGGCATCAGGCGTCGGCAACGTAGGCCTTACCCACTCAGGGAATACCGCCAGCAGGTGTCCTATCTCACCATGACTGCCGCGCAGTGTGTTAAGAGGCTGCGCTTCAGAAGGGAGGTGGTTGCAGAGATCTGCCAGCTGCTTCACAGAGATCTGCGTCCACAGCTGATGTGCAGGACATCTCTGTCGGTGGAAGTGAAGGTCACGGTGGCTCTGAACTTTTATGCAAGCGGCTCCTTCCAAGCCGCTGCTGGGGACATAGCTAACATCTCCCAGTTCGCCGTGCATCGCTGCATCCGGCAGGCCACCGATGCCCTTTTCACAAGGAGACACCAATTCATCTCCTTCCCCATGACCCTAGAGAGGCAGGAGCAGCGTGCAGTCGGATTTGCGAGGATCGCCGACTTCCCCATGGTGCAGGGCGCCATTGACTGCACGCATGTGGCTTTGCGGGCACCTATCGACAATGTCGAGGATTACCGCAACCGGAAGGGCTACCATTCCCTCAATGTACAGCTGGTGTGTGACCACAGGCAGCGCATCCTAGCTGTCAATGCCCGCTTTCCAGGCAGCAGCCACGATGCATTTATCCTGCGCCAGACTACTGTGGCTGACATGTTCCAGGCACAGCCTCCCCCAAGAGGATGGCTTATCGGGGACAAAGGCTATCCTTTGTGTACATGGCTCATGACCCCGCTCTGCGCGCCCAGGACCCCTGCTGAGGAGGCATACAACGAAAGCCATCAAGCCATAAGGAACATCATAGAGCAAACGATTGGCGTCCTCAAGCAACGATTCCGCTGCCTGGATTGCTCCGGCGGATCTCTGCAGTATTCGCCGGATAGAGTCTCCCAGTTCGTCGCCGTTTGCTGCATGCTGCACAACCTGGCTATCCGCAGGACTCAGGCACTGCCACCTCACGTTGGACCACCACCTCAGGAGGACGAGCAGGAGGACCATGAGGAGGAGGAGGAGGAGGAGGAGGAGTACCAGCCCAGGAGGGAGCCACAAGGTCCAAGGGCCGTCCGTCGGCGGCTTATTGAACGACACTTCTAGGCCCCCTGTCAGGGAATGGCTTGTGGCAATGAACGCACCTGAATGCAGCCGCTCCGCAAGCCCTCAGCCGGTTAACGCAACAACCACTTGAAACATCACACATGGACAAGCTGAATAAATAAAAAGCTTTATTGAACAAACTCAGGGCCCTTCCCACATGAAACCCAAAAACAGACAACACCCCCAAAAAACAGTCAAAAACATATCTCACTCCCACAACCTGGGGAGGAATAACAAAACTTGTCCATCCAAATGGCCTTCATCCTCGGCCTTACCAAAAGAACCCCCCCCATAGACAACACAACCACCCCCATATAAAAAAACATTTGCCAACACACTCTACTTTGTGTGCCGAGAGGGCGAGTCCTTGTCCAGGCTTTTCCGGCCCCTGGCCGACCTGCTGCTCCGCCTCAACCTGGGCCCTGTGGGTGCTGCAGGGCTGGGGGAAGGCTCCTGAGGGGCACATTGCGTGACAGCAGATGCCCTTGGGGGTCGGCCTAGACGAGCTCTGGCCCTCGAGGAGCCGGCTGCTGACTGCTGCAGCTGTGGCTGGGCAGCATCAGTCCCTCCAGCAGCTCGTCGCAGCTTCGCTGGGGGAGTGGCAGTGGCGGCTGCAGCAATGGGGGCAAGCTGGCTGATGCCAGGCGCTCGCTGCTCGCCTGAGACACTGGCACTCGGCTGGGCTGGCACTGCAGCAAGCGCAGCAATCTGGTGAAGGCCAGACCGCTGTGCTGCTGCAGCGCGGCGGGTGCCCTGGCGATGCCTGCCTGACACAGCGAGTGTGGCAGCAGTGAGTGCCCGTACTGCCCTGGTCTGTGCCCGCATCAGACCCGCCAGTGACTGCACGGCACCACTGATCAACTGGCCACTCGCTGCCTGTGCTGCCCTGAATTCGTCCCGACTCGCGTCCTGTGCTGCCCTGAATTCGGCCCGACTCGCGTCCTGTGCTGCCCTCAATTCGGCCTGACTCGCGTCCTGTGATGCCACGAATTCGGCCCGACTCGCGTCCTGTGATGCCCCGAATTGTTCGAGACCCCTGGCCTGTGCTGCCGCGAGTTGTTCGAAACCCCTGGCCTGTGAGGCCCTGAAATCGGACACACTATGAGCCAGGGACTCAATGGCCTCAGGCAACCGTGCCACAACCCCCATGAACTCGGTGTGCCGACGATCCGAGTCCGCGGACATTTGATCAAGGAGGCGCACCTCCTGGGCGAGGACCGTCTCCGGACTGGAGGCCGGACTCTCCCTCTGGGGAGAAGGCAGCCGAGCTGCCCGACCCTTCCCGCGTGGCTGCACGCCACTGGGCCCAGCAACTACACTCCCCTGCAACACTTCCCCCCTCTGGGGAGAAGGCAGCCGAGCTGCCCGACCCTTCCCGCGTGGCTGGACGCCACTGGGCACAGGAGCTACACTCCCCTGCAACACTTCCCCCCTCTGGGGAGAAGGCAGCCATGCTGCCCGACCCTTCCCGCGTGGCTGGACGCCACTGGGCACAGGAGCTACACCCCCCTGCAACACTTCCCCCTGGCTCTCCTCCAGGGAAGACGTGTCCCCTCCATTGCCATCCCCTGGAGCGGATGAGGGTTCCCCCGATGGGCCGCCTTCCTCTTGCTCCTCCTCGTCCCCCTCCTCCGAGGGACTGACACTCGCAGCTTCAGGGACCTCCTCCTCACCAGCTGAAAGCAGGAAGGCACAAGAGTAGCTTTAGAGTGAGGACAGGGCATCAGCGAGGGAGGCATGAGTGGTGGCATTCTGCGCATTGGTCGGACAGTGGCAAAGGATGTAGATCTGAAGCACAAGGGGAACGAGAGAGGTCCAAAAGGTCATGTCCTTACCATTGGGGCCCAGCACAGGGTCGGCATCTCCAATTGCAACGGGGCCAATCACCCGGGCACCCATGAGTCGACCCACGCGCTCCTCCAGGTCACTGAGCTGCTGGAACTGGGGACGGCCTCCCCCGGTGACAGTCCGGCTCTTCAGATTCTGGGCCAGCTTGGCCTGCAAGAGAAAGGATGGCCTCTAAGTACAGTGTGGTGCCCTGTTGTGTGCACTGCCTCCCATGGTCGAATAGCTTGGCCAGTGTGTAAAGTGCAGAAAGTGCAATTGATGTTCATGCCAGTGCCATAGCTGCTGGATGAGGGCTGGCCATTAGGCCTTTGAGGTCCCTTTGCCCATAATGTGAGGTGCACATGCAAGGATGAGGAGGACACTGGAAAGGGTACTCACCCTGACAATCCGAGTGAGGTCGTTAAACTTTTTCCGGCATTGGACAACAGTCCGGGGGACATCGCAGGTGGCTGTGACCCTCTGGGCGATATCCCTCCAGGCTCTCCTGTACACCCTGTTGGGAGGCTTCTTGCCACTGTCCGGGAACAAGATATGGCTTCTCTTCTCCAAAGCCCTAACCAGCACCTTTAAATCATGGCCAGAGAAGCGCTGCGCTCGTTCACGGGCCCTCTGCATCCTTCCTGGCGCTATTTCTCTCCAGCAGCAGTGTTTAGGCCTAGCTGGAGGGCTGCAGTATCCAGGGCGTGGCAGCAGACCAAGTCGACCCTTCCCCCTTTAAGAGCTGGCCGGCGCCAGGGTGTCTGCTGTCAATCAAAACATGACCGCACCTGCGCTGCGCCCGGCCTCGGCGGTATCAGTCTGCACCGCCGGCTTAGCGCCTAAGGATAGCCGTGCATCGCCAGTTTTAGCGCTCGAGCAAACTCCTTGGCCAAAGCTACTGAATTTCGGCAAACTGCCCTCCACTTTCCGGCGGGCGCAAACTTTAGCGGCCGCCCGACTTTACCGCCCCAAAAGTGGCTATACTGAATTTCTAGGCCTAGGGTCCTGAATTTAAATAAAGGAAACTACGATGGTATGAGGCGCGAGATGGCTAGGATGGATTGGGGAATGTTACTTAAAGGGTTGACGGTGGATAGGCAATGGCAAACATTTAAAGAGCACATGGAAGAACTACAGAATTTGATCATCCCTGTTTGGCATAAAAATAAAACAAAAAAGGTGACTCAACCGTGGCTAACAAGGGAAATTAGGGATAGCATACGAGCCAAGGAGAGAACATATAAATTGGCCAGAAAAAGCAGCAAACCTGAGGATTGGGAACAGTTTAGGATTCAGCAAAGGAGGACAAAGGGATTAATTAAGAGGGGGTGATGGGCCTTCAATAACCACAAAACTAGAAGTTATAGACTTAAACAAGTTGGCTTTTAATCACTAAGATCAGAGCTAACATCTCAACACGCCGACTGGTTCACAGGAATGAGTCATACAGATCCTGGGATCTTTATGTAAGAGAAGCCAGGGGCGGAGCCAAGAGCCAAGACCTGGAACCTCCCAGGTTAGTCGGGAAAGAGGAAGTGAAACTATACACGGTGGGGGAGGGTAATATACATGAGTGCAAAACGAATACAGGATCAAGACAAACAGATTTCATTACATTCACCCCTTCTATAGATTTAGTCCATCGGGGTGATGTTTCTTAAAAGTTGGTATAAGTGAGTCTGTCAGGAGGTTTTGCAGTTCTCAGTGATCGGCGCAAAGCCGGTTGGGGTGCCTCTAGGGGAGTGGATTCTGGTTCCTCCGCTGTCCGGGCCTCCGCAGTGTCTTCCAGGTTATCTGCAGTGTCCTCCAGGTTAAAGTTGGGTATTGATACCTCTGGGCGTCCTGTCTCTTTGTAGTGTAGGTCTTCATCGGGTAGTCTCCCATCGTTCTCTCCGCTCCCCGAGGGAGCAAGGTCTTTTATGGAAACAGTGTCCTCTCGCCCGTCAGAGTATTCGATATAGGCGTACTGAGGGTTTGCATGGAGGAGCTGTACCTTTTCCACAAGGGGGTCCATTTTATGGCCTCTCACGTGCTTCCGCAATAGTACTGTCCCCGGAGACGTCAGCCACGCGGGTAGAGATATGCCCGAGGTGGATTTCCGGGGGAAAACGAACATCTTTTCGTGAGGGGTAGCATTAGTGGCAGTACATAACAGAGACCTTATGGAGTGGAGCACATCTGGGAGGACTTCCTGCCAGCGGGAGGTCGGAAGGCCTTTTGACTTTAAGGCTAACGTGACAGCCTTCCAAACAGTAGCATTCTCCCTTTCCACTTGCCCATTACCCCGGGGGTTGTAGCTAGTGGTTCTGCTAGTGGCTATCCCCTTCGAGAGCAAGAACTGGCGCAGCTCGTCACTCATGAATGACGTCCCCCTATCGCTGTGTATGTAGTTCGGCATGCCAAACATGCAGAATAGATTACAGAGACACTTGATGACCGTGGCACTGGTCATGTCTGGGCAGGGAATGGCGAAGGGGAAGCGGGAATATTCATCAATGATATTGAGGAAGTATAGGTTACGGTCGGCAGAGGGAAGGGGTCCCTTGAAGTCCAGACTTAGGCGCTCGAATGGCCGTGTGGCTTTGATAAGGTGTGCACGGTCAGGCCTGTAGAAACGAGGCTTGCATTCCGCACAGATGCGGCAGGCTCTGGTCATTGCCCTGACCTCCTCGATGGAGTGGGGCAGATTGCGGGACTTTATAAAATGGCATAGTCGGGTGACCCCTGGGTGACAGAGGTCGTTGTGGAGACCCTGTAATTTGTCCGTATGAATGCTGGCACACATTCCCCGTGATAGGGCATCTGGGGGTTCATTAAGGGCTCCCGGCCTGTACATAATATCATAGTCGAACGTGGATAGTTCGATCCTCCACCTGAGTATTTTGTCATTCTTGATTTTCCCCCTTTGTTTGTTATTAAACATGAAAGCCACCGACCACTGGTCGGTGAGCAGGGTGAAACGTTTGCCAGCTAGGTAGTGTCTCCAGTGCCGCACTGCCTCCACTATAGCCTGTGCCTCCTTCTCGACAGAAGAGTGCCTGATTTCAGGTCCCTGAAGGGTTCGGGAGAAGAAGGCCACAGGTCTCCCAGCCTGATTGAGGGTCGCAGCTAAGGCAAAGTCTGACGCATCGCTTTCGACTTGAAAGGGAATGCATTCGTCCACTGCACACACTGCAGCCCTTTCAATGTCCTGTTTACTACTGGTGAAAGCCTCCCCAGCTTCAGCTGATAGTGGGAAGGACGTCGATTTAATGAGGGGTCGGGCCTTATCAGAGTAATTGGGCACCCATTGGGCATAATACGAAAAAAATCCCAGGCACCTTTTTAAAGCTTTGGGATTGTGTGGCAGGGGCAGTTCCTTTAGGGGGCGTAATCGGTCAGGGTCCGGTCCAATTCCCCCATCTTCCACCACACAGCCGAGGATACAGAGATGGGTTGTGTTGAAGACACATTTGTCTTCGTTGTAGGTTAGATTCAGCTTTAGGGCAGTTTTTAAAAATCTCGCAAGATTTAGATCGTGGTCTTGCTGGTTGTGCCCGCAGATAGTGACATTGTCCAGATAGTGGTAGGTAGCTTGTAATTTATTCTCGTCAACCATGCGGTCCATCTCACGTTGGAAGACCAAGACCCCATTTGTTACCCCGAAGGGCACTCTGAGAAAATGGTAGAGGCGCCCGTTCGCCTCGAAGGCGGTGTATGGGTGGTCCTCTGTTCTAATGGGGAACTGGTGATACGCGGATTTGAGGTCGATAGTCGAGGAGACTTGGTATTGCGCAATCTGGTTGACCATTTCTGATATGCGGGGTAAAAGGTAGGCGTCCAGTTGGGTATAAATATTAACAGTCTGGCTGTAGTCAATTACCATCCGTTTCTTTTCGCTATTTTTAACTATGACTACTTGGGCACGCCACGGGCTGGTACTGCATTCAATAATGCCTTCCCGCAGGAGTCTGTCCACTTCCGCCTTGATAAAGTGTCTGTCTTCCAGACTGTACCATCTACTTTTGGTCACTATGGGCCTACAGTTCGGAGCGAGATTAGCGAATAAAGAGGGCGGGCTGATTTTTAAGGTTGATAGGCCACAGACTGTGAGTGGCGGCTGGGACCCGCCATATGCTAGCGTGACACTTTCGTGGTGGCACTGGAAGTCCAGGCCCAAGATTACATTAACACAGAGTTCTGGCATCACGAGGAGTTTAAAATCCTTGTAGTCCGTGCCTTTTACAGTCAGTGTTACCACACAGTAGCCCAAAATGTCCGAAGTGTGGGGCTTAGCAGCCATAGCAATTCTGCTCCGTGTAGGGGTTACCGTTAATGAGTGCCGCCGTACCAGGCTAGGGTGGATAAAACTCTCGGTACTCCCACAGTCAATTAAACATTTCGTTAAATTCCCGTTTACCTGTATGTCCATCATGGATTTTGTCAACGGGTGTGGCCTGGATTGATCCACCGTGATCGAAGCCACTGTTGGGCCCTGGGCGGCCGTTGAGTCGGGAAAAGATGGCGGATCCCAAGATGGCGGCCCGCACGGCATGCACGAGGCGGTGACAGAGTTGGAAATCAGATTCCCCCTGCAGACTTTGCTAAAATGCCCCTTTTTCTTACATTTGAAGCATGTAGCGTCCTTCGCTGGGCATCGTTGTCTGGGGTGCTTGGCCTGGCCGCAGAAGTAGCATTTCAGGCCTCGAGACATTGCTGCTGTAGTAGGACTCCTGGGTGAACTTCTGTGTGGGGACTCCGGCGGTGTAGAGCTGGTCTGAGACCTGGATGGGGAAGATGGCTGATTCCAAGATGGCGGCCCGCTCGGCGCGCACGAGGTGGTGAGGGCCGCATGGCCGGAAGAATAAGAGTCAGAGTTTTTCTGGGCCACGTCCAGCGATCGCGCAGTGGCCACTGCCTTTTTTAAGTCCAGGACCTCCTTCTCCAGCAGTCTCTGCCGGATATAATTCGATTTGAGGCCCGTGATGAAGGAATCGCGGACCAATTCGTCAGAGTACACGTTGGCCGTCACGGCCTTGCAGTTACAGTCCCGGACTGAGATGAGGAGGAATTTCTTCACCCAGAGAGTGGTGAACCTGTGGAATTCTCCACCGCAGAAGGCAGTTGAGGTCAACTTATTATTAAATATATTCAAGAAGGAGTTAAATATATTTCATAAGGCTAAAGGGATCAAGGGATATTGGGAGAAAGCAGATACAGGGTACTGAATTTGGATGATCAACCATGATCTCATTAAATGGTGGAACAGGCTCGAGGGGCCGAATGGCCTACTCCTGCTCCTATCTTGTATGTTTCTATATTTCTAGCTTAGAAAAGATCAGAATAAAGTTGCAGGAATAAAAGTTAGGCAGGGATGCTGCAGATTAAAGTGACACAGAACATTGTAAAATCACGAAACATCCCAAAACAGAGAAAGAACCATTGGTTCTATTGCTGTTATGGCAGTGAGCACTGGAACAATTTTATTTGGCTGGTTCTGGTCTCTTGTTCCTGGTATGGCACCGAGGGGGCTAAAGAAACATTGATTTAATGCACTATTCTCTGTAGCAACTGGTTCAAAAGGAAACATTCAGGGTGTTCTGGGATGCACTTATAAGGATTGAATGGAGTTGAGTAAAAATGATTTGTAATGGGTATGGTTTAGAAATTCGATCGCACCTGAAAACGGGCTCGCGGGGGACGTGGTGCGCACTGCAGGTGCCTGTTAACGTTAGCTCAGGCAGCACCTAATATTCGTGCTGCCTGCTGATTATAACCTGCCTTCTCTATTTTTACCACTCATTGGCTGCATGCCTGTCTGGAAGGCTGAGAGTCACGTGTCTTGGACGCCACTAAAAGACACATGTCACCTTTTAAAGGCCAGGTGCACTCTGGCTGCCGGAGGAAAGAAAGAGGCGCTCTAAGCTAGATAGGTACATCGTACCCCCAGGCTCTAAGATGCTGCGTTGGAAACCCTGGCAGTGGACAGGAGTTGGGATATCCTCTCCCCCCCCCCTTCAAACCCCACCCCCCAGGGGGTAGGATGCCCTCCAGGCATCATCTCCATCAACAGTGGGAAGAGGTGACAGAGTATGTGAATGCCAGCAGCTTAGCTCCCAGGTCATGGCTGCAATACCACAAAAAATTTCAATGACCTCACCAGAGTTGTCAAGATAACAATACTGCTCTCTTACTCTCTGGTCACACTGCCATCACCTACAGCCTTACTCCTCACAATACTCCCCTCAGTGCACTTCTCGCCCACTTCTCATCAGATTGGGGAAGGTCTTCTTGCTGTGCCAATTTCATGTGCTGTCCCCGTTGCACAGCAAAGTCTCCCATAATCACAATGCGAAAGAATTTCTGTGGGCTATACCACAGAGCGCCACCAGACTTGTCCAGGCACAAAAGCGTTGCTGAGCAGTCCGATGGTGTGCTTTATGATGGCTCTAATGGGCCCATGGCTTTAGTTGAATCTCCCTTCAGGCAGGCAAGTGTAATTTACGTAGAGGTGTCACGAGCTGTGTACAAAGAGAATAGTCCTTGTCCCCAAGCAGCAAGCCGAGATGGGTCAAAGAATTGGGGGGAGATGGTGGGCTAGCGCAGTACGTAGGCGTCATGAAGATGACCAGGAAACTGGGCGCAGACCTGCTTAATTTGCTGGCAGCGATACCGCACCAGCCAGATATTAATGGACGTGATAGCCTTTCCTGTTTATGAAGGCTGCCCCTGATAGCTACACGGGTGCAGTCAATCACAGCCTGAGCTTGTGGGAAGACTGCTATGGCTGCAAAGCCTACAGCTTTCTCCTGGTGACTGCTGGCGTCCATGAGAAATGTAATTAAACCGTCGGCCGTGAAAAAGAGGATGTCAGTGACCTTGCTTGATGCAGGCATGGATGCAGGCTAACTAATGTGACGGGATGTCACCCGCCGCAGCCTGCAAAGAGCCTGAGACAAAGAGAAATGACTGGCGGTGCTCACTTTGACTGCCTCAGGCAACGCACGGCCAACTGGGAGTGTGGGTTGCAGGCCTTATTGTAAGAGACTGCAGAGGTCGGTGACTATTTGCATATGCAAATAAGGGGTTTAACGACTGCTTCTGGTTCCTGCTGCTACTTTATCTTGCCCCGAGGCAGCCAGCAGCAGTCCTGGTTACCTCCGGGAAAATCAACTCGATACACCACGTAAGTAAAAAAAAAGGGACATACTTACCATAATCCCCACCGCTCCCGGGCCCGAGATATCTGACCTCCGACCTCCTTCCCAACCCCAACCTCCAGGCGCGCCCCCAATCTGCCACCACCCCCCCACCCCTGGCCCCTACCGCCTAGCCACCCAACAGCACACCCGACCCACCAACAGTATTCCCGAGGCCAGCGATCTTCCTACCCAATTAACCACCGAAGCCCTATCGCGGACTCCGAAGCCCACCCGTTCCTCCTCCGGAACCCCGTGATCCAAACCGATCACTTACCTGGAACATGGAGCACTAACCTGTGCAGCCTCCTACTGCAGCACCATCTTTTTTTATTATTTATTCACGGGATGTGGGCGTCGCTGGCAAGACCAGCATTTATGTGTACCTTTATACTGACATAGTAATGTAATGTAATGGGCCCATAGAAGGTAAGATACATTTTGTACTAAAAGAAAATCACAAAAACTTGAAAAAAATTCAAAAACAAATTGTGAACTTTAAAAATAACTCATTTCACCATCACAGTAACACTTCCAGCTCTATGGCTAACAATGAATGTTCTAATTTAGAAAAGGTCAGAATAAAGGTGCAGGAATAAAAGTTAGGCAGGAACACTGCAAATTAAAGTGACGCAGAACATTGTAAAATCACGATACATCCCAAAACAGAGAAAGAACCATTGGTTCTATTGCTGTTATGGCAGTGAGCACTGGAACAAATTTTTTTGGCTGGTTCTAGTCTCCTGTTCATGGTATGGCACCGAGGGGGCTAAAGAAACATTGATTTAATGCTCTATTCTCTGTAGCAACTGGTTCAAAAGGAAACATTCAGGGTGTTCTGGGATGCACTTATAAGGATTAAATAGAGTTGAGTAAAAATGATTTGCAATGGGTATGGTTTAGAAATTCGATCACGTCTGAAAACGGGTTGGCGGGGGGCGTGGTGCGCACTGCAGGTGCCTGTTAACGTTAGCTCAGGCAGCACCTAATATTCGTGCTGCCTGCTGATTATAATCTGCCTTCTCTATCTTCACCACTCATTGGCTGCACGCCTCTCTGGAGGGCTGAGCATCACGTGTCTTGGACGCCAATAAAAGACACACGTCACCTTTTAAAGGCCAGGTGCACTCTGGCTGCCGGAGGAAAGAAAGAGGCGCCTCTAAGCTAGATAGGTACATCGTACCTCCAGGCTCTAAGATGCTGCGTTGGAAACCCTGGCAGTGGACAGGAGTTGGGATATCCTCTCCCCCCCCCTTCAACCCCCACCCCCCAGGGGGTAGGATGCCCTCCAGGCATCATCTCCATCAACAGTGGGAAGAGGTGACAGAGTATGTGAATGTCAGCAGCTTAGCTCCCAGGTCATGGCTGCAATACCACAAAAAAGTTCAATGACCTCACCAGAGTTGTCAAGATAACAATACTGCTCTCTTACACTCTGGTCACACTGCCATCACCTACAGCCTTACTCCTCACAATATTCCCCTCAGTGCACTTCTCGCCCACTTCTCATCAGACTGGGGAAGGTCTTCTTGCTGTGCCGATTCCATGTGCTGTCCCCGTTGCACAGCAAAGTCTCCCACAATCACAATGCGAAAGAATTTCTGTGGGCTATACCACAGAGCGCCACCAGACTTGCCCAGGCACAAAAGCATTGCTGAACAGTCCGATGGTGTGCTTTATGATGGCTCTAATGGGCCCATGGCTTTAGTTGAATCTCCCTTCAGGCAGGCAAGTGTGATTTACGTAGAGGTGTCACGAGCTGTGTACAAAGAGAATAGTCCTTGTCCCCAAGCATCAAGCTGAGATAGGTCAAAGAGTTGGAGGGAGATGGTGGGCTGGCGCAGTACATAGCCGTCATGAAGACTACCAGGAAACTAGGTGCAGACCTGCTTAATTTGCTGGCATGAATCCCTCACCAGCCAGACGTTAATGGACATGATAGCCTTTCCTGTTTATGAAAGCTGCCCCTGATAGCTACACGGTGTGGTGTATGTAACCTGTTCCACCTTAAGAGAACTTAAGCCTGTTCCACCTTAAGAGATGTACTACTTTCTCTGGCTGCTGTATACGTAATACCGGTGGTGACCACCGGTATATAAGCACTGTGTAGTAAGATTGTATGTAGATTAGTCCTGACCTCCAACCAGTAAAGACCTGTTGAACTTTAATCTTGTAGTCTGTGTGTTATTAATTACAACTAGAACACACAGGCCTAGAAATTCAGTCTAGCCACTTTTGGGGTGGTAAAGTCGGGCGGGCGGTAAAGTTAGCGCCCGCCGGAAAGTGGAGGCCACTTCGCCGAAATTCAGTAGCTTTGGCCAAGGAGTTTGGGCGAGCGCTGAAACTGGCGTTGCACTCCTATCTTTAGGCGCTAAGCCGGCGGTGCGGACTGATAACGCCGAGGCCGGGCGCAGCGCAGGTGCGGTCATGTTTTGATTGACAGCAGACACCCTGACGCCGGCCAGCTCTTAAAGGGGGAAGGGTCGACTTTGTCAGCTGCCACGCCCTGGATAGTGGAGCCCTGCAGCTAGGCCTGAACACTGCTGGTGGACCCAAATAGCGCCTGAAGCCATGCAGAAGGCCCGTGAACGAGCGCAGCGCTTCTCAGAGCATGCTTTGAGGGTGCTGCTTAGGGGGTTGGAAAAGAACAGAGAGATCTTGTGCCCGGACAGTGGCAAGAAGGCTCCCAGGAGGCAGTACAGGAGAGCCTGGAGGGAAATCGCCCTGAGGGTGTCAGCCAACAGCGATGTCCCCAGGACTGGTGACCAATGCCGCAAGAAGTACAACGACCTCACTCGGTTGGTCAGGGTGAGTACCCTTTCCAGTGTCCTCCTCATCCTTGCATGTGCACCTCCCATTATGGGCAAAGGGACCTCAAAGGCCTAATGGCCAGCCCTCCTCCCGCAGCTATGGCACTGGCATGATCATCAATAGCACTTTCTGCACTTCACACACTGGCCAAGCTATTCGACCATGGGAGGCAGTGCACACAACAACAGGGCACCACACTGGCCAAGCTATTCGACCATGGGAGGCAGTGCACACAACAACAGTGCACCACACTGTACTTAGAGGCCATCCTTTCTCTTGCAGGCCAAGCTGGCGCAGAATCTGAGAAGCCAGACTGTCACCGGGGGAGGCCGTGCCCAGTTCCAGGAGCTCAGTGACCTGGAGGAGCGCGTGGCTCGACTTATGCGTGCCCGGGTGGTTGGCCCCATTGCTATTGGAGATGCCAACCCTGTGCTGGGCCCCAATGGTAAGGACATGACCGTTTGCACCTCTCTCGTTCCCCTTGCGCTTCATATCTACATCCTTTGCCACTGTCCGACCAATGCGCATAATGCCACCAATCATGCCTCCCTCGCTGACTCCCTGTCCTCACTCTAAAGCTACTCTTGTGCCTTCCTGCTTTCAGCTGGTGAGGAGGAGGTCCCTGAAGCTGAGAGTGCCAGTCCCTCGGAAGAGGAGGACGACGAGGACCAAGAGGAAGGCGGCACATCGGGGGAACCCTCATCCGCGCCAGGGGATGGCAATGGAGGGGACACGTCTTGCCTGGAGGAGAGCCAGGGGGAAGTGTTGCAGGGGGGTGTAGCTCCTGGGCCCAGTGGCGTCCAGGCACGCGGGAAGGGTCGGGCAGCACGGCTGCCTTCTCCCCAGAGGGGGGAAGTGTTGCAGGGGGGTGTAGTTGCTGGGCCCAGTGGCGTCCAGGCACGCGGGAAGGGTCGGGCAGCACGGCGGCCTTCTCCCCAGAGGGGGGAAGTGTTGCAGGGGAGGGCAGTTGCTGGGCCCAGTGGCGTCCAGGCACGCGGGAAGGGTCGGGCAGCACGGCGGCCTTCTCCCCAGAGAGAGAGTCCGGCCTCCAGTCCAGAGACGGTCCTCGCCCAGGAGGTGCGCCTCCTTGATGAAATGTCCGCGGCCTCGGAGCGGCGCCACAACGAGTTCATGGGGGTTGTGGGACAGTTGCCTCAGGCCATTGAGTCCCTGGCTCATAGTGTGGCCGATTTCGGGGACTCACAGGCCAGGGGTGTCGACCAACTCGCGGCAGCACAGGACGCGAGTCGAGAGTTCATGAGTGGTGCCGTGCAGACACTGGCTGATCTGATGCGGGCACAGACCAGGGCAGTTCGGGCACTCACTTCTGCCACACTCGCTGTGTCACGGAAGCATCGCCAGGGCACCCGCCGCCCTGCTGCAGCACAGCGGTCTGGCCTTCACCAGATTGCTGCGCTTGCTGCAGTGCCAGCCCGGCCGAGTGCCAGTGTCTCTGGCGACCAGCGAGCGCCTGGCATCAGCCAGCTTGCCCCCATTGATGCAGCCGCCACTGCCACTCTCCCAGCCAAGCTGCGACGAGCTGCTGGAGAGACTGATGCTGCCCAGCCACAGCTGCAGCAGTCAGCAGCCGGCCCCTCCAGGGCCGGACCTCGTCTAGGCCGACGCCCAAGGGCATCTGCCGTCACGCATTGTGCCCCTCAGGAGCCTTCCCCCAGCCTTGCAACACCCACAGGGCCCAGGTTGAGGCGGAGCAACAGGTCGGGCAGGGGCCGGAGAAGCCTGCACAAGGACTCACCCTGTCGGTACACCAAGTAGAGTGTGTTGCCAACTGTTTTTTTATATGGGGGTGTTTGTGTTCTGTATGGGGGGGGGCTTATTTTGCTAACGCCGAAGATGAAGGCGACTGTTTTTTTATATGGGGGTGTTTGTGTTCTGTATGGGGGGGTTTGTCTTGGTTAGGCCGAGGATGAAGGCCAATTGGATGGACAAGTTTTGTTATTCCTCCCCAGGTTGTGGGAGTGAGATATGTTTTTGACTGTTTTTTGGGGGTGCTGTCTGTTTTTCTGTTTCATGTGGGCAGGGCCCTGAGTTTGTTAAATAAAGCTTTTTATTTATTCAGCTTGTCCAGGTGTCATGTTTCAAGTGGTTGTTGCGTTAAACGGCTGAGGGCTTGCGGAGCGGCTGCATTCAGGTGCGTTCATTGCCACAAGCCATTCCCTGACAGGGGGCCTAGAAGTGTCGTTCAATAAGCCGCCGGCGGACAGCCCTTGGACCTTGTGGCTCCCTCCTGGGCTGGTACTCCTCCTCCTCCTCCTCCTCCTCCTCATGGTCCTCCTGCTCGTCCTCCTGAGGTGGTGGTCCAACATGAGGTGGCAGTGCCTGAGTCCTGCGGATAGCCAGGTTGTGCAGCATGCAGCAAACGACGACGAACTGGGAGACTCTATCCGGCGAATACTGTAGAGATCCGCCGGATCGATCCAGGCAGCGGAACCGTTGCTTGAGGACGCCAATCGTTTGCTCTATGATGTTCCTTGTGGCTTGATGGCTTTCGTTGTATGCCTCCTCCGCAGGGGTCCTGGGCGCGCTGAGCGGGGTCATGAGCCATGTACACAAAGGGTAGCCCTTGTCCCCAATAAGCCATCCCCTTGGTGGAGGTTGTGCCTCATACATGTCAGCCACAGTAGTCTGGCGCAGGATAAATGCATCGTGGCTGCTTCCTGGAAAGCGGGCATTGACAGCTAGGATGCGCTGCCTGTGGTCACACACCAGCTGTACATTGAGGGAATGGTAGCCCTTCCGGTTGCGGTAATCCTCGGCATTGTCGATAGGTGCCCGCATAGCCACATGCGTGCAGTCAATGGCGCCCTGCACCATGGGGAAGTCGGCGATCCTGGCAAATCCGACTGCACGCTGCTCCTGCCTCTCTAGGGTCATGGGGAAGGAGATGAATTGGTGTCTCCTTGTGAAAAGGGCATCGGTGACCTGCCGGATGCAGCGATGCACGGCGAACTGGGAAATGTTCGCTATGTCCCCAGCAGCGGCTTGGAATGAGCCGCTTGCATAAAAGCTCAGAGCCACCGTGACCTTCACTTCCACCGACAGAGACGTCCTGCACATCAGCTGTGGACGCAGATCTCTGTGAAGCAGCTGGCAGATCTCTGCAACCACCTCCCTTCTGAAGCGCAGCCTCTTAACACAATGCGCGGCAGTCATGGTGAGATAGGACACCTGCTGCCGGTATTCCCTGAGTGGGTAAGGCCTACGTTGCCGACGCCTGATGGCCCCTCTGCGTCTAGGCATGGCTGGCCCTCTCACACAGCGTCTGCGAGCCCTTCGCACATAATGCTGGAACTGAGGGTTGGAACCCCATGCAGCCCCCATAATAAAATTGCAAACAGTGAAATCACAATGAGTGAAATTTCCAAGCTCTGGCCAGAAGCCAAAAATACCTCTCCTATGTTGTCCCAAATCAGGAAGGTCTGTTCCTTGGTCTCTGTCCAGAAATCCAAAGCACTAAAGTCATTGCAGCAAAATGGCTGGCCTTTATATTTCAGTCTAAGTGCCCTTTAATTAGCGCTCCCCGAGGCCCGCAGGGCCTCTGCTGCGTTCCACTTCACAGTTCTTAACAGCGCCACGCCCACATTGGGCGGGCGCCACTGAATTTCCGGTTTGGGGCACACAAACAGCGTTGCACGACGAAATGACGTCATAAGCTGCGCGCGCAGCTGAGCGGGCGCAAACACTTTGCGCCGGCGCTAAATGTCAACTGAAGTTGGGCGTAGGCGCAGATCGGCCTGCGCCCGGGCGCTAAGTGCCTAGCGCTCGAAATCTACCCCTCTTATGGCGCTAACGGCTGGCGGACGCAACTGAATTTCTAGGCCACAGACTTTACAGTGGCGACGAGTCAGATTCTTACCCTGCGGCAGTTATATCCACGGCGGCTTCATCCACAGAACGGACGTCGAAGAGAGACTTCCACCCTCATCACCCTGCTGGAAGACACGTCGCGAGGCAGACATCGAGAAACCAGAGTGCAGAAGACATCCTGAACTCGAAGCCTCCATCAGCGGCTGTCAGCTATCTTCTTTCTACCTCGGTAGTGGGTAAGCCGGGCAGCGATGCGACCAGAAAGTCGGCCGCGTTGGCTGTACAGACGGGGAGGGAAGACGGAGGAATAAGGGCGGTGAGATCGATCGCGGCTGGTGATAAGGGCCGGGCCGCATTCGGGCTAAAAAGGCGCAGCGTCTGGGGGCAACTGAAGGCGCGAGAGCCGCGGTGAAGCGGAGACAGCGTCAGGGGACAGGTGAAGACCGCCAAGCATGGAAAAACCGCCATTTTGTAGGCGGAGGACGAAGACAAGAGCGCGGAAGCCGCCATCTTGGATAAAAATAAAAATAAATTAAATTGCAACGATGCCTAAACATGGGAACATTAATACCTTTGATAGCGACATCGAAGATTGGGCTATGTATGTAGAACGCATACAAAATTATTGTAAAGCAAATAAAATCCCAGATGAAGAGAAAGCACTAACATTATTAAACTTAATGGGTGCGAAGACATACGGGCAATTGAAACACCTTTTATCACCAGATGAACCGGCGGATAAGACGTTCGAGGAGATTGTTACTGTCCTGAAAAATCATCTAAACCCCACACCGCTGATGCTAGCGGAATGATTTAAATTTTACAGCAGAAGGCAGCTGAAGGATGAAAGCAATGCTGAATATTTAATGGAATTGCGTAAGCTAGCAAAGTACTGTCAATTTGGAACGAGACTGACAGAGGCGCTACGAGATAAATTTGTGTGTGGTTTATTAAAAGAAGATACACAAAAGCGATTGCTCGAGGAGAATGAGCTGACGCTTGAGAAAGCGGTCACTATGGCAGCAGCACACGAAGCCGCAGCGAGAGGCACGGCAGTAATGCAGCTACGGTCACCGGAACTCAGTACAAATAAATTGGGTTTGAGTACTGTAAAATGTTATCGTTGCAGAAAGACAACGCACGATCAGAACCAGTGTTGGTTAAAAAACCAAGAATGCAGAACGTGTGGCAGGCTTGGCCACATAGCTAAAGTATGCCGGTCAGGAAAGAAGACCAGCAACAAAAAGTCACCGCAAGGAAAATACATAAAGGTACACAAGGTGACAAAGAACAGTTCGACCGAACAGAAGTCAGATTCAGACGCTAGCAGTAATGAACTGGGTAGCTTAAGAGTACACAACGTTGGTAAGGATGCAGATCTCCAGACAATTTGGGTCACCCTTCAGATAGCAGGAGTCCAAGTAAAGATGGAATTGGACACTGGATCGGCATTGACGGTCATGAATAAGAAAGATTACAAAAGGTTATTCCAACATATTCCCCTACGGGATACGGAGATTATATTGAAAACATACACGGGGCAAAGAGTGTACCCCATCGGAAAGATAGAGGTAAAAGTGGTCCACAAGGGCGAAGAAAGCCAAGTAATGGACTTATATGTGCTACCTGAAGGAGGTCCACCACTACTGGGACGGGAGTGGATTAGGAAAATGAATATGGACTGGCACTCCTTGAAGGCACTAACGGTAGATTCCGGGGAAACAGATGTCAAACCTAAACGATTGTCCAGAATATTGGATGATGCTAAAGAGGTGTTCCAGCAGGGACTGGGAACACTGAGAGGAATTACGGCAAACATCAAGATTGATGAACATGCACACCCAAAAAATTTTAAAGCCAGACCGGTACCCTATGCAATACGACCTACTGTAGAAGCGGAATTGGAAGCGCTAGAACGTTCAGGTGTACTGTCTAAGGTAGATTGGAGTGAGTGGGCTACGGCCATTGTTCCCGTTATGAAATGTCTTTCGAGCAACAAGCCAGGAGAACCAGGGAAGGTTCACATCTGTGGAGATTTCAAAATCACCGTTAATCCGGTGCTTCACACGGTGCAGTATCCGCTTCCGCGGATTGAGGATATTTTTGCTTCGTTGTCTGGTGGGAAACACTTCACCAAGATAGACCTGGCGCAGGCGTACTTGCAGATGGAGGTTGAAGAAGAGTCACGCCAATACCTCACGATCAACACGCATCGAGGTTTGTACCGGTACAATAGGTTGGTTTTTGGAGTGGCATCGGCTACAGCAATTTGGCAGAGGGCCATGGAGCAGGTATTACAGGGAATTCCAGGCACACAATGTTACCTGGATGATATTCTGATTACAGGTGATGGTGATGAAGAACACCTCGCAAACTTGGAACTGGTGCTCAACAGACTGAAAGAGTATGGACTTAGAGTTATTCGGCAGAAATGTGAGTTCTTCCAGAAGCGGATCTCGTACTGTGGTCATGTCATTGACCGGGAGGGGCTTCATAAGTCTCCTGACAAGATAGAGGCAGTTGTAAAGGCTCCCGCTCCGGATAATGTCTCTCAGTTGAGGTCGTTTCTAGGATTGATTAACTATTACCATGAATTTCTACCAAATCTATCCACGGTACTGCACCCGCTAAACGCTCTTTTACAGAAGGGGGTACCATGGGAATGGAGCGAAAACTGTAAGAAGGCATTTCGCAAAAGCAAAGAATTGATCACCTCAGAGGAAGTGTTGGCTCACTTCAACCCGACACTGCCTATTCGGTTGGCTTGTGATGCTTCTCCATATGGTATTGGGGCAGTACTCTCACACAAGTTGCCAAATGGCACGGAAAGGCCAGTCGCGTTTGCATCCAGATCATTGACCTCCGCTGAGCGCAACTATGCGCAGATCGATAGGGAGGCTCTCAGCCTTGTATGGGGAGTGAAGAAGTTTAATCATTACCTGCAGGGCCAAAAATTCACACTTCTGACAGACCATCAGCCGTTGGTATCCAGTTTTAACCCTAAGAGGGGTGTTTCAGTGATGACAGCACAGCGTCTCCAGAGATGGTCCCCTTTCCTAGGGGCACATCAATATCAAATAGAATTCAAAGGTACGAAGCAGCATGGCAATGCTGATGGGCTGTCGCGCCTGCCACTGCCTGAAGAAGAAGAAACGACGAAAGTTGACCCTGTTGAGTTATTTCATTCGACCATCATCGAGTGTTTACCAGTCACCAATGCAAGTATTGAAAGAGAAACTAGGAATGACCCAACACTGTCCAGAGTCTACGAGGTGACAGTGAAAGGATGGCCAACACGTGGTGATCCTCTGTTACCGGCATTCTCGGCAAGGCGAGACCAGCTGTCCGTCTGCCATGGTACTTTGATGTAGGGGACAAGAGTGATTATTCCTCCCAAGTTAAGGGAAAGAGTTCTAAAAGAACTGCATGAAGGTCATCTGGGGGGAGTTAAGATGAAAAGTCTTGCTAGGGCTTATGTATGGTGGCCGGGTATTGACCAACAGATAGAGGAGTTGACGAAAAGCTGCGCTGGGTGCCAAAAAGTGCAAAATGCACCTCCGATCGCACCACTACACCCATGGGAATGGCCGTCAGCCCCATGGCAACGCGTACATATTGACTTTGCTGGTCCATTCATGGACTCCATGTTCCTAATTGCGGTGGACGCACATTCCAAATGGCCAGAAGTGATCAAGATGAATACCACTACTTCAGAAAAGACAATTGCGGTGTTAAGAACAATATTCGCAAGGAACGGATTGCCAGAACAGATCGGTTCGGACAACGGACCACAGTTCGTGTCGGAAGAATTCCAAAAATTCTTAAAGAAGAATGGGGTGAAACATTATACCTCTGCCCCATATCATCCGGCGACAAACGGGTTGGCTGAGAGATTTGTCCAAACATTCAAAAAGGCAATAAAGGCCATGAACGATGATCAGATTCCGCTACAGCACAAGGTGGACAATTTCCTAATGGCGTATCGAAACGCCGTTCATGCAGTGACTAACCAAAGTCCTGCCATGATGTTTTATAACAGGCGGTTGCGGTCCAGGTTGGACTTGTTAAAACCAAATGTGCGGAGGGAAGTGGAAAACAAACAGTTCCGGCATATTAATAACAAGTCCACTCGAAGTTTCGAAGTAGGACAACCAGTGTTGGCAAGGGGCTATGGAAACGAAAAATGGCAGTCCGGAACAATTCGGGCCAGACAAGGACCTCTGATGTACACAGTAGATATTGGTAACAATGTGATAAGGCGTCATGCGGATCAACTGGTAGAACCAAGAGCAAGGGTCGAACCTATGGTTGCGACAGAGACAACTGTGGAAGACGTTAATGAACCTGAAGCATCTACCTCGGCAGGGACTGTACCTGATGATGACGTCCAATACATAGGAAACCAACAAGGAGAGTCACCTCAGCAACAAGAATCAGAGACCACTGAAAGGCGTTATCCAGACCGCATCAGAAGGCCTCCTGAGAGACTGAACCTTTGAACTGTTTATACCTGAAGTTATATATGTATATATGTTATGATGTTATGTTAAATGGGGATATGACTGTTAAGCTAAAAAGGGAGGATTGTGGTGTATGTAACCTGTTCCACCTTAAGAGAACTTAAGCCTGTTCCACCTGAAGAGATGTACTACTTTCTCTGGCTGCTGTATACGTAATACCGGTGGTGACCACCGGTATATAAGCACTGTGTAGTAAGATTGTATGTAGATTAGTCCTGACCTCCAACCAGTAAAGACCTGTTGAACTTTAATCTTGTAGTCTGTGTGTTATTAATTACAACTAGAACACACAGACTTTACACATGGGTGCAGTCAATCACAGCCTGAGCTTGTGGGAAGACTGCTATGGCTGCAAAGCCTACAGCTTTCTCCTGGTGACTGCTGGCGTCCATGAGAAATGTAATTAAACCGTCGGCCGTGAAAAAGAGGATGTCAGTGACCTTGCTTGATGCAGGCATGGATGCAGGCTAACTAATGTGACGGGATGTCACCCGCCGCAGCCTGCAAAGAGCCTGAGACAAAGAGAAATGACTGGCGGTGCTCACTTTGACTGCCTCAGGCAACGCACGGCCAACTGGGAGTGTGGGTTGCAGGCCTTATTGTAAGAGACTGCAGAGGTCGGTGACTATTTGCATATGCAAATAAGGGGTTTAACGACTGCTTCTGGTTCCTGCTGCTACTTTATCTTGCCCCGAGGCAGCCAGCAGCAGTCCTGGTTACCTCCGGGAAAATCAACTCGATACACCACGTAAGTAAAAAAAAAAGGCACACACTTACCATAATCCCCACCGCTCCCGGGCCCGAGATATCTGACCTCCGACCTCCTTCCCAACCCCGACCTCCAGGTGCGCCCCCGATCTGCCACCACCCCCCCACCCCTGGCCCCTACCGCCTAGCCACCCAACAGCACACCCGACCCACCAACAGTATTCCCGAGGCCAGCGATCTTCCTACCCAATTAACCACCGAAGCCCTATCGCGGACTCCGAAGCCCACCCGTTCCTCCTCCGGAACCCCGTGATCCAAACCGATCACTTACCTGGAACATGGCGCACTAACCTGTGCAGCCTCCTACTGCAGCACCATCTTTTTTTATTATTTATTCACGGGATGTGGGCGTCGCTGGCAAGACCAGCATTTATGTGTACCTTTATACTGACATAGTAATGTAATGTAATGGGCCCATAGAAGGTAAGATACATTTTGTACTAAAAGAAAATCACAAAAAACAGGAAAAAAATTCAAAAACAAATTGTGAACTTTAAAAATAACTCATTTCACCATCACAGTAACACTTCCAGCTCTATGGCTAACAATGAATGTTCTAACTTAGAAAAGGTCAGAATAAAGGTGCAGGAATAAAAGTTAGGCAGGAACACTGCAGATGAAAGTGACACAGAACATTTTAAAATCTCGAAACATCCCAAAACAGAGAAAGAACCATTGATTCTATAGTTGTTATGGCAGTGAGCACTGGAACAATTTTATTTGGCTGGTTCTAGTCTCCTGTTCATGGTATGGCACCGAGGGGGCTAAAGAAACATTGATTTAATGCACTATTCTCTGTAGCAACTGGTTCAAAAGGAAACATTCAGGGTGTTCTGGGATGCACTTATAAGGATTAAATGGAGTTGAGTAAAAATGATTTGTAATGGGTATGGTTTAGAAATTCAATTGCGCCTGAAAACGGGCTCGCGGGGGGTGTGGTGCGCACTGCAGGTGCCTGTTAACGTTAGCTCAGGCAGCACCTAATATTCGTGCTGCCTGCTGATTATAATCAGTCAGCCATGTTGCCTTCTCTATCTCCACCACTCATTGGCTGCATGCCTCTCTGGACGGCTGAGCGTCACGTGTCTTGGACGCCACTAAAAGGCACACGTCACCTTTTAAAGGCCAGGTGCACTCTGGCTGCAAGTGGAAAGAAGGAATACTTGCTCTATACACCACGTAAGATACATACTTACCATAATCACCGCCGCTCCCGGGCCAGTGATCTCCGACCTCCGACCTCCCTCCCCAGGCCCCGATCTCCTAGCACCCACAACAGCACTCCCAACACCCCCAACTGTTCTCCTGAGGCCTGCGATCTTCCTACCCAATCCTCCGCCGAAGCCCTATCACACACTCCGAGGCTCACCGGTTCATCCTCCAGAACCCCACAATCCAACCCGATGACCTACCTGGAACATGGAGCACTAACCTGTGCAGCCTCCTACCGCAGAACCATCGTTTTTTTGATTCATTCACTGGATGTGGGTATCGCTGCCAAGGGCAGCACTTATTGCCCATCCCTAATTGCCTTTGAGAAGGTGGTGGTGAGCCGCCTTTTCCTTTCAGCATTTCGAAGGGACCGTTCCCTCTGCAACACCCTGATCCACTCCTCTATGACCCCCAACACCCGCTCCCCTTTTTTAAAATTCACTTATGGGATCTGGGCATCGCTGGCAAAGCCAGCATTTATTACCCATTCCTAATTGCCCTTGAGAAGGTGGTGGTGAGCCGCCTTCTTGAACCGCTGCAGTCCGTGTAGTGAAGGTACTCCCACAGTGCTGTTAGGTAGGGAGTTCCAGGATTTTGACCCAGCGACGATGAAGGAATTATGATATATTTCCAAGTCGGGATGATATGTGATTTGGATGGGAACTTGGAGGTGGTGGTTTTCCCATACCCCTGATGCCCCATCCTTCTAGGTGGTGGAGGTCACGGGTTTGGGAGATAATGTTGAAGAAGCCTTGATGAGTTGCTGCAATGCATCTTGTAGATGGTACACACTGCAGCCATGGTCGCCGGTGGCAGGGGGAATGAATGTTTAAGGTGGTGGGTGGGGTGCCAATCAAGCGGGCTGCTTTGTCCTGGATGGCTTTGAGCTTCTTGAGTGTTGTTGGAGCTGCACTCATCTAGGCAAGTGGAGAGTATTCCATCACACTCCTTACTTGTACCTTGTCGATGGTTGAAAGACTTTGGGGAGTCAGGAGGTGAGTCACTCGCTGCAGATTACCCTGCCCCTTGACCTGCTCTTGGAGCCACAGTATTTATGTGGCTGGTCCAGTTAAGTTTTTGGTCAATGGTGATCCCCAGGATGTTGATGGTGGGGGATTCGGCGATGGTAATGCAATTGAATGTCAAGGGGAGGTGGTTAGACACTCTCTTGTTGGAGATAGTCATTGCCTGGCACTTGTGTGGTGCAAACCTACATTATGATGAGGTCCGAAGCACAAAACCCAGGGCTCCTTGGACCTCACCATTTGAGTGCAGGTTGTTAACACTGTGCATGTGAGGCTTTAAGAGCCAACTTTCAGAGTTCAAAAGACTGTGGGGAGCCTTGTGGCCCAATTGTGCATATCAGGGAATCACAGACACGCTGTCCATAAACTTCTGTTCCATAATTTAAATCCAAACTCACAAAATGGCTCCCTCGTTACTTATGGACAGAGATTTTCCTTTTGTTGATGTAACCCTTATCCTGCTGATCATACTTTCATTGTTCCATTTCAGATTGAGTTTCAGACTTTCATGAGGTTTTGGGTTAAGTGACTCATATGAGGGAAGATTATTCCTTGTGAGTACAATTGTTCATCTAATGTGCTTGAATATTAGTAAGTCTGTACCCTTATTATTTAAAACTGTGTGTACCTGGAATGAATTTGAAAACGCTGAAAATGATTCCCACTAAGCATAGAAACATAGAAGATAGGAGCAGGAGTAGGCCATTCGGCCCCTCGAGCCTGTTCTGCCATTTAATGAGATCATGGCTGATCATCCAAATTCAGTACCCTGTCCCTGATTTCTCCCCATATCCCTTGATCCCTTTAGACTTAAGAAATATATCTAAATCCTTCTTGAATATATTTAATGAATTGGCCTCAACTGCCTTCTGTGGGAGAGAATTCCACAGGTTCACCACTCTCTGGGTGAAGAAATTCCTCCTCATCTCAGTCCTAAATGGATTACCCCTTATCCTTAGACTGTGATCCCTGGTCCTGGACTCCCACGCCATCGGGAACATCCTTCCTGCATCTAGTCTGTCTAGTCCTGTTAGAATTTTATAAGTTTCAATGAGATCCCCTCTCATTCTTCTAAACTCTAGCGAATATAAGCCTAATCGACCCAATCTCTCCTCATACGTCATTCCTGCCATCCCAGGTGTCAGTCTTGTAAAGTCTGTGGGTTGTATCGCGAAGTAATACACAGACTACAAGAGTAACTTAAACAGGACTTTACTATTCGAAGGTCAGGGGGAATCTGCCCAATAAATCCTGACACAGCACTTATATACTGGTGTGGTCACCGTCGGTATTACAGTATACAGCAGCCAAGATAAAGTAGTGCCACACCTAAAATAGTTCTCTTAAAGGTGAACGGTTACATACGATAGTTCTCTTAAAGGTAGAACAGTTACATACACTACAATCCTCCCTTTTTAGCTTACAACATACTTATTCCCCATTAACCATATCATTAGAACATATATACAAATTATGTACAACAGTTCACAGATTCAGTCTCTCTGGAGGTCTCCTGACTCTGTCCGGATAACGCCTCGGTGGTGTAGTAGTTTTCGGCGGGGTAGTAGGTTCTTCCGGCAAGGCCGATTCAGCTTGAAGGACAGTGTCACAATCATCTGATTCCAGTATTACCAGATCGGAGGTAGGTGCTCTGGGTATCTCTGTTTCTACATTAGCCGTGTAAGGTTGTGGAGTAGGTTGGCTCTTTGTGGATGACCCTATGATCTGGTCAACATGGCGCCTTATTATGCTGTCACCAATGTCCACTGTATACAGCAGCGGCCCTAGCCTTTTTACAATAGTTCCAGGCTGCCATTTCTCGGTACGGTAGTCCCGGGCCAAAACTTGTGACCTGTCTGAAAAGATCTAGTTGGCCTTTCATTCATGCCCTGGAATTGTCGGTTCTCTACGTCCCTTCTGACGTTTGGCTTAATCAAATCCAGCCGGCATCTTAGTCTTCTATTGAAAAACATCATGGCGGGAGTTTGATTTGTGACCGCATGTGTTGCATTCCTGTACGCCAACAAGAAGTTATCTACCTTATGTTGTAAGTTGATGTTCTCATTACCCATGGCCTTTATGGCCTTCTTGAAGGTCTGGACAAACCTTTCAGCTAAGCCATTGGTGGCGGGATGGTATGGGGCTGACGTGTAGTGCTTGACCCCATTGCTTTTTAAGAACTTCCTGAATTCTTCGGACACAAATTGTGGTCCATTATCAGAACAGACCTGTTCCGGCAGCCCATTCCTGGCAAACATGGTCCTTAATACTGTGATGGTTTTTTCCGTGGTGGTGGAGGACATCTTTATTACCTCCGGCCACTTGCAGTGTGCATCCACCGCTATTAGAAACATTGAGTCCATAAATGGACCAGCAAAATCGATGTGTACCCTTTGCCAAGGAGATGAGGGCCACTCCCATGGATGCAGAGGAGCTTGTGGTGGCGCGTTTTGGACCTTCTGGCATCCTAGACAACTCTTGGTTATTTCCTCGATGTCTCCATCAATACCTGGCCACCACACAAACGCTCTTGCTAGATTCTTCATTTTCACTCCACCCAGATGCCCCTCGTGAAGTTCCTTTAGCACCTTATGCTGAAGTTTGGGTAGAATCACCACTCTCGATCCACACATCAAGGTTCCTCGGCACACTGACAGCTGTTCTTTCCGTTGCGAAAATGCTGGCAGTGTTGGTTCGCCATGTGCTGGCCATCCCTCCACTGTTAGATCGTAGACCCGTGAGAGAGTCGGGTCATTTCTTGTTTCATTCTCGATCATCGAATTGGTTACTGGTAGACATTCTACTATGGATGAGTGGAACATTTCTACCGGGTCCATTGTAGCCGCCTCTTCTACTACCGGCAACGGTAGGCGCGATAACCCATCAGCATTTCCATGCTGTTTGGAGCTTTTGTATTCAATGTCATATTGGTGTGCCCCAAGTAACACGGACCACCTCTGTAACCTTTGCGCTGTCATAGTGGAAACGGCCTTGTTAGGGTTGAATATGGACACCAACGGCTGGTGGTCTGTCAGTAATGTGAACTTCTTGCCCTGCAGGTAATGATTGAATTTCTTTACTCCCCACACAAGGCTGAGGGCCTCCCTGTCTATCTGAGTGTAATTTCGCTCCGCGCAGGTCAACGATCGGGACGCAAATGCGACTGGCCTTTCCGAGCCATTTGGTAACTTGTGTGAAAGTACTGCTCCAATTCCATAAGGGGAAGCATCACAAGCTAGACGAAGAGGTAACGTTGGGCTGAAATGAGCCAACACTTCCTCAGAGGTAATCAACGCCTTGCTTCTGCGAAAGGCCTTTTTACAGTCCTCGCTCCACTTCCATGGCACTTCTTTCCGTAACAGAGCATTCAGCGGATGTAGCACCGTGGATAAATTTGGCAGAAACTTGTGATAATAATTAATCAACCCCAGAAACGATCTCAACTGTGAAACGTTTTCCGGAGCGGGGGCCTTCACGACAGCTTCTATCTTGTCAGGCGACTTGTGCAGCCCCTCTTGGTCAATGACATGACCACAGTACGAGATCCGTTTCTGGAAGAACTCACATTTCTGGCGATTAACTCGAAGGCCATATTCCTTCAACCTGGTGAGCACCAGTTTCAAATTTGTGAGGTGTTCCTCCTCGTCTTCTCCCGTAATCAGGATATCGTCCAAGTAACACTGCATGCTTGGAACACCTTGTAAGACCTGCTCCATTGCCCTCTGCCAAATTGCTGGTGCCGAAGCTACTCCAAAAACCAGTCTATTATAACGATACAAGCCTCTGTGCGTGTTGATTGTGAGATACTGGCGCGACTCTTCCTCGACTTCCATTTGTAAGTATGCCTGTGCCAGGTCTATCTTGGTGAAGTGTTGCCCGCCAGACAATGAAGCAAAGATATCCTCAATCCGCGGAAGCGGGTATTGTACCGTGTGAAGCACCGGATTAACTGCGATCTTGAAATCTCCGCAGATGCGGACCTTCCCCAGTCCCCCTGGCTTGTTACTTGATGAAGACTTCATGACGGGAACAATGGGCGTGGCCCACTCACTCCAGTCCACCTTAGACAGTACCCCTGAACGTTCAAGCTCTTCCAGTTCTGCCTCCACAGCAGGTCGTATCGCGTAAGGTACCAATCTGGCTTTGAAAAATTTTGGGCTTGCATGTTCTGCAATCTTGATTTTTGCTTGAATTCCTCTCAGTGTTTCCAGTCCTTGCTGGAATACCTCTTTAGCTTCGTCCAATATTCTGGACAACCGTTCAGGTTTGACCTCTTCCTTCCCGGAATCTACCGTCATTGTGTTTAGTGAATGCCAGTCTATCTTTATTTTCCTGATCCACTCCCGTCCCAGAAGTGGTGGACCTCCCTCGGGCAGCACATACAAGTCCATCCTTTGGTGATCTTTGTCTTTGTATCTCACCTTGACTTCTATCTTTCCGATGGGGTATACTTTGTGCCCCGTGTATGTCTGCAATACTATCTCCGTATCCCGTAGGGGAATATGTTTGAATAACCTTTTGTAATCATGCTTATTCATGACCGTCAACGCCGATCCGGTGTCCACTTCCATCTTCACTTGGACTTTTGCAATCTGTAGTGTGATCCAGATAGTTTGTCGGTCAGCTTCTTTACTCACATTATGAATCCTCAGACTACCCAGTGCCTTGCTGTTGGAGTCTGAGTCCGAATTCTGTTCATCTGGACTCCTCCCAGTCACCTCATGTACCTTTCTGTACTTCTTCTGCGGTGACTTATTATTGTTGTTCTTCTTTCCTGACCGGCATACCTTAGCTATGTGGCCAAGCTTGCCACATTTCCTACAGTCCTGGTTTTTAACCCAGCATTGGTTCTGGTCGTGTGTCGTCTTCCCACAACGAGAACATTTCGTTGTACCCGAAGTCATTTGATCCACACTGAGTACCACTGTCTTCCGCTGCATTTCCGCCGTGCCTCTTGCTGTGGCTTCGTGCGATGCTGCAATAAGGACAGCCTTATCAAGTGTAAGATCATTCTCTTCGAGTAGTCGTTTTTGCGTTCCTTCCTTTGACAATCCACACACGAACTTGTCTCGCAATGCTTCTGTCAGATTTCCTCTAAACTGGCAGTATTTCGCTAGTCTACGCAGCTCGACCAAGTACTCCGCGTTGCTTTCCTCTTTTCGTTGCGTTCTCCCGTAAAATTTAGATCGTTCCGCTAACATCAGCGGTGCGGGGTTAAAATGATCCTTCAGGACAGCAACAATATTATCGAAAGACTGATCCGCCGGTTTAGCTGGTGATAGGAGATGCTTCAATAACCCATATGTCCTCGCACCTATTGAGTTTAATAAGGTTAGAGCTTTTTCATAATTTGCTATCTTATTAGCCGTACAATATATCTCGATGCGTTCTACATACGTGGGCCAGTCTTCCACCTCGGCATTGAAACCGTTGCTGTTACTATGCTTAGGCATCTTCACACTCTTCCTGAGAAACAACAACAATATTCTTTAACTTTTTTTTCCAGGTGGCGGTTTCCCACGCTTATCTTCTTTCCCCGCCCACTTTAAAAATGGCGGTTCCCGTTTCTGTCTTCTTCCCCGCCTACTGGCGGCTTCCCGCGTTTCTTCCCCTGGCAGGAGGGGTAAGCTTCCCTCAGGCGACGGCCGCTGGCTTTCGGGTTTGCAGCCTGCGCGTCGGCTTCAGCGCGTTCCCTTCTCTCGGCAGGGCAGCCGGTGCTGGGTACAACCCGTTGGCAGCGAACAGTTTCAGCCGCTGGGCTGGATCTCGCTCAGCCTTCCTCGCTCGGGCTCTGTCTTTCCCGCTCGCTCGGGCTCCCAATCGTGCCTCCAGCCCTCTCGCAGTCCGGTGCTTCCCTCCCCGGCTGCGGCTACGTTCTCCGCGGTTTATTTATTTTATATCGTCCCGCGCCTTATGATCCGGTCGCAGCGCTTCGTGGCCTCAATCACTGTCTGGTCTTTTTCACCCCAATCGCGCCTCCCAGCTTCTCGCAGTCCGGTGCTTTCCTCCCCGGCTGCGGCTGAGTTCTCCGTGGCTTATTTATTTTTATATCTTCCCGCGCCTTACGATCCCGGTCGCAGCGCCTCGTGGTCGCGGTAGTTGTCCGGCCTTTTTCGCCGTCGCGGTCTAGCCATCTCACGACGCTCCCCAGCCCGCTTGTACCGCGGCTTCTGCTCCACGCTGCCCCAGCCTCAGCGCCTCTGGGCCCGACTTCTGTCCGGCTCCTTTCCCCCTCGACCGTGGTCGAGTGCACCGCCCTTATCCTCCGTTTATTTGTTTCTATTTTCCCTTTACTCACAGTCACCGTGGCCGACTTGCTTCTCGTGTTGATCGGCTCACTCACCACCGTGGCAGAAGGGACAATCCGTGCCTGTTGCTGATGGAAGACTTCGTGTTTGAAATCTTCCTCCTTTCTTGGTCTGCAGACTCGAGTTTTCTCTCAGCAAAACGACGAGGGCGGGTGCCTCTTCTCGACGCTCGTTTACTTCTTCAGAAGTATTGTTGCTGCAGGGTAAGATCGAACTCGTCGCCACTGTAAAGTCTGTGGGTTGTATAGCGAAGTAATACACAGACTACAAGAGTAACTTAAACAGGACTTTACTATTCGAAGGTCAGGGCGAATCTGCCCAATAAATCTTGACACAGCACTTATATACTGGTGTGGTCACCATCGGTATTACAGTATACAGCAGCCAAGATAAAGTAGTGCCACACCTAAAATAGTTCTCTTAAAGGTGAACGGTTACATACGATAGTTCTCTTAAAGGTAGAACAGTTACATACACTACAAGTCTGGTGAATCTTCGCTGAACTCTCTCCATGGCGAGAACATCCTTCCTCAGATAAGGTGACCAAAACTGCACACAATACTCAAGGTGTGGTCTCACGAATGCCCTGTACAACTGCAGCAAGACATCCTTGCTCCTGTACTCGAATCCTCTCGCTATGAAGGTCAACATACCATTTGCCTTCTTAACTGCCTGTTGCACCTGCATGCATACCTTCAGCGACTGGTGCACAAGGACACCCAGGTCTCATTGCACTTCCCCTTTTTCCAATCTATTGCCGTTCAGATAATAATCTGTCTTCCTGTTTTTGCCACCGAAGTGGACAATCTCGCATTTATCCACATTATACTGCATTTGCCATGCATCTGCCCAATCACCCAACCTGTCCAAATCATACTGGAGTTTCTCTGCATCCTCCTCACACCACACACGCCCACCCAGCTTTGTGTTGCCTGCAAACGTGGAGATATTACATCTAGTTCACTCGTCTAGATCATTTATATATATTGGCCCAGTAATTCAGGTCCCAACGCGTGAGTAAGCACTGTGTACTCGCACGTGGGCCCGATGGAATTGCCGATTTTCAGCATGCACAGCGCATGCGCGGAAAACCGGCATTTCCTTTCCTCTGAACCAAGGGGTTCAGGGGTCGAACGCGTGCGCGCAGGAGTCTGTGCGTGCGCGCTGAATTCCTACTTTTTTTTACAGGTTTGCCCGTGCGATAAGGCCTCCAGTTTTTACGCGAGAAAAAAGCAGACATAAGTACTTCGGCCTAGAAATTCAGTATAGCCACGTTTGGGGCGCTAAAGTCGGGCGGCCGCTAAAGTTTGCGCCCGGCGCAAAGTCGCGCCACCTTCGCCGATATTCAGTCGCATCGCCCCAAGAGGTTGCTGCTGCGCTAAAACAGGCAATGCACGACTATCTTTAGGCGCTAAGCCGGCGGTGCTGAGTGATACCCCCGAGGCCGGGCGCAGCGCAGGTGCGGCGAGTTGTTGATTGACAGCAGACACTCTGGCGCCGGTCAGCTCTTAAAGGGGGAGGGTGGATTTGTTTGCCTGCCACGCCCTGCACACTGCAGCCCTCAACCTAGGCCTGACCACTTCTGCTTCATCTGCACAACGCCCAGGGCTATGGAGAAGGCCAGGGAGAGAGCGCAGCGCTTCAGCGACGGTGACCTGAGGGTGCTGGTTGGTGGAGTGGAGCGCAGGCGCCATGTTCTGTTCCCAGAAGGTGGCAGGAGGCCGCTGCCCAGCGCCTACCGGAAAGCCTGGAGGGAGGTCTCAAACAGGGTGTCTTCCAACAGCGTGGTTGCCAGGACTCCTGTGCAATGCCGGAAAAAGTTCAACGACCTCACTCGGGTTGTCAGGGTGAGTACCCTTTCCAGTGTCCTCCTCATCCCTGCATGTGCACCTCAGTTTATGGGCAAAGGGACCTGAAAGCCCTAATGGCCAGCCCTCATCCAGCAGCTATGGGACTGTCATGAAAGTCACTTGCACATTCAGCACTTTACACACTGTACAAGCTATTCAACCATGGGAGGCATTGCAGACAAGATCAGGGCTTCACACTGTGCAAGCTATTCGACCATGGGAGGCAGTGCAGACAAGATCAGGGCTTCACACTGTACTTAGAGGCCGTCCTTTCTCTTGCAGGCCAAGGTGGCGCACAACCGGCGGAAACTAAGTGAGACCGGGGGAGGCCGTCCTGACGTCAAAGAGCTCTCCGACCTCGACCAGCGTGTGGAGCGCATTATGGCAGGCCGGCTGATTGGCCCCGTCGCCAGTGAAGATGCCGACCCTGTTCTGGGCACCAATGGTAAGGGCATCACCTTTTTGAACTCTCTCTTTCCACTTGCACCTCAGATCAGCATCCTTTGCCACTGTCCGACCAATGCAGTGCATGGCAGCACTCATGCCTCCCTCGCTGCCGCCCTGTCCTCACTCTAAAGCTACTCTTGTGCCTTCCTGCTTTCAGATGGTGAATCGGCAGGTGAGGAGGCGGGCCCTCAAGCTGCCACTGTCAGCGATTCCGAATTCGAGGAGGAGGAAGAGGAAGCCGGCCCATCAGTGCCACCCTCAGCCGCGCCAGCCCATGGTGATGAAGGGGACACGTCTTCCCTGGAGGGGAGCCGGGGGGAAGGGTCGGAGGATAGTGAAGCTCCGGGGCCCAGCGGGCTGCAGCAACGCGGGAGGGGTGGGGAAGCTCGGCGGACTTCTCCCCAGAGGGTGAGTGCGGCCTCCAGTCCTGCGACGGTGAGCGCAGAGGTGGTGCGGCTCCTGGAGGAAATGGCCGTCCAGGCTGAGCGCAGGCACAATGAGCTCATGGCTGCAGTGGCAAGGATGACTGACTCCATTGAGTCTTTGTCAAGGAGTGTGCAGCAATTTGGAGCAGCACAGGCCAGGAGTCTACAGGACTTTGCGGCAGCACAGGCGGCTTCGAGCCAAGTGCTCAGTCGTGCCGTCCATTCACTGGCTGTTGTCATGCAGACACAGACCAGGGCCACACGGGCACTAACTGCTGCCACCCTCGCTGGATCAGCCAGGCATCGCCAGGGCACTCGCCGCGCAGCAGCAGCCCAGCAGTCTGTTCTTCAGCTGTTTGCTGCGCATGCTGCAGTGCTGGCCCGTGCGAGTGCCAATGTATCAGGCGACCAGGGAGCACCTGCGATCTGTCAGGTTGGCACCATTCCTGCAGCCGACACTGCCACTCCGCCATTGCAGCTGCCACGAGCCGCTGGACAGACTGCTGCCGCCCAAGCAGAGTTGGAGCAGTCAGCAGCCGGCCCCTCCAGGGCCAGAGCTGGTGCAGGCCGACCCCCAAGGGCATCTGCCGTCTCGCCATCTGACCCTCAGCAGCCTTCCCCCAGCCTTGCTGCAGCCACTGGGCTCCCATTAAGGAGGAGCTGCAGGGCGGGCAGGGGCCAGGCAAGGATGCGAAAGGCATCGCCCTCGCAGGGCAAAAAGTAGAAGGTCTGCACAAATGCTTTGTGGTTGTTGAAAGGCCGAGACTGGTGTAGTTGTGTTTTTGTAAGGCCGAGACTGGTGTCTTTCTTTGTTTTTGTAAGGCCGAGACTGGTGTCTTTCTTTGTTTTTGTAAGGCCGAGACTGTTAGTTTTGTGTTTTTGGAGGGGGCTTCTCAACATGAGGTTGTAATGTGGGAAGGGCAGAGGTTTGCAATAAATTAATGTTCTTAAATCGCACTGTGCATGGTTTTTTCTGGCAAGTCCTGGTTGCCCTGCTCGGCTGAGGGCTTGTGGAGCGGCTACATTCATCTGCTGACATTGGCACAAGCCATTCCCTGAGAGGGGGCCTAGAACCGACGTTCAATAAGCCGGCGACGGGCGGCCCTTGCACTTTCTGCCTCCCTCCTGTGCTGGTCCTCCTCCTCCTCCTCAGGTGGTCCTCCAATCTCTGGTGGCAGTGGCTGAGTCCTGCGGATAGCCAGGTTGTGCAGCATGCAGCACACGACCACGAAATGGGAGACTCGCTCCGACGAATATTGTAGGGCTCCACCAGAACGACCCAGACAGCGGAACCGCTGCTTCAGGACGCCGATTGTTTGCTCAATGATGTTCCTGGTCGCTTGATGGCTGTCGTTGTATCCCTCTTCAGCAGGGGTGCTGGGCACACGGAGCGGGGTCATCAGCCAGGTACACAAAGGATAGCCTTTGTCCCCGAGAAGCCATCCTCGTGGGTGAGGCTGGGCCTGGAACATGTCTGCCACAGAAGTCTGGCGCAGGATGAAGGCATCGTGGCTGCTGCCTGGAAAGTGGGCATTGACAGCTAGGATGAGCTGCCTGTGGTCACACACCAGCTGGACGTTGAGCGAATGGCAGCCCTTCCGGTTGCGGTAATCCTCGGAATTCTCCAGAGGTGCCCGCAAAGCCACATGCGTGCAGTCAATGGCGCCCTGCACCATGGGGAAGCCCGCGAATGCTGCAAAGCCCATTGCACGCTGTTGCTGCTTGGCAAGGGCCATGGAGAAGGAGATGAACTGACGTCTCCTTTTGAAAAGGGCACTGGTCACCTGGCGGATGCAGCAATGCACGGTGAACTCGGAGATGTTGGAAATGTCCCCAGTAGCGGATTGGAAGGAGCCGGTGGCATAGAAGTTGAGAGCCACCGTCACCTTCACTGCCACCGACAGAGACGTCCTGCTCCTCAGATGTGGCTGCAGATCACCGCCAAGCAGGTGGCAGATCTCTGTGACCACCTCCCTTCGGAATCGCAGCCTCCGAACACACTGCTCGTCAGACATGTTCAGATAGGAGAACTGCTGGCGGTATACCCTGGGTGGGTAAGGCCTCCGTTCCCGATGCCTGTTGCCCCCTCTCCATCTAGCCAGGACTGCCACTCTCTCACGGCATCTGTGAGCCCTTTGGATGCAATGGAGAAGGCCAGCGTTTGCACCCATTGCAGCCCCCATTATATGTTAGCAAACAATGATATGTCAATGAAGGCAAAGACAAGTGGAAAGCTGTGGCCTGAAGCCACAAGTACCTGTCCGAGTGTTGAGCCAAAGCAGAAAGCTCTCTACCTTGGTCTCTCTGCAAAGATCCGTCTCTCAAGAAGGAGTGCTGCGAAATGGCAGCCTTTTCGAGTGCAGGAGGAGTGCCCTTTAATTTGCGCCCCCCGCGCCCCGCATCGACTGAGCACCGTTCCACTCTACCAGTCGCTAGGGGCGCCAGGCGCACAAGAGGGCGTCGCGACTGAATTTCCGGTTTGGGGCACACAAAGGGCGTTGCATGAGGAAATGACGTCAGGATCTGCGCGCGCAGCTGAGCGCGCGCAAAGACTTTGCGCCACCGCTAAATCGTGAGTGAAGTTGGGGAGAGGCGCAGATCGCGCTGCGCCCAGCCGCTAGCCGCCTAGCGCCCGACATCTACTCCTCCTAAGGCGCTACCGGCTGGCGCAACCAACTGAATTTCTAGGCCTTAGTTTTAAAAGGTAAGTGGTCTATTCATTAAAGTTAGAAAATCTTTTCCTCAGGTTTATTATTTTTAAAGACTTTACAGTAAGGTAAGTGTATTTTTAGACCCGATTTGTTAAAAAATTATTTTTTTCAAAATTTTGAATAATTGTTTAAATTAGTTTTTTACAGTTATTAATAGTTCATTTAATTAGTGGGATGTTTTTTTAACTTTTATTTGAAGTTTAAGTACTGCTTTGGGCGCCCGGAGTTCTCATGAGTTTGACAGTTCTTACTATCAAACTCATGAATGAACTTTTGCAACCTCCGATTGGTTGCCCAGTGCTCACGTGATCCCAGCCGGCTCATCGAACTAACTACGCCATTGGATCACGCAAGCACAGTGCGCCGGGAGCTGAACCAGGCCACTGGCAGGAAATCCACGCAGGGCCAGGCTTCAACGGTCGGCGTGCTATGTAAGTGTAGGTCGGGGGCTTGCACCCGCGGGAAGCCCCCAACACCAATTTCTGGGCCATTGTGAATAGCTAGGGTCCTAGCACCGATCCCTGTGGTACCCCCTAGTCACTGCCTGCCACTCGGAAAAAGACCCATTTATTCCAACTCTTTGCTTCCTGTCTGCCAACCAGTCCTCTATCCAAGAGAGTACCTTACACCCAATCCCATGTGCTTTAATTTTGCATGCTAATCTCTTATCTGGGATGTTATCGAAAGCCTTCTGAAAGTCCAAATACACCACATCCACTGGTTCTCCCTTATCTATTCTATCAGTTACATCCTCAAAAAATTCCAGTAGATTAGTCAAGCATGATTTACTTTTTGTAAATCCATGCTGACTTTGTCCGATCCTGTCATTGTTTTCCAAGTGCTCTGCTATTATATCTTTTATAATGGACTCTAGCATTTTCCCCACTATCGATGTCAGGCTTACCGGTCTATAGTCCCCTGTTTTCTCTCTACCACCTTTTTTGATTAGTGGGGTTACATTAGCTATCCTCCAATCCATGGGAACTGTTCCAGAGTCTATAGAATTTTGGAGGATGACCAGCAATGCATCTACTATTTCTAGGGACACTTCCTTAAGTACCCTAGGATGTAGATTATCAGGCCCTGGGGATTTATCAGCCTTCAATCCCATCAATTTCCCTAACACCATTTCCCTACAAATACTGATTTCATTCAATTCCTCCCTCTCATTAGACCCAATGTTCCCCGACATCTCTGGGAGGTTATTTGTGTCCTCCTTTATGAAGACAGAACCAAAGTATGTATTTACTTGGTCAGCCATTTCTTTGTTCCCCATTATAAATTCCCCTGATTCTGATTGCAAGGGATCTACACTTGACTTGACCAATCTTTTTCTCTTCACATATCTATAGAAGCTTTTACAGTCAGTTTTTATGTTCCGTGCAATCATATTTTGATCGCTCCTCCCCAAGGGGCCTCGCACAACAGGATTGCTAATTAATCCATTCTCACTACATAATACCCAGTCTTAGGTGGCGTGATCTCTAGTTGGTTCCTCAACATATTGGTCCAGGAAACCATCCTGTATACACTCTAGGAATTCCTCCTCCACAGTATTCTTACTAATTTGGTTAGTCCAATCTATATGTAGCTTAAAGTCACCCATGATAACTGCTGTACCCTTATTGCATGCGTCTCTAATTTCCCATTTAATACCATCCCCAACCTCCGCATTACTGTTTGGGGGTCTGTATACAACTCCCACTAATGTTTTCTGCCCCATGGTATTTCTCAGCTCTGCCCATACAGATTCCACATCATCAGAGCTAAAATCCTTCCATACTATTGTGTTAATCTCCTCTTTAACCAGCAATGCTACCCCACCTCCTTTTTCTTTTTTCCTGTCCTTCCTGAATATTGAATACCCCTGGATGTTCAATTCCCAGTCTTGGTCACCCTGGAGCCATATCTCCGTAATCCCAATGATATTATATCCATTTACATCTATTTGCGCAGCTAACTCATCCACCTTATTACGAATGCTTATCGCATTAAGACACAAAGCATTCAGGCTTGATTTTTTAACACTCTTAGTCCTTTTAGAATTATTGTTTACTGTGGCCCTGTTTGATTTACACCCTTGATTTCTCTGCCTTTCACTTTTGCTTTTCTCCTTCCTGTCTTTTGTTTCTATCCTTGCTTCCCTTTCCTCTGTCTCCCTGCACAGGTTCCCAACCCCTTGCCATTTTAGTTTAAACCCTCCCCAACAGCACTAGCAAACACTCCCCCTAGGACATCAGTTCTGGTCCCGCCCAGGTGCAAACCGTCCAGTTTGTACCTGTCCCACCTCCCCCAGAACTGGTTCCAATGTCCCAGGAATTTGAATCCCTCCCCCTTGCAGCATTCCTCTAGCCATGTATTCAGCTGAATTACCCTTCTATTTCTACTCTGACTAGCACGTGGCACTGGTAGCAATCCTGAGATTACTACCTTTGAGGTCCTAATTTTAAATTTACCTCCTAACTCCCTATATTCAGCTTTTAGGACCTCATCCCAGTTTTTATATATATCGTTGGTACCTCTATGCACCACGACAACTGGCTGTTCACCCTACCGCTACAGAATGCCCTGCAGCCGCCCCGAGACATCCTTGACCCTTGCACCAGGGAGGCAATATACCTTCCTGGAGTCTTGTTTGCGGCTGCAGAAACGCCTATCCATTCCTCTTACAATAGAATCCCCAATCAGTATAACTCTCCCGCTTTTTATCCTCCCGTCCTGTGCAGCAGGACCACCCATGGTGCCAGGAAGTTGGCTGCTGCTGCCTTCCCCCGATAAGCCATCTCCCTCAACAATATCCAAAGTGGTATACCTGTTTGAAAAGGCGATGGCCACAGGGGACCCCTACACTACCTGCCTGCGCCTACTACTCTACCGGGTGGTCACCCATTCCCTTCCTGCCTGTGCAGCCTTTACCTGCGGTGTGACCAACTCCCTAAACATGCTATCCACGATATCCTCAGCATCGCGAATTCTCCAGTATGTATCCATTCGCAGCTCCAGCACCGCAATGCGATCTGTCAGTAGCTGCAGCTGGATACACTTCCCGCACATATGGTTGTCAGGGACGCAGGAAGTGTCCCTGATTTCCCACATAGTGCAGGAGGAGCATGCCACAGAGCCGAGCTGTGCTGCCATGACTTACCCTTTAATTAATTCAAATTAAATTAAATCAAATCAATAAGAACATAAGAACATAAGAAATAGGAGCAGGAGTAGGCCAATCGGCCCCTCGAGCCTGCTCCACCATTCAATAAGATCATGGCTGATCTGATCCTAACCGCCAATCCACTATCACAGAACCATCTCCTGAATCTAACAGAATTAGACACACGAAATAGGAGCAGGATCAGGCTACATGGCCCCTGGGCCCGCTCTGCTACCCACAGGGCCATGACCGATCCAAACCTAGACTCATGTCCAAATTCCTGCCCGCTCCCCGTAACCCTTAATTCCCTTTACTTCTAGGAAACTGTCTATTTCTGTTTTAAATTTATGTAATGATGTAGCTTCTACAGCTTTTTGGGGCAGCATATTCCATGGACCTACCACCCTCTGAGTGAAGTAGTTCCTCCTCATCTCAGTTTTGAAAGAGCAGCCCCTTATTCTAAGACTATGCCCCCTAGTTCTAGTTTCACCCATCATCGGGAACATCTTCACCGCATCCACCCGATCCAACCCCTTCACAATCTTATATGTTTCAATAAGATCGCCTCTCATTCTTCTGAACTCCAATGAGTAGAGTCCCAATCTACTCAACCTCTCCTCATATGTCCATCCCCTTCCCCGGGATTAACCAAGTGAACCTTCTTTGTACTGACTCGAGAGCAAGTATGTCCTTTCTTAAGTATGGACACCAAAACTGTATGCAGTATTCCAGGTGCGGTCTCACCAATACCTTGTACAACTGAAGCAATACCTCCCTATTTTTATATTCTATCCCCCTAGCAATGAAAGCCAACATTCCATTGGCCTTCTTAATCACTTGCTGCACCTGCATACTAACCTTTTGAGTTTCGTGCACCAGGACCCCCAGATCCCTTTGTACTTCAGTACTTTCCAGTTTCTTGCCATTAAGATAATAACTTGCTCTACGAATTTTCCTGCCAAAGTGCATAACCTCACACTTTCCAGTATTGTGTTCCATCTGCCAAATCTCTGCCCACTTACTTAGCCTGTCGTGAAGGTTTTTTATGTCCTCCTCACTCACTACTTTCCCTCCCATCTTAGTATCACC
This sequence comes from Somniosus microcephalus, assembly GCF_052327205.1. Taxonomy (NCBI): domain Eukaryota; kingdom Metazoa; phylum Chordata; class Chondrichthyes; order Squaliformes; family Somniosidae; genus Somniosus; species Somniosus microcephalus. The sequence goes on along the minus strand of NC_140989.1, from coordinate 149,467,819 downwards.
TGCAAACTTTGATATGTTACACTCGGTCCCCTCCTCCAAATCGTTAATATAGATTGTAAAGAGTTGGGGACCCAGCACTGACCCCTGCGGAACACCACTAGTTACTGATTGCCAGTCTGAGAATGAACCATTTATCCCAACTCTCTGCCTTCTGTTAGATAACCAATCCTCTATCCATGCCAGAATATTACCCCCAATCCCGTGATTTTTTATCTTAAGCAATAATCTTTTGTGTGGCACCTTGTCAAATGCCTTTTGGAAGTCTAAATACACTACGTCCACTGGTTCCCCTTTATCCACCCTATATGTTACTTCCTCAAAGAACTACAGCAAATTTGTCAAACATGACTTCCCCTTCATAAAACCATGCTGACTTTGTCCTATTAAATTATGATTATCCAAATGTCCTGTTACTGTCTCCTTAATAATGGACTCCAAAATGTTACCTACCGCAGATGTTAGGCTAACCGGTCTATAGTTTCCAGCCTTCTGTCTACTGCCCTTTTTAAAAAAGGGTGTTACATTAGCAGTTTTCCAGTCTGCTGGGACCTTTGCCGAGTCCAGGGAAATTTGGAAAATTATTACCAATGCATCCACAATCCCTACCGCCACTTCCCTCAAGACCCTAGTGTTGTGTATGTAATATGTGTGCTACTTTGAACCTATGGACAGGACTGCACTACTTGTAGGGCGTAGTGATACGCAGTACCACTCCTGGCCATAGGGGTATAAATAGTACTGTGGGTCCTGATCTCCCCTCAGTTGCCGCCTGTGGGCATGAAGTAAAGACCTACGTGTAGTCCCTACCTCCAACCAGTAAAGACCTGTTTGAGTTATACGTTTAAGTCTTTGTGTTAATTGTTCAATACAATACACATACTTAACACTGGCGACGAGTCAGGTTCTTACCCTGCGGCAGTTGAAGAGAGGTTTCAAACCTCACCACCCCACTAGAAGCGACAGGCTTAGGACTCTGAAGCCTCCATCAGCGACTGAGCACTGGAGTGCAGCAGCCATCCTGACAGCTTCCAGCGACTGACAGAAGTCTTTCTGCAGTTTCCTTGTTCAACCTAGGTGGTGGGGTAAGCCGTGCAGCGTTGGCTGCAAAGACAGGGCTGGGGAAGTCGGAGCAGATAAGGGCCATCGATCGCGATCGGAGATAAGGCCGGGCCGCCTTCAAGTGCGAGGCGCAGCGCGGGCCAGCGATCGGGACCAAAGATAAGGGCCGCACTCGGACTGAAAGGCGCGGCGGCTGCAGAAGCTCAAGGTGAGAGAGCCGCGGTGCACAGCGCGGGCTATCGATCGCACAGAAGATAAGGGCCGAGAGCCGCTTCGGTCGGGAGCCACTTCGCGATCCAGCGATCGCATCCGCTGATAAGGGCCGCACTCGGGGGCTGAAGGGAGACAGCGTCGGGGGACGGGTGAAGACCGCCAAGCGCGGGAAAACCGCCATTTTGTGGGCGGAGGACGACGGCAAGAGTGGGAAGCCGCCATCTTTGATAACAAGTAAAGAAAATAAAATCTGAGAAATTGCAAATCTACAATGCCTAAACACGGGAATATTAGCACCTTTGATAGTGACCTCGAAGATTGGGCCATATATGTTGAAAGAGTAAAAAATTATTGTAAGGCCAATAAAATTCGTGACCAAGATAAAGCTCTAACATTATTAAATTTAATGGGTGCGAAGACATACGGGCAATTGAAACACCTGTTATCACCAGATGAACCGGCGGATAAGACGTTCGATGAGATTGTTACTGTCCTGAAAGATCATCTAAACCCCACGCCGCTGATGCTAGCGGAACGATTTAAATTTTATGACAGAAGGCAGCTACAGCATGAAAGCAATGCTGAATATTTGCTGGAATTGCGTAAATTAGCGAAATATTGCCAGTTTGGAATGGGACTGACAGATGCACTACGAGACAAATTTGTGTGTGGTTTATTTAAACAGGATACACAAAAGCGACTGCTCAAGGAGAATGAGCTGACGCTTGAGAAGGCGGTCACTATGGCAGCAGCACACGAAGCCACAGCGAGAGGCACGGCAGTAATGCAGCTACGGTCACCGGAGCTCAGTGCACACAAATTGGGTGTGAGTTCTGGCAAATGTTATCGTTGTGGAAAGACAACGCATGATCAGAACCAGTGTTGGTTTAAAAACCAAGAATGTAGAACTTGTGGTAGGCTTGGACACATAGCTAGAGTATGCAGGTCAGGGAAGAAGACCAGCAACAAGAAGTCACCGCAAGGAAAATACGCAAAAGTACACAAGGTGGCCGAACAGGAGTCCGATTCAGACGCTAGCAGTAATGAACTGGCTGGCTTAAGCAGTATTGAACTGGCTAGCTTAAGCTGTAATGAACTGGCTAGCTTAAGAGTACTCAACGCTGGTAAGGGTGCAGACCTCCAGACAATTTGGGTCACTCTTCAGATAGAAGGAGTCCAAGTAAAACTGGAATTGGACACTGGATCGGCATTGACGGTCATAAATAAGAAAGATTATGGAAGGTTATTCCAACATATTCCCCTACAGGATACGGAGCTCATATTAAAACATACACGGGGCAAAGAGTGTACCCCATCGGGAAAATTGAGGTCACAGTGGTCCACAAGGGCGAAGAAAGTCAAATAATGGACTTATATGTGCTATCTGAAGGAGGTCCTCCACTACTAGGACGGGAGTGGATTAGGAAAATGAATACCGACTGGCATTTCCTACAAACAATAACGAGTGAGAACTCGGTGAACATAATCAACCCAGACTCTGGAACTGATGATGGTAAGACCAACCCGTGTGCAAAAGACAAAGTTTCAGCACAGAATTCCACTGAGATAGAGAATTCTGAGTCTGTCCAGTCTACTGACATGCACATTTCTGAGGGACACCGGGCTCGAACTCAACTCCATTTCAAACTGCAACGGCAATTAGAACAAATGATTCGCCGTTTTGAGCAAGAGATGAATGCGACGAAAGAGTTCTTTGATATAGAGTGGGAACATCGGAAAGACAACAGAAGCAGCTGCTGAAGCAAATGGAGCAGGAGCACACAAAACGTCTGATGTCAGAGGAGTTAACGGTCAGCCAACTCCTGCATATGCTGAAGGACAGGACTCTGAAATGGGAAAAACTTGAACACGAACTTCAATATTCAAACGAAAGGGGTTCGGAGCTCTCAAAGGTTATTGGAAGAGCTGAGGTGGCAACACAGACTGAGATGACTGCAACAGAGCAGCCCTTGGATGCCAAAAGTACGCTGACTCACGTCAACGTAGAACAACAGACCGCTGAAACAGCTGCTCCGGTAGAGGGATTGAATAGTCCGATCAATCAATCTCCAAAAGAAGTTGAAGTAGTAAAATCTCAAATGAGGTCATTAGTAAACGACTTGCTGAAAGCCCAGAAAAAGCTGGATGAAGAGGTACGCATGAAGAAGTCTCTTCAGGAAAGATGTCTGAACTTGGAACAAAAGCTGGCTAACGCCCAGCTGGGTATGGAGGAAATAGAAGACCCTCTCGCTGGCCTAGATCAGGACGACACCGAATATTACTATGTCCTGTCCTGCCCAACTTGTAACTTCGACTCCCACCATACAGAAATCATGGAGGAGCACCGAAAGTCTACGGAACATCGGGAGAAGGTGGCTCTACTACGGAAAAAGGAGGAAGAGAAGGAGGAACTGCGCATGCAGCTGGCAGCTGACAGTGGAGCCCAGAGAGTCTCCAAGAAGCAGAAAAGGAAAAGTCGAAACAGAAGATGACCCATCTGAACCATTATTACCTCTACCAGATCACACACGTGGTCCCTCCGAACGGAGCCAATTCAGTTCGGAAGTTCAAACTGTTAAATCCATGGAAGGACTATTGAATGAGTCACTCCAGCAATGTGAACTGACTACACCACAGAGGTTGAATCTGTGAACTGTTTTCCGCAGAGACTGAATCTGTGATCTGTTTTGACATGAAGTTATCTATGTATCTATGTTATTCTGTTATGTAAACCTGAAGTTATATATGTATATATGTTATTACGTTATGTTAAATGGGGAGATGACTGTAAAGCTAAGAAGGGAGGAATGTTGTGTATGTAATATGTGTGCTACTTTGAACCTATGGACAGGACTGCACTACTTGTAGGGCGTAGTGATACGCAGTACCACTCCTGGCCATAGGGGTATAAATAGTACTGTGGGTACTGATCTCCCCTCAGTTCCCGTCTGTGGGCATGAAGTAAAGACCTACGTGTAGTCCCTACCTCCAACCAGTAAAGACCTGTTTGAGTTATACGTTTAAGTCTTTGTGTTAATTGTTCAATACAATACACATACTTAACACCTAGGATGTAAGCCATCAGGTCCAGGTGATTTATCCGCCTTGAGTCCCATTATTTTACCGAGTACCACTTCCTTAGTGATTTTGATCGTGTTTAGCTCCTCCCCCCCTTTAGCCCCCTGTTTGTCCAGTGTTGGGATATTCTTAGTGTCTTCTACTGTAAAGACTGATATAAAATATTCATTCAGTGTTTTTGCCATCTTCATATTTCCCACCATTAATTTCCCAGTCTCATCCTCTAAGGGACCAACATTTACTTTAGCCACCCTTTTTCTTTTTATATAACTATAAAAACTCTTACTATCTGTTTTTATATTTTTTGCTAATTTACTTTCATAATCTAACTTCCCTTTCTTAATCAATCTTTTTGTTATTTTTTGCTGTCTTTTAAAGTTTTCCCAATCCTCTATCCTCCCACTAGATTTGGCTACCTTATATGCCCTTGTTTTTAGTGGAATACTATCCTTAATTTCTTTACTTAGCCACGGATGGCTGTCTTTTCTTTTACACCCTTTTCTTCTCAGTGGAATATATATTTTTTGGAAGTTGTAACATAACTCCTTAAATGTACACCACTGATCATGTATCGTCTTACCCTTTAATCTATTTTCCCAATCCACTCTACTCAATTCCGCTCTCATACCTTCATAGTCTCCTTTATTCAAGCTTAGCACGCTTGTTTGAGATCCAACCTTCTCACCCTCTAATTGAATATGGAATTCAACCATGTTATGGTCACTCATTCCAAGGGGATCCTTTACTAGAACATTTTTAATTAATCCTGTCTCGTTACACAGGACCAGATCTAAGGTTGCTTGCCCCCTGGTCGGTTCAGTTACATACTGCTCAAGAAACCCATCCCTAATACACTCAATGAACTCATCCTCAAGGCAGCCCTGCCCAATTTGATTTGTCCAATTAATATGATAGTTAAAATCCCCCATAATTATAGATGTTCCCTTATTACAAGCCTTAACTATTTCCTGATTGATACTCCATCCAACAGAGTTGCCACTGTTCGGAGGCCTATAGACTACGCCCACTAGTGTTTTTTTCCCCTTATTATTCCTTACCTCCACCCAAAGTGTTTCATTATCCTGATCTTTTGACCCAATAGCATTTCTCTGTATTACAGTGATTCCTTCCTTTATTAACATAGCCACCCCACCTCCCCTTCCTTCCTGCCTGTCCTTCCTGATCGTTAAATAACCTGGTATGTTTAATTCCCAGGCATTGTCACCCTGCAGCCATGTTTCTGTAATGGCCACAAGATCATGCCCATATGTAGTTATTTGTGCCATTAACTCGTCTATTTTGTTACGAATGCTACGTGCATTCAGATAGAGAACTTTCAAAGATGTTTTGTGACACTTAGTTCCTGCTTTTGCCCTTTTTATTACTTTACCTTTTACTCCATACCTTCTGCCCCTTCCTGACACGCTCTGTTTATTAATTTCCCCACTGCTACCTAAGTCTATGACCTTCTCTGTTGTCATTTTTATTATTTGCTCTCTAGGAACCTCCCCCCCACTAGTTAGTTTAAAGCCCTCTCTACAGCCCTAGTTATATGATCCGCCAGGACTCTAGTCCCAGCACTGGCCAAGTGAAGCCCGTCCCAACGGAACAGTTCCCTTCTGCTCCAGTACTGGTGCCAGTGTCCCAGGAAGCAAAACCCATTTCTGCCACACCAGTCTTTGAGCCACGCATTTAACTCTCTAATTTTATTTGTCCTAGCCAAATTCGCTCGTGGCTCAGGTAATAATCCAGAGATTATTACCCTTGTGGTTCTGCTTTTTAATTTGGCCCCTAGCTGCTCAAACTCCCTCAGCAGAACCTCCTTCCTTGTCCTATCTATGTCGTTGGTACCAACATGGACCACGACAACTGGATCCTCCCCCTCCCACTCCAAGTTTCTCTCCAGTCCAGAGGAGATGTCCTTAACCCTGGCACCGGGCAGGCAACACAGCCTTCGGGACTCTCGCTCTCGGCTGCAAAGAACTCTATCTATCCCCCTAACGATACTATCCCCTACCACTACAACATTTCTTTTAACTCCCCCCACTTGAATGGCCCCCCGCTCCACGGTGCTGTGGCCAAGTTGCTCGTCCTCCCCACAGTCCCTGTTCCCATCCTCAGAGGGAGTAAGAGCCTCGAACCTGTTGGACAAGTGCAAGGGCTGCGGCTCCTCCAACACTACCTCCTGGATCCCCGTACCTGCCTCACTTCTAGTCACACCATCCTGACCCTGGCCACAGACTACATCTGAATTAATTAATCTAATTGGTGTGAATACCTCATGATACACAGAGTCCAGGTAACTCTCCCCCTCCCTGATGTGTCTCAGTGCTTGAAGCTCGGACTCCAGCTCTTCAACACGGAGCCGGAGTTCCTCGAGCAGCCAACACTTACCACTTATTACACTACAATTAAATGATATACTCAAGGGCCCATGGTTACTAGCACTCCCTGCTACACAACAGAGACCCTAGAAACTATAAACAACAAAAATTAAGTTTGGAAAAAAGCGAGAAAAAGAGAAATATTCACCAACCAATCACTTACCTGCTTTCTGGTGACATCACAATTCGATTACTTTTTACTTCTCACTGCTGCCGCCGGTGAGTCTGGGCCGCTCTCTCTCTCCCCGCTCCTTAACTCCTCGGTCTCCGCGCTCACTCTCCACCCAGGGCCGCTCTCTCTCTCCCTGCTCCTTAACTCCTCGGTCTCCGCGCTCAGTCTCCACCCAGGGCCGCTCTCGCTGCTGCCGCCGGTGAGTCTGGGCCGCTCTCTCTCTCCCCGCTCCTTAACTCCTCGGTCTCCGCGCTCAGTCTCCACCCAGGGCCGCTCTCGCTGCTGCCGCCGGTGAGTCTGGGCCGCTCTCTCTCTCCCTGCTCCTTAACTCCTCGGTTTCCGCGCTCAGTCTCCACCCAGGGCCGCTCTCGCTGCTGCCGCCGGTGAGTCTGGGCCGCTCTCTCTCTCCCTGCTCCTTAACTCCTCGGTCTCCGCGCTCAGTCTCCACCCAGGGCCGCTCTCACTGCTGCCGCCGGTGAGTCTGGGCCGCTCTCTCTCTCCCCGCTCCTTAACTCCTCGGTCTCCATGCTCACTCTCCACCCAGGGCCGCTCTCGCTGCTGCCGCCGGTGAGTCTGGGCCGCTCTCTCTCTCCCTGCTCCTTAACTCCTCGGTCTCCGCACTCAGTCTCCACCCAGGGCCGCTCTCACTGCTGCCGCCGGTGAGTCTGGGCCGCTCTCTCTCTCCCCGCTCCTTAACTCCTCGGTCTCCATGCTCAGTCTCCACCCAGGGCCGCTCTCGCTGCTGCCGCCGGTGAGTCTCTATTGGCACATAATTGGCAATCTCACTCAGAAGAATCTCAAACATGGAAAAACATTGTATTCATTTGCAGGGGGTTCTCTTTTGTACTTGGGGCTAGAGCACATTGTTGGGACACATTAGGAGGTGATTTTGGCTTTCTGCGATAGTGTAAAATGTGTGATCGTGAATTGGCAGCCCATTTTACATTGCTCCCGATTTTTATTTCCGTTGACATAACGTTCTATGACAATAAGGTCCGAGGTCCGATATCAGGTGTGCCTCGGACTTCACCATTCTGCCACAGGGTATTTACCCTGCGTTTCCGCGTTCCCGCATTTCTAGGCCAAAGTTAGGGAATGAATTAACCCAGCTAGTTACAGGCAAATGCAAAATACTGCAGATGCTGGAAATCTGAAATAAAAACAGAAAATGTTGGAAATACTCAGCAGGTCAGGCAGCATCTGTGGAGAGAGAAACAGAGTTAACGTTTCAGGTCGATGACCCTTCGTCAGAACTGGAAAAAGCTGGAGATCGAACAGGTTTTTAAGCAAGTGCAGGAGCAGGGAAAGGGGGGAGGGGAGGAAAGAACAAAAGGGAAGGTCTGTGATAGGATGGAAGGCAGGAGAGATTAAGAGACATTAAGATTTGGTGCAAGGCAAAAGGAGATAGTAATGGGACAAGTTAAGAAACAGCTACAGGCAATACTGTTTTGCGAACCAAACTATTGGCTGCAACTGGGATTGGTGTAGCCATATATTTAGCTGCTGGAAATCTCTTCCATTAATTTAACCAGACCTAATAAGACCCTTCATAAATCGCTATTCATAGATTTGAGAGAAAGGGCTGTTGTTTTTGTAGGCAATGTGGCAGACAATGTGGACACAGCAAGGTCCCTCAAAGAGCAATGAAATAACTGACCAGTTAATCTGTTTTTGGTGTTGGTAGAGGGACAAATATTGGCCAAGACACCAGGATAATCTCCCTGCTCTTTTTCAAAAAGTGCAGTGGGATCTTTTATGTCTACAGGCAGACAGGACCTTGGTTTAACGTGTCATCTGAAAATGGCACCTTCAACAATGCAGCAACCCTTCACTACTCTATGGAAGATTATGGGACTATAAAGTCAACAGCTCTTCCAACATACTCCCACCATAACTATGGAAGGAGTACAGAGGAATAGCCACAAACCAGATATGCTTTGGAGCCAGGCTTTGCACAGGAGTTTGCAGATGGCCCTGTAAGGGGAAGAGTTTCTGCCCACCCCAAACAAGGCTCATGTGGCAGAACCACTGAATGACTATGGCTAACTGTATATAATTCTCTTTATCGATGTTCTAACACCAGCCTAAGCCTGTACCATTGTGTTAGGCATTACTGTGTTTTGTATATAGAGTTTGCATGTACAGGGCGTGGCCCCTTTAAGAGCGCGGGAAAACGCGGGCAAATGCGATGACGTCACGTCGCAAACCACGTGACTGCCCAGGGAGCCCTCGTGGCATCTCCATTGAGTAAAGACCTGTTTCATTGTTTCCCCTGTGTCGGTCTCAGTTATTCGTAGGAATTCGTCAATTCTTACATTGGTGACCCCGTTTTTGTGAACGTTTTCACAGAAGAAGAGCACAACATGGAGGCAAACGCCGTTTCGCTAAAGCTACCGCAGTTCTGGGAGCAGAAAGCGCCCTCGTGGTTTATTCAGGTCGAGGCCCAGTTCACCCTGAGGAACATCGATGCGGATCAGACCAAGTATCTTTACGTGGTCTCCGCACTCGACAGCTCTACCGCCTCTCAGATCGTCAGCCTCCTCGAAAACACCCCAACGAAGCGCAAGTATGAAACCCTCAAAGCGCAGTTACTGCAAGTTTTCGGGCTCACAAAATCGGAGCGCGCCCGTCGATTACTCGCTATGCCCGGGCTCGGGGACTCCAAGCCTTCAGAGTTGATGAGCCAAATGCTCACACTCCTGGGCTCAGAACGGGACTGTTTCCTATTCCGCGAAATTTTCCTCAGCCAACTGCCTGAACAGGTACAAACTGCCCTGGCCAGATCTGAAACTGAAGACTGCGCAACACTTGCGGCGGAGGCTGCCAAAATTTTCGCTGTAACTCGGCAGAACTGCGCCGCCACGAGGCACCCATCCCCGCAGATGCCACCCCAGCTCGTCAGCCTGCTGGGCTCTGTTTCTACCACGCGCAGTTCGGCGCGAAGGCGAAGCGTTGTCGCCCTCCCTGCAGTTTTCCCCAAAAAAACAACCAGCATCATCTGACACTGCGACCACCGAGGAATGGGTCTAACGGGCACCCCGCGGCCGCGATGGCGATCGGCAACGCGGGAAAATTGCTGTTCATCACTGATACCCTCTCCAGTCGTCGCTTTCTGTGCGACACCGGAGCGTAGTGCAGCATTTTACCCGCGTCTGCCCTCGATGTGCAGACGGGGAATCACGGCCCTGCCCTTGAAGCGGCCAATGGTGGCATAATGCTGACCTTCGGCAGACGGCGAGTGGAGTTGTGCCTTGGAGGACAACGTTTTCACTGGGAGTTTGTTACGGCCAAAGTTTCCCAGCCCCTCCTCGGCGCGGAGTTCCTGTGCGCCAACAGCCTCCTGGTCGATGGTCGGAACCAGCGGCTGATCAACGCAGCCACTTTTAATTCTCTTCCGTGTTATCGCAGTAACACTACGTCACGCACCGTCTCCTGTGCGTTCCCGACTCCTGAGGAGTTCGCTCGCCTGCTCAGCGAATTCCCCGACCTGACAAGACCCACGTTCTCCTCCACAGCCACAAAACATGGTGTGGAACACCACATCACCACCAACGGCCCCCCGGTCTACGCGCAGGCCCGGCGCCTGGAACCTGGCAAGCTGGCGGTCGCAAAGGCGGAGTTCGCCACCATGGAACGGTTAGGGATTATTCGCCGGTCGAATAGTCCCTGGTCTTCACCCCTCCATATCGTCCCGAAGCCTGGCGGCGGATGGCGGCCATGCGGCGCATATCGACGACTAAACGACCACCACCCGATTCCCCATATCCAGGATTTCTCTGCCCATTTGGCAGGGAACACCGTTTTTGCAAAAGTCGACCTCGTCTGAGGCTACCACCAGGTCCCAGTTCATCCACAGGACATCCAGAAGACCGCAGTCATCACCCCATTCGGTCTCTTTGAGTTTTTACGGATGCCGTTTGGGTTAAAGTTTGGGTTGAGTCTGTGTTTCCAAATGTAGTTATGCTGAATAACTGGACACAGACTACAGAAATAATTAAACAGGTCTTTAGCAATTGAGGGTCAGGGCTGAACTGGAATACACTTTGCTCCACAGGGTTTATATACCGGTGTGGTCACCACCGGTACTACAATGTACAGGAGCCATCAAAAAGTAGTCCATCCCTTAAGGTATCCTCTTAAGGTGGTACAGGTTACATACACTACAATTCCTCTCCTTTTAGCTTAACAGTGTACACCCCAATTTAAACATTACATGGATAACATATATACAACTTTCACACAAAACTGTTCAAAGATTCAGTCTCTGAGGAGGCCTCCTGATCTGGGCCGGATAACGCCTTTCAGGGGTCTCTGGTTCTCGTTGCTGGGGTGACTCATCCATTTGATCTCCTATGGATTGAACATCATCATGTACGTTCGAGTCTGAGGTAGATGCTACAGGCTCAATAACTTCTTCAACTGGTGTCTCTGCCGTAGACATGGGGTCGACCCTTGTTCTCGATTCCACAAGTTGGTCAGCATGACGTCGTATTACGTTCTCTCCAACGTCTACCGTGTACATCAAGGGTCCTTGGCGGGCACGAATTGTTCCGGATTGCCATTTATCATTCCTATAGTCCCTGGCCAACACTGGTTGTCCTATTTCGAAACTCCGAGTGGCCTTGTTATTTACGTGCTGGAATTGCTTGTTTTCGACTTCCCTACGCACATTGGGTTTTAACAAATCCAACCGGGACCGCAACCTCCTGTTATAGAACATTATGGCAGGGCTTTGATTTGTCACTGCATGCGTGGCGTTTCGATATGCCATCAGGAAATTGTCCACCTTGTGTTGTAGTGGAATATGGTCTTCGCTCATGGCCTTTATCGCCTTTTTGAACATTTGTACAAATCTCTCGGCCAACCCATTTGTAGCCGGATGATAAGGGGCAGATGTATAGTGTTTCACCCCATTCTTTTTCATGAATTTCTGGAATTCTTCTGACACAAACTGTGGTCCGTTGTCTGAAAATTTTTGTTCCGGCAACCCATTCCTTGCAAATATGGTTCTTAGAACTGCGATCGTCTTTTCAGAGGTAGTGGTCGACATCTTAATCACTTCTGGCCATTTAGAATGTGCGTCTACTGCTATCAAAAACATGGAATCCATGAATGGACCTGCAAAGTCGATATGCACACGTTGCCATGGGGTTGAAGGCCATTCCCACGGATGCAGCGGTGCAATTGGAGGTGCGTTTTGAAATTTTTGGCACCCTGAGCAGCTTTTAGTCAGATCCTCTATTTGTTTGTCGATACCTGGCCACCACACATAAGCCCTAGCAAGGCTTTTCATCTTGACTCCCCCCAGATGACCTTCATGCAATTCCTTCACAACTCTCTCCCTTAATTTAGGAGGAATAATCACCCTTGTTCCATACATCAATGTTCCTTGACAGACGGACAGCTGTTCTCGTCTGGCTGAGAATGCTGGTAACAGTGGGTCGCCATGTGCTGGCCATCCCTTCACTGTCAAATCGTAGACCCGAGACAGTGTCGGGTCATTTCGGGTCTCTCTCTCAATACCCGCATTGGTGACTGGTAAGCATTCGATGATGGTCGAGTGAAATATCTCGACAGGGTCAACTGCCGGTGCCTCTTCCGCTGTAGGTAGTGGCAGGCGCGACAGCCCATCAGCATTACCATGTTGCTTTGTACCTTTGAATTCGATATCATATTGATGTGCCCCTAGGAAAAGGGACCATCTCTGAAGCCTCTGCGCCGTCATAACCGGAACACCCTTCTTAGGGTTATCAATGGAAACCAACGGCTGGTGATCTGTCAGCAGCGTAAACTTTTGGCCTTGCAGGTAATGGTTAAATTTCTTAACTCCCCACATGAGGCTGAGAGCCTCCCTATCTATCTGAGCACAGTTGCGCTCTGCAGAGGTCAATGATCTGGATGTGAACGTGACTGGCCTTTCCAAGCCATTTGGAAACTTATGTGAGAGCACTGCCCTGATACCATATGGAGAAGCATCACAAGCTAAGCGAATAGGCAGCGTTGGGTTAAAGTGAGTCAACACTTCCTTAGAGGTGATCAGTGCCTTGCTTTTTTGAAAAGCCCGCTTACAATCATCGCTCCACTTCCATGGTATTCCCATTTGCAAAAGAGTGTTCAGCGGGTGTAACACCGTGGATAAATTTGGAAGAAACTTGTGGTAATAGTTAACCAACCCAAGGAACGACCTCAACTGGGATACATTTTCCGGAGCGGGAGCTTTCACAACAGCTTCGATCTTGTCAGGTGACTTATGGAGCCCCTCCTGGTCAATGACGTGGCCGCAGTACGAGATTCGCTTTTGAAAGAACTCACATTTCTGGCGATTAACTCTGAGCCCATATTCTTTCAATCTGGTGAGCACCTGCTCCAAATTCGCGAGGTTATCCTTATCATCATCTCCTGTAATCAGAATGTCGTCCAGGTAGCATTGTGTGCCTGGAATTCCCTGCAATACCTGCTCCATGGCCCTTTGCCAAATCGCTGGAGCCGATGCCACTCTGATATACCTATCAATTCATCCAATGAAAAGCGACAAGTTAAGAAAGTAACTATAGGTTTTTATTGGCTAAATAACAGAGCCCACCCTCATGGGTGATCGGATCCAACAAGGAGGAATACCAGCCAGTCGACCACCTTTATACCTGGGCAGGTAGGTGGAGCCATGGGCGGAGTCAGCAGTGGTCAGCCCAGGTATAACAGCGTGACAAGAGGCGACCTCGTATAGTGATACAACAGTGTGAACAGTGATAACCATAGAGTAACGATATAACAGTGATAACTATAGTGTAACGATAGTGAACGACAAAAGTGGTTTACCACATTCACCCCTTGTTTAGATTTGAGTCCGGCGGGGTGATGTGTACTACCAGTTCTGGTATGTCAGTCTGTCCGGAGGCCTCGTAAGCCTTTCCGATCATCGCAGCGGCGGTGTTGCATTCTCCGGTGGTGATGCTGGTGTCTGCGTGGTCGGCGAGGGCTCATGGGGTTCCGGCATGCCGTCTACCTGAGCTGGAATCGGGGGGGGGGGTGGGGGGGGTGAAGGTGGTGTCTCCGGAATGCCCGAGGGTGCGAGGTCTCGCAAGGAGACTGTGTCCTCCCGCCCGTCTGGGTATGCCACATAGGCGTACTGAGGGTTGGCGTGCAGGAGGTTCACCCTCTCGACCAGGGGGTCCGTTTTATGGGCCCTCACGTGCTTTCGCAGCAGGACGGGCCCCGGAGAGGTCAGCCAGGTTGGTAGTGTGGTTCCCGTAGTCGACTTCCTGGGGAAAACAAACATTCGTTCATGGGGGGTGGCGTTAATGGCGGTGCAAAGTAGTGACCGGATGGAATGCAGCGCTGCCGGGAGGACTTCCTGCCAGTGGGAGGTTGGGAGGCCCTTAGACTTTAAGGCTAAGAGGACGGCCTTCCATACAGTCGCGTTCTCTCTTTCCACCTGGCCGTTCCCTCGAGGGTTGTAGCTGGTGGTCCTGCTTGCAGCAATACCTCTTGCTAGTAGGAACTGGCGGAGTTCCTCGCTCATGAAGGAGGAGCCCCGGTCACTATGTATATAGTTTGGGAACCCGAACAAGGCGAAGAGGTCGTTCAGGCATTTAATGACCGTGGTACTGGTCATGTCTGGGCAGGGGAAGGCGAAGGGGAAACGGGAGTACTCATCAACAATGTTGAGGAAGTACACATTACGGTCAGAGGACGGGAGGGGCCCCTTAAAATCGATGCTCAAGCGCTCGAAGGGGCGGGTGGCCTTGATCAGGCTTGCTCTGTCCGGCCTAAAGAAATGCGGTTTGCACTCGGCACAGGTCTGGCAGTTCCTGGTCATGGTCCTGACCTCCTCGATGGAGTAGGGCAGGTTGCGGGCCTTAATGAAGTGGTAAAGTCTGGTGACTCCGGGGTGGCAGAGGTCGTTGTGGAGGGTCTGAAGTCTATCAATTTGCACATTGGCGCATGTAATTCGTTATAGAGCATCAGGGGGTTCGTTCAGCTTACCTGGCCGGTACAAGATATCATAATCATAGGTGGAGAGTTCGATTCTCCACCTCAAGATCTTGTCGTTCTTGATTTTACCCCTCAGCTTGTTATTAAACATAAAAGCGACCGAACGCTGGTCGGTGAGGAGGGTAAATCGTTTGCCTGCCAGGTAGTGCCTCCAGCATCGTACAGCCTCCACAATCGCCTGGGCCTCCTTCTCGACCGACGAGTGTCGGATCTCAGGGCCCTGTAGGGTCCTTGAGAAGAAGGCCACCGGTCTCCCCTCCTGGTTAAGGGTAGCGGCTAGGGCGAAGTCGGATGCATCGCTCTCCACTTGGAAGGGAATGGACTCATCCACCGCGTGCATTGTGGCCTTAGCAATGTCTCCCCTAATGAGGGAGAAGGCAGCGCACGCTTCCTCCGTAAGGGGGAAGGATGTGGACTTCATGAGGGGTCTGGCTTTGTCCGCATAATTGGGCACCCATTGGGCATAGTAGGCGAAGAGCGCCAGGGCTCTCTTACATAAGAACATAAGAACATAAGAAATAGGAGCAGGAGTAGGCCAATCGGCCCCTCGAGCCTGCTCCACCATTCAGTAAGATCATGGCTGATCTGATCCTAACCTCAAATCTTCTATCACTCTGCATCCACCCGAACCCATGTGATCTCCCGGGAGAGGCGAAAAACCAGATAAAGACCCAATGGCCAATTTGGGAGAAAAAAATCTGGGAAATTCCTCTCCGACCCATCTAGGCGATCGAAATTCTTCCAGGAGATCACTCTGTCCCTATATTTTCTACAGTACTTACCTTCTGTAAAGGCGATCTCCACCCCAGCCAGGAACAGGAATAAAACCATCTCCTGAAATCTAACAGAATTAGAACATAGTAGGAGCAGAACAAGGCTACACGGCCCCTGGGCCCACTCCACTACCCACAGGGCCATGACCATTCCAAACCCAGACTCATGTCCAATTTCCTGCCCGCTCCCCGTAACCCTTAATTCCCTTTACTTCTAGGAAACTATCTATTTCTGTTTTAAATTTATTTAATGATGTAGCTTCCACAGCTTTCTGGGGCAGCAAATTCCACAAACCTACCACCCTCTGAGTGAAGAAGTTTCTCCTCATCTCAGTTTTGAATGAGCAGCCCCTTATTTTAAGATTATGCCCCCTAGTTCTAGTTTCACCCATCATTGGGAACATCCTCACCGCATCCACCCGATCAAGCCCCTTCACAATCTTATATGTTTCAATAAGATCGCCTCTCATTCTTCTGAACTCCAATGAGTAGAGTCCCAATCTACTCAACCTCTCCTCATATGACCACCCCCTCATCCCCGGGATTAACCGAGTGAACCTTCTTTGTACTGACTCGAGAGCAAGTATGTCTTTTCTTAAGTATGGACACCAAAACTGTATGCAGTATTCCAGGTGCGGCCTCACCAATACCTTGTACAACTGCAGCAATACCTCCCTGTTTTTATATTCCAACCCCCTAGCAATAAAAGCCAACATTCCATTGGCCTTCTTAATCACTTGCTGCACCTGCATACTAACTTTTTGAGTTTCGTGCACCAGGACCCCCAGATCCCTTTGTACTACAGTACTTTCCAGTTTCTTGCCATTAAGATAATAACTTGCTCTATGATTTTTCCTGCCAAAGTGCATAACCTCACACTTTCCAGTATTGTATTCCATCTGCCAAATCTCTGCCCACTTACTTAGCCTGTCTATGTCCTTTTGCAGGTTTTTTATGTCCTCCTCACTCACTACTTTCCGTCCCATCTTTGTATCATCTGCAAACTTTGATATGTTACACTCGGTCCCCTCCTCCAAATCGTTAATATAGATTGTAAAGAGTTGGGGACCCAGCACTGACCCCTGCGGAACACCACTAGTTACTGGTTGCCAATCTGAGAATGAACCATTTATCCCAACTCTCTGCTTTCTGTTAGAGAGCCAATCCTCCACCCACGCCAGAATATTACCCCCAATCCCGTGATTTTTTATCTTGAGCAATAATCTTTTGTGTGGCACCTTGTCAAATGCCTTTTGGAAGTCTAAATACACTACGTCTTTCGGGGTCAGGGCCGATGAGTCCGTCCTCTACTACGCAGCCGAGGATGGCAAGGCGTGAGGTGTTAAACACACATTTCTCCTTATTGTAGGTGAGGTTCAGCCATTGGGCCGTACGGAGGAATCTCTCCAGATTAACATCATGGTCCTGCCGGTCGTGGCCGCAGATGGTGACGTTATCTAGATAGGGGAACGTGGCGTGCAGCCCGTTCTGGTCAACCATCCGGTCCATCTCCCTTTGGAAGACCGAAACCCCGTTGGTGACGCCGAAGGGAACCCTAAGGAAGTGGTAGAGGCGGCCATTCGCCTCGAAGGCGGTATACTGGCGGTCCTCAGGGTGGATAGGGATTTGGTGGTAGGCCGACTTAAGGTCGATGGTAGAGAATACTCGGTATTGTGCAATCTGATTGACCATATCAGATATGCGGGGAAGGGGGTATGCGTCCAGCTGGGTGTACCGGTTTATGGTCTGGCTGTAGTCGATGACTAGGCGGTTTTTATTGCCGGTCTTAACGACCACGACCTGGGCACGCCAGGGGCTGCTGCTCCCCTCGATGATGCCCTCCTTCAGGAGACGCTGCACCTCAGAGCTAATGAAGGCTCTGTCCCCGGCGCTGTACCGCCTGCTCTTGGTAGCGACGGGTTTGCAGTCGGGGGTGAGGTTAGCGAACAGGGAAGGTGGCGGGACCTTGAGGGTGGATAGGCCACAGGTGTTACGCGGTGGGCGGTTTAAAGGCTGCTGGTTGTCGACTGTGAGTGGGGGGAGGGGTCCGCCGTATGCTAGAGTGACGCTTTGGAGGTGGGATTGGAAGTCCAGCCCTAGTAGGACGGCAGCGCAGAGCTGGGGGAGGACGAGGAGTTTAAAATTTTTATACTCCGTGCCCTTAACCGACAGGGTCACGACACAGTAGCCGCTGATGTCTGTGGCGTGGGACCTCGATGCCATCGAGATCCGGTTGCGCGTTGGCCGGACAGTGAGGGAGTAGTGGCTCACCGTGTCTGGGTGGATGAAACTCTCCGTGCTTCCGCTGTCGAACAGGCAGGTCGTGGCGCGGCCGTTTACTTTGATGTCCATCATGGACTTGGACAGGTGGTGCGGGCGGGCTTGGTCCAGTGTGACAGAGGCTAGTGTGTGGCTCAGCGAGCTGCCGTAGTCTGCGGGTGAGGCGGTGGTCGAGTCCGGAGGCGAGGTGGCGGTCGAGCGTGGAGGGTAAAATGGCGGCGCCCACGAGGTTGGACAAAATGGCGGAGAAGATGGCTGCCCCCACAACTCACATGAGGCACTGCTGGTGTCGGTGCCTGGATCAAAGATGGCCGCCCCCATGACTCACACGTGGGGATGCTGGCATCTGTGGCCTTGATGGAAGATGGCCACCCCCACAACTCGCATGAGGCACTGCTGGCCTCTGTTGATCTCTGTTGGCCTCTGCAGGCCTTAGCAAAGTGGCCTTTCTTCAGGCAGCTTGAGCACGTCGCGTTTCTCGCTGGGCAGCGCGCCCTAGGATGTTTCGCCTGGCCGCAGAAGAAGCAGCCGGCAGCCCGATCGCGGGGGTCCGAAGTCGCAGCCGGTACCAGGGGTGGCGGTCCCGATCGGGTCCGGGACGCCGACGCAGAGGTAGGTCCCAGGGGCGGCGCTGCGAGGGGTATCGCGGTCGGGGTCGGTCCCGAGTCCCAGGGTCGCAAATTACTGTACCTGGAGTACGCCTCGAGGTCCCGATGGGCCACTTCTAGGGAGCGAGCGAGGGCTGCAGCTGTGTTCAGGTCAAGGTCCTTTGCTTCAAGAAGTCTTTGCCGTGCGTAGTCGGACCGCAGGCCTTTCACGAAGGCATCGCGGACATTATCTTCAGTATTTTCTGCCGCTGATACCGCTTTAAAGTCACAATCCCTGCCGAGTGCTTGTAGCACCCGTAAAAATTCATCTACCGACTCTCCTGGCTATTGCGGGCGGGATCTTAGGAGGTGTCTGGCATACATGGAGTTTACCGGGCTCCGGTACTGTTGTTTCAGCAGGTTGATGGCGGCTTCGTATGTTTTAAGGTCCCGGATGAGTGCGAATACTTTAGGGCTCACTTGGGCGGTCAGAACTCTTAGCATGGATTTCTGAGGCACGCCGGATTCTCCCAGGTAGGATTCGAAACAGCTCAGCCAGTGTTCGAAGTCGAGGGCTGAGTTTGCTGCCTGTGGGTTTAGATCCAGGTATGGTGGTCGGAGGGCTCGCAGTCAGGCTGGCTGCTGTGGCTGTTGTAGCTGGGCGTCTGGCTGGTCGCTTGGCTGGTCGTTTGACTGGTCGTTTGACTGCTCAAGTGTCGACATTTTAAAATTTAGCCAATAAAATTGATATACCTATCAATTCATCCAATGAAAAGCGACGAGTTAAGAAAGTAACTATAGGTTTTTATTGGCTAAATAACAGAGCCCACCCTCGTGGGTGATCGGATCCAACAAGGAGGAATACCAGCCAGTCGACCACCTTTATACCTGGGCAGGTAGGTGGAGCCATGGGCGGAGTCAGCAGTGGTCAGCCCAGGTATAACAGCGTGACAAGAGGCGACCTCGTATAGTGATACAACAGTGTGAACAGTGATAACCATAGAGTAACGATATAACAGTGATAACTATAGTGTAACGATAGTGAACGACAAAAGTGGTTTACCACACACTCCAAAAACCAGTCTATTATACCGATATAAGCCCTTATGTGTGTTGATCGTGAGATACTGGCGTGACGCTTCATCAACTTCCATCTGTAGGTACGCCTGCGCCAGGTCTATCTTGGTGAAGTGTTTCCCGCCAGACAGCGAAGCGAAGATATCTTCAATCCGCGGAAGCGGATATTGCACCGTGTGAAGAACCGGATTAACAGTGATCTTGAAATCGCCACAGATGCGAACCTTCCCAGGTTCCCCCGGCTTGTTGCTCAACGAACGCTTCATGACAGGAACAATGGGTGTGGCCCATTCGCTCCAGTCCACCTTTGACAGTACTCCTGAACGTTCTAGCCCTTCCAGCTCTGCTTCCACAGCAGGTCGTATCGCATAAGGTACCGGTCTGGCTTTGAAAAATTTTGGGTTTGCATGTTCTTCAACCTTGATGTTTGCCGTAATTCCTTTCAGTGTTCCCAGTCCCTGTTGGAACACCTCCTTAGCATCGTCCAATATTTTGGACAGTTGTTTAGGTTTGACGTCGCCCTCTTTACAGGAATCTACAGTCAGTGCTTGTATGGAATGCCAGTTCACATTTATTCTCCGGATCCATTCCCGTCCCAGTAGTGGCGGACCTCCATCAGGTAACATATACAAGTCCATTTCCTGACTTTCTTTACCATTGTAGACCACATTTACTTTTATCTTTCCGATGGGGTATACTATTTGCCCCGTGTATGTTTTCAATACAATCTCCGTATCCCTCAGGGGAATGTGCGAGAATAACCTTTTGTAATCTTGCTTATTCATGACCGTCAATGCCGATCCAGTGTCCAATTCCATCTTCACTTGGACTCCTGCTATCCGAAGCATGACCCAGATAGTTTGGTGGTCTGCTGTGTTACCCACATTATGTATTTTTAGACAACCCAGTTCCTTACTGCTGGAGTCTGAATCCATCTTCTGTTCATCCGAACTGTTCTCTGTCACCTTGTGTACTTTTTTGTACTTCTCCTGCGGCGACTTTTTGCTGCTGGTCTTCTTTCCTGACTGGCATACTCTCGCTATGTGACCAAGTTTGCCACATTGCCTGCATTCTTTATCTTTGAACCAGCACTGGTTCTGGTCATGCGTTGTCCTTCCGCAACGATAGCACTTTACTGCGCCCAATGCCATTTCGTTGGTGCTGAATTCCAATGGCCTTTGCTGTATCTCTGCAACGCCTCGTGCTGCTGCCTCGTGCGATGCTGCAATGCTGAAAGCTTTGTCCAGCGTAAGATCCTTTTCCTCTAGCAGTCGTTTCTGGGTTCCTTCCCTTAGGAGCCCACACACAAACTTATCTCTCAGTGCGTCTGCTAGT
>NC_140989.1:148660592-148846369 GCF_052327205.1 Somniosus microcephalus | reverse complement strand
GGGGAGGGGAAGGAAGAGGGGGAGGGGGGAGGGGGAAGGAAGAGGGGAGGGGGAGGGGAAGGAAGAGGGGAGGGGGAGGGGGAAGGAAGAGGGGAGGGGGAGGGGGAAGGAATAGGGGGAGGGGGAGGGGGAAGGAATAGGGGGAGGGGGAGGGGGAAGGAAGAGGGGGAGGGGAAGGAATAGGGGGAGGGGGATGGAATATGGGGAGGGCGAAGGAATAGGGGGAGGGGGAGGGTGAAGGAATAGGGGGAAGGAATAGGCGGAGGGGGAGGGGGAAGGAATAGGCGGAGGGGGAGGGGGAAGGAATAGGCGGAGGGGGAGGGGGAAGGAATAGGCGGAGGGGGAGGGGGAAGGAATAGGCGGAGGGGAAGGAATAGGGGGAGGGTGAAGCAATAGGGTGAGGGGGAGGGGGAAGCAATAGGGGGAGGGGGAGGGGGAAGCAATAGGGGGAGGGGGAGGGGGAAGCAATAGGGGGAGGGGGAGGGGGAAGCAATAGGGGGAGGGGGAGGGGGAAGCAATAGGGGGAGGGGGAGGGGAAGCAATAGGGGGAGGGGGAGGGGGAAGCAATAGGGGGAGGGGGAGGGGGAAGCAATAGGGGGAGGGGGAGGGGGAAGCAATAGGGGAGGGGGAGGGGGAAGCAATAGGGGGAGGGGAGGGGGAAGCAATAGGGGGAGGGGGAGGGGGAAGCAATAGGGGGAGGGGGAGGGGGAAGCAATAGGGGGAGGGGGAGGGGGAAGCAATAGGGGAGGGGGAGGGGGAAGCAATAGGGGGAGGGGAGGGGGAAGCAATAGGGGGAGGGGAGGGGGAAGCAATAGGGGGAGGGGGAGGGGGAAGCAATAGGGGGAGGGGGAGGGGGAAGCAATAGGGGGAGGGGGAGGGGGAAGCAATAGGGGAGGGGGAGGGGGAAGCAATAGGGGAAGGAGGAGGGGGAAGGAATAGGGGGAGGGGGAGGGGAAGGAATAGGGGGGAGGGGGAAGGAATAGGGGGAGGGGGAAGGAATAGGGGGAGGGGGAGGGGGAAGGAATAGGGGGAGGGGAGGGGGAAGGAATAGGGGAGGGGGAGGGGGAAGGAATAGGGGGAGGGGGAGGGGGAAGGAATAGGGGGAGGGGGAGGGGGAAGGAATAGGGGGAGGGGGAGGGGGAAGGAATAGGGGGAGGGGGAAGGAAGAGGGGGAGGGGGAGGGCGAGGGGGAAGGGGAGGGGGAAGTAATAGGGTGAGGGGGAGGGTTAGGAAGGGGGAGGGGTAGGGAGGGGAAGGGAGAGGGGAGGGAGGGGGAGGGAGGGGGAAGGGAGAGGGGAGGGAGGGGGAGGGGGAAGGGAGAGGGGAGGGAGGAGGGGGAGGGGGTCCTCTTTTTGTTTGAACCCAAAAAAACCAATTGGACTCTGAATAAACAAAAGTTCAACTAAATCTTAACAAATCAAATTAAAATTTGGTTTTCCGGGTTCATGATGCACTCCAGTCCCCGCGGCGCCCACCGGTCGCGGAAATACTCAAGCGCACCGGCGGACACCGCGTGCTCCATCTCCAGGGCGACCCGGGCGCGAACATGGCCGCGGAAGAGAGGCATGCAATCCGGCTGGACGACCCCCTCGACCGCCCGCTGCCTGGACCAATTGATTGCTCTTTTAGCCAGGCCCAGGAGCAGGCCCACAAGGAGGTCCCCCAGCCTGTCCGCTCCCCTCCGCACCGGGTGACCGTAGATCAAGAGCGTGGGACTGAAGTGCAACCAAAAATCGAGGAGCAGCCTCTTCAAGTAGTGAAAGAGGGGCTGCAACCTCTCACACTCCATATAAACATGAAACACGGACTCCTCCAAGCCGCAAAAAATGCAGGCGGCCTGGGAATCCGTGAACCTACTTAAAACCTTATTGCACGGGACCGCTCCGTGCAACACCCTCCAGGCCAAGTCCCCGATGGAACAAGGGAGGACTCCCGCGTAGAGAGCCCTCCATTGGGGACCTCCGCCACCGCCAGTCGGCAAGACGCCACGCCAAGTCGTGTCCGGATGGTAGACGAAGATGGCAAAGTGGAGACTGTGCAGGAGCAGCCCGTACAGAAAACCCCTCCGCGCGGAATGAAAAGGCACGGAGGGTATTTCCTCGAGACGGCTCAAGTTGTGAGGCGCCGGCTCCCGAGGGGAGTTTCGGGGCCGGGCGCCGATGAGGAATTCCGTCCGGATGGGGGTAAGCTCGGATGGGATCGCCCCACGTGCTTCAGCCGCCTCGATACACCTAGTGGAGTCGGGGCCCAGTGCCGCTTTCACCGATTCGATGGCTTCGGCCGCGAGCTGGACGTTGGCCCAGGACAGGCGCCACGCCAGCTCCTCCGGCGCCATCCAGCCCGCTCCTCCGGCATCGAGCAGGTCCCCGACTCTGGTCACCCCGCCAGGCACAGCCCTGCCCTCCGCCAGCCGCCCGAACCTGCGTTCGTGGAGGTGCGGATTCCTGAGCAGCGGCTCCCAAAGGAGAGCCGCCGCTCCTGACGGGGGAGAGCTCCGCCTGGAAGCGACGTAGTTCCAAACCCATAGTAGTTCCTGGTAGAAGACAGGCAGCTCCCGCAGGTCGGCACGCCTGCCGCCCACTTTCACAAACAGGAGCTGCGTGCCGTAATTGAGGCCGTGCAGCTGGCGGAAGAAAAACGTCGCCAGCGCACACCATCTCGGAGGATTCTCGACGTACAGGTATCTCTGCAGCGTCTGAAGACGGAAAGTCGCAGCCTGGGTGCGAAGGCACACCAGCGCCTGACCGCCCTCCCTAAGCGGGAGACACAGAACCGCGGCAGAGACCCAGTGCTTCCTTTTGTCCCAGAAGTCGATGAGCTTCTTCTGCATCTTGGCGACAAACGCAGGGGGAGGGATCAAAGTGACCAACCGGTACCACAACATGGCAGCCACCAGCTGGTTTATGACCAGCGCTCGACCCCTGTAGGACAACACTCGGAGCAGTCCTGTCCAGCGTCCTAGGAGGTGCGTGGTGCTCCAGGCGAAAGGCCTGAACTCCTCCAGCAGGGAGTCCACCCGCCACTGACCCACCAGGAGTCCGGAACATTTCTCCCAGTTGATCTTGGCGGAGGATGCGTCCGAGTAAATCTGCTGGCATTCCTGCATCCTCCGCAAGTCAGCGGGATCCGTGACCGTGAGGAGCACGTCATCGGCGTAAGCCGAGAGGACCACCTCCACGCCCGGCCCTTGCAGAGCCAGTCCCGTCAACCTCTTCTGCAAGAGGCGCAGGAAGGGAAGGGGGGGAGGGGCTGTTGGTCATGCGATGAAGCCTCTAGGAATGCATTCAAGCAGAGTTCGCAACGCCCAGTTCCGACCTGCCCCAGTCTGATGCCCAGGAGCGACTCGCAGCAGCGTTCTGAGGCCGCGCATGCGTACCTCGGCCAGGGTTGTTTCAGTCGGCGCTGCCCCTGCGCCTGCGCGTTGAGCGGCCCGGCGGGTGAGCGGAGCGCGAGGGGCGGCCGTTTGTCTTGTTGTGGTTTCTGGGCCGAGCTCGGGCCTCAGCGCCGCCCGATGGCCACTTAGAGTCCCGGCTTCACACAGTCGTGGCACCCGGGCCCGGCCGGGAGCAGCCTAGCCCCGGAGTCAGGTAAGTCCAGACAAGAGCCGCTGTAGTCGCCTGGGGTGAAGGGGGGACCGCGTTAGGGCTGGGCTTACCCCTGCTCGGGGCAGGAGCCTGTGTAGCCAGCCCGTCCGCCGAGGGGGACTGACAGCCGCCGGGGGAGGGAGATGTGCCCGGCACTGGGGAGCGGTTGTGGGGCTGAAAGACGGAGGAAAGGTGTGCCCGGGATAGCGGGGACTGGGTGAGGGATGGGCAGAGGGAGGTGTGTCCGGGTTGTGCTTGGGGCGCCGCCAGGTACAGTGCATCAGGTACACTACCCTTCGCCTAGTTTATAGAGGGTTTGGGGGCTGATATGATGCAGCCACTAAGGATCAACCAGTGCAACTTGTACCGCACTTGTAAACCTTTCATCATTTTCATATTGTAAAGATAAATGGCAAATGTTGGAAACCAACAGCAGCCAAGTCAACTCCCGGACAAGGACCGGTCAGTGCCAGGGGCTAGCGACTCTTCATTAAAACTGTGCTGATTAAAGAACCCACCCAAAGTGATCTCTTGATTTTTTTTTAATATTCATGCTTGGGATGTGGGCATCGCTGGTAAGGCTGGCATTTATTGCCCATTCCTTCTTGCCTTGTGGGCTTTCTTAAACCACACTGCAGTCCTTGTACCACACTTTCTTTGTAGCGGGTTGACCCAACTGTCGTGGTTAATACAACTGAGTGGCTTGTTAGGCCACTTCAGAGTCAATGGGCTCGATTTTAATAGCCCTGAGGAGGAGGGTTTGGAGGTGGTGGGCAGCAAAAATCAGAAAAACCTGCCTCCACACGATTTTCGTGAGTATCGGGTCAACTGCTCGGGACAGGTATTTAAGGCAGTTAACAGCCTGTTAACTGCCTTGCTAATCCTATTTTTATCATGGTTTCCCATTTTCGTGCCTTTTGCTCCTGTTTCCCGTCTTGTCAGAAACAGGCCATCTGCAAGGAGACAAGTTGTTGGAGGACATGATTTGTCGTCATTGATGCAGCACTTTAAAAGCGCTCCTGTAACATGGCTGACATTTAAATGCAACAACTTTGTTGTTGGAGGTTTGGGATAAGATTTTGCAACTCTACTGACCTTGTGACTGTTCAAGCTGACAGCCATTTGCAGTGTGACCTGATTGGAATCATTTCAGGCCACTTCGACTGTTTGCTTGTAGGCTTCATGCCTCAACTGAAATCTATAACAACGGGATGGGAACCATTTATATCCTCTCATCCTGGTCATCAGATTCGGAGGAAGAGCCGCGGCAGCACCACAACCAGCTACAGCAGCAACACCAGCACCAGGTGCGTCAATCTCCTCCTCACCCACCTGATGATGCACAGGGCGGAGGGCCTCAGCACAGGACTGCACCTTGCAGCAGGAGATACCCCCAACACAGGGTTTACAGGCAGAGGATCCGCTTCCTCATCTTGACTGAGCAGCAGTGCCAAAGGAGGCTGAGACTTTCGAGAGACGTAGTCGCTGACATCTGAGCAATGCTGCACCAACACCTGGAGCCCAGAAGAGCATGTGGACACTCCTTACCAGTTGCTGTCAAAGTCACCACCACACTCAACTTCTTTGCTTCGGGCTGCAGACATTAGCAGCATCTCCCAGTCGGCCGCACACACCTGCATCACGCAGGTCACCGATGCCCTCTTTGCAAAGGCGCACAATTACATCCACTTCTCCACGGATGGCCCAAGTGTGACGGCGTGCGCGGTTGGCTTTACCAGTATGGCAGCCTACCAATGGTGCAGGGTGTCATAGACTGCACCCATGTAGCCATTAGGACCCCCTATCACAACCCAGCTGTATTTGTCAACCGCAAGGGATTCCACTCCCTGAACGTCCAGCTGGTGTGTAACCACAGGAAGATCATCATGCATGTTTACGCAAAGTACCCTGGCAGTTGCCATGACTCCTTCATCCTGCGCCAATCTACTGTGCCTCAGCTCTTCCATCTGCCAACCCAACTTTCCGGATGGCTTCTTGGCGACAAGGGCTATCCCCTGAAAAAGTGGCTTATGACACCAATGAGGAGGCCATCAAATGATGCTGAGGAGCGGTACAATGCGAGTCACATATCCACCAGCAGCATCATCAAGCAAACCATCGGCTTGCTCAAAATTCACTTACTATGCCTAGACAGATCTGGAGGAGACTTGCAGTATGCACCAGCCAGGGTGTCCAGAATCATCGTGGTCTGCTGTGCCCTGCACAACATCGCACAGCACCGCAGCTTAGTGCTGCCGGATGAACAAGTGGCTCAGCATACAGCCTCCTCGGAGGAAGAGGATGAGGAGGAGGACGGTGAGCGACGCCTTGCGGGTCCGCGTGTGGCCAATCGAGCAGCAGGGACCACATTGCTGGCCGTCAGGCAAGGGATGCACTCAGCCATGCCAGATTTGCGTAAGGTTTCGCTTCAACCACAGGTGGCTGGCACTTGGAGATGCATATAAGTCCAACATTCTCAAAACCCCAGGCATCATCTGTCTAATAAACGGGGGTTTGCCACCACCAACATTCTACATGGAATTCTCCCTGAGCCCTCACTCTTGAACTTCCATTTCCCAGAACACAGAGGCCACACTTTAGGTCATCTCAGCAGATCATTAAAGCTTTTTCCACACTGAACCCATGTGCGTCTTTACACAGACCTCGAACTCACCTCAGCAATTTGCAGCCAAGCTGCCTTGGTTTGCTGAGGAGGTCTCCTCCTTGCGTTTCCAAGGAAGAGGCGCTCCTGACTTCCTCTAACTCCCTCCACAAGGGCATGGAGGGAGTCCTCATTGAACCTGGGTGCAGCCTTAGTTTTTGGGGCTGCCATTCCTGCAGCAGCCAGCACCTTTTAAGAGGAAAAAAACTAATGCTTTTGCGAAGGGGACATGGCCTCTTTAAATTTTTACCTGAAGTAACACATCATCAGAGGCGAGAATCTAACGCTCTGCAACCAATTGCCTGGAGGGACCTGCACATCGGCCATAACAAGGCCAATCAAACGAAAATAGTAACTGCTGGGAGGCTGCATCCGGGAGCGGCTCTGAAAGCTGCGGGCCCGTCCTCAACCCGCCTCCTCTGTAAAGATCGCAGCCAGAGTTAAGACTCAACCATGTTTGTGTGGGACTGGAGTCACATACAGGCCAGACCAGGTAAGGTTGGCAGGCTTTCTTCCCTAAAGGACATTGGACACTAGCGTTTTTACAACAATCCAATAGCTTCATGGTCATTTTTACTGATACAGCTTTTATTTCCAGATTGTTTTGTTAACTGAATTCAAATTCTCAAACTGCCTCAGTGGGATTTGAACAGGCCTCTGGATATATGGTCCAATAACATAACCACTACACTAATGTACCTCTGGTATAGATACTGACTTGCTGTGTAATTCCAGCACTTGCTGTTTTTATAAAATTTATGTTACCAATAGAGAAAAATTGCCATGCAGCTCTAGTAGAAATGAGTTTTAGAAATTTGTGTAGGTGAAGAAGAATTTGCTGACCTTTAGTTTTCCATTCTTGTGTGCATGTTCATAAGCTGAAACCTGCTTGTAAATCTCCTTTGCAGAAAGCAAAGTTATTTCAAATATTGGAGTGTTAGTCCTCAAAACCTATCCAGAGTCCATTTCTGCTGTATTGTTTTGTAGCTGTCACCACTTTGAACTCGCAGGTGCGACTGTGAGCTATCAATAAAAAGCTGCAATTAATTTGTAAAATCTTAGCTGGAAAATTAAAGTTGTTTACGAATGGATAGTGTGAAAGTACAGTTGCTTAATTCAAACTATCTAATTTCAAATTTTTAGCATCAAATTTCCATTGTTAGTTATAATTAATTCAGATTATTGGATAAATCAATTTTGAGCACAGAAAATTACTGAATATAGAAAGTATTTGTAAATTTAATTATTTTGATTTTGTTTTCTTACCTGTTAAACTGAGTTCCATCCACAGTAAAAGTGTATTCAGACATTTAATTGATTTAAAATAAAGTATTATTTTGCTTTAACAACAACTTGTTTTGAAAAAATCTGATGAATGGGTCTACCAGGTTTTTGTTTTTTCTTTTTCTTACTAACAAGAAACCAAAGTGAAGACCGGAGTAAAAGAGATGAGGTAAATTAGGAAGTGGTGTTTATGTGATACCAAGCTGGAGTTTTAAAAGTACAAATAAAAATAAAAACTGCAAATCTGAAATAAAAACTAAAAATGTTGGAGAAATATAGAAGGTTGGTCAGCGCCTGTGAAGAGAAAAGACAGATTATAATGTTTCAGTTGTGTATCAGGGCACATACTCGAAACATCTGTCTTTCTCTTTACAGATGCTGACTGACCTGTTGCATGTTTTCAGCACTTTCTCTATTTTTGAGTTTTAAAGGCTGTAATTTGCAGAAGGAAAGAATGACCAAGGAAGATAAGTTTCACAGTTTTGAGGACCAAGGAAAGAATGTATTTGTGTGTGACATACTTTGATTTCAACACAGAATATAGGGATGAAGAAGAGCATTTCGGATGACCTATTGCAACTTAGAAGGAACAAGAAAGGAAAGTTCAGAGGAATGCTGATCATAGTGGTTCCAATAAAATAGAAACAAGAAAGGTTGCAACAGAGAGAAGCAAAAAGAAAAATTGGAGGCTAGAGATGAGGAGTGAGACATCTAACAGACAGAAGGCTTTTCTTGTATCTGTCCTGGAATGTGTAGTGTTGGAACCTCCCTAACATGGTGTTGCAAATTCAAGAATTGAACAGGTGTGTACTTGAGTTATTGAAGGGAAATCAAGGGAATTTGAGTTCCATTTGAAGTCAGAGGAGATGGTGGGGCAAAGGTTCTTGTTAACTGAAGAAGAACTAGGGGTGTAACTATAAAAGGTAGCAGCTGTTGGATGGAGTGACATAAAGAAGGTACCTTTTTGAAGAACCTGAAGAAAACATAACTTTGGCCTGGGGAGTCAAAGGGCATGGATTGAATCTTTTAAGGGAAGAGTAGATAAACATTCAAAGTAGATGAAGTCACAGAGCTATGGGGAGAAACCAGACCAGGAAGTGGGATTAGTTTCAGATTGCTCTAGCATCGATCCAGCACAGAGACACTGGGCCAAATGACAAGCTGCTTTGCTGTAAACATCTGTGGCTCTATGTGGTGATTCAGCTATTGCACTGCAAGAGGAGAGCGGGTTGCGTGCACTGAAGGTTTGCAATATGAAGTAATTTGATGATTGTAGAGTGGAATCATCAGTAAAATAATTTATGGGGTCGGATGCTAAATTTAGGAGGTAATTTGTATGAGGAAGGAATAGAGTGGAAGAGGACAGAACCCTGGGAAACTCCTGAGTTAATGGAAAAATAGTCTTGAAACATGCTACCAATT
This sequence comes from Somniosus microcephalus, assembly GCF_052327205.1. Lineage (NCBI taxonomy): Eukaryota > Metazoa > Chordata > Chondrichthyes > Squaliformes > Somniosidae > Somniosus > Somniosus microcephalus. The sequence continues at coordinate 148,837,417 of NC_140989.1, read as the reverse complement.
ACAGCATAGATGGAGGGTCATGCTCAAAGTTATGTTCATGATAACTTGTTTATAAATGTATAGTGTCAAATGCTGTCAAAAATTGGCAATGTAAAAGGCAAAGAGAAATTATGGTACTAGATCATGCCAAAAGTTTTGGAGATGTAAAAGGGAATGAGAAATGATTCACCAAAGTGTTCAAGAACACAATGTCAACTTGACTCTGGAAATTGTATGTATTGGCACCAGGTACTCAAAGACAATTTTAGCATTAAAGTGCTGAAAATTATCAGTAGAAAACTTAAAGGGAGAGATTTGTTTGTTTGATCAAATCAGTGATACATTTTTGAAGTACATTCACTTATTTTTATCAAGATATGGTTTACTCTCTCTAGCTACTGAAAGTGTTAGGAAAGAGAAAACAAATTGGTCTAATCAGTTGAGAGCCATTACAGTACTTAAAAATTCAAACTCGGGAGTCCTTTACTTGTGCCATTGGTTGAGGTTATGTTTATACTTATGTGAAATATTGTGACCTAGTGTGTTTTGACATGTAATGTACGTATAATCTCAGAGAGCCTTTTGATTGGCTCTCCAGGATTGCTTCGGATCCAATTTGCTTGTTTGAAGGATGGGGGAAGTTTCCTCCTGGGGGTCTGCTGGACCCCTTTGGCAGTAATTGTGAGCATATGGTGAATATTTGCTGCTGTGGTATAACTATACTATCTTCCTTACTTCAGTGGTAATTTACAGCTGGCAATAACTTGGACCGTCTATAATTATTTAATTAGAAATAAACCACTTGTTAGCAAGTGGCTTTAATTTGCAATGAAAGTGACCAAAAGAAGTTAGTGTTTTTTTCATTTCTAACTTTTTAGCAAAATAATTTTTAGTATGAAGATTAAAAATGGCATATATTGCATTGTGCGCTGCTAGATTGACCTCCACTTCACTAAATTCCCTATCTTGGTTCTGCTGAATGAAGAAATATCCAGCAGACACCCCACACTTCTCATTTTTGTCTTTGATATCTACCAATCATGGAAACCCATCAGTATACATAAATCACTAAAGCAAACTTCTGAGAATTCCACATAAGTAGATTTTTTTTATTTGCCTGACATGGAGTTGGAGCGAACACTTTCCCTATATGGACACATCCCACTTGCATAAACCTGGAGAACTTGGGTGCAGGTTGGCCCTAGCTTATGTTTTTTTTCACTGCTCCCTTTCCAAGAAGATGCTAACTGGTTGTTCAAAACTGCATTGTTTGACTGAGGCTTATTTTGCCAGCTCACGTGAATGTAACTGATTCTGTGGCACTTTTTGAAGAGGAGCAGAGAGTTCTCCTGGTGTCCTGAAAGTAGGTCACAGGAGTTGCATAGCCTCAGGGATGCAATGGTTATGCTCTCACTGAAGGACAATGTATTCTCAATTTAAAAGTATTACCTATCATTTAGTCTGCTGTAACAGCTTGCCTCTTCAGCACATTGAAGCTTATGAAAAAGAATATTGTTCAATAAAATATCTGATTTAAAAACAGGAATTTAGAAAAATAACAAAGTTGTTTAATATTCATAAAATTAATCTGAAAAAGGTTGCTGAACTAAACTGAAGGTGGCACACAGTGATAAAGACTCCACTGCTATGCCCTTAGGAAAATCTTATCAGCTGCTGAAAGAAGGATAAGCATCATCTTCAGCTTTCTTAGAAAGAAGATTCAAATAAATAACTCATTTGTGCCTGGTAAGTTAATTTACAATACATCGTGATGTACTTTAATCTATGCAACTAATGCATATAATTTTTATATAAATTACTTATCACTTTATAGAGACTTATCACTTTTATAGAGATTTAATCTGAAGTTGCAATGTTCATTGTCATCTTACATCTACAACCTGTGAATAAAAACAATGCTTTTCAGATCAGAGAGGTTCACAGATCTTTTGATCAACATAAATTCATTCAGCTTTCATATCTTCACAGATTGATTTACATTACGATCTGGTAAGAAAATTTGTTCGTGAGAAGGAAAGGGGAAAACGGCAAATCCAAAGTACAACAGAATTAACACCTTTGGAGGAGTTGGCATCCAACACGATACATTGGGAGGAAGACCTCTCCAAGGCACGAACTTCCATAGGTCATCCTCACTTGGAAGTGACTATCAGCCATAGGGGTCAGTTTTAAGAAAGTCGATCCAAAAATGTTGTTCCAGATCCTGGAGTACAGGATGCTACTTTATGCAGCTGCTTCAAATCAAATTCCAGTGCAACACAGAGGTGATCCAGTACCCAGATAGCCAAGCAGGTATACTTTGTAGTCACTCTGTTGACTATGCTGGTGTGTGGCCAGCTATGGCCCTTCAGTGCAATGCAAGATGATTGTTAGGGAGAGCTCAATCGATGACCAGACTTGTCAAATAGACTAGAGTACCACTATAGCTAATATGTCATTTTAATTTTGAGGTTGACCCTGTGGAGATTTATGCCATAGAGAGAGAGAATTTAAAAATTGTATTGTATATAACTTCATATAAATGATTTACTAATGCTAACTTGGCTCAGTTGTTAGCACACTCGCCTTGGAATCGAAAGGTTGTGTGTTCAAGCCGAACTACAGACATGAGCATGTAATCTAGGCTGGTATTTCAGTGCTCTAGTAAGGGAGAACTGTAAAATCCAAGCTCCTTTGCCTGCTCAGCTGGATGTAAATGATCCCATGCCACGGTGAGCTGGCCAACTTCCTCACTCAACCAAAACATCAAAAACAGATTACCTTGTCATTCATTTGCTATTTGTGGGGCCTTACTTTGTGAAAATTGACTGCTGCATTTGCCTCAAAAAGCAGTCAAATGGTTGTAAAGCATTTTGGGATGCCCTGAGAGCATAAGACACTATGAATGCAGTTTCCTTCGTCCTTCCAAGTAACCATGTGAATTGTTTTGAATTTTGCTTTTACTGTGTTACAAATAAATGATTCATTAACATTTGATGATTTTGCAAAATAAATCACTAAATTTGATTATTCTAATGCTTCTCCAGTTTGTTTCTCCTCAATGTAGGTAACTAATTAAAATTAACATGAGGGCTGTCTCGCTCTCTTTCCCACCAAAGCCCTCCGTTCACACTACTGTTCTGCAACTTATTCTCTTGTCTTCTAGGTCTTTGTTTTAAACTTTTTGTAACTTAGATATGAAAATAGAAACATTAAAACAAAAATAAATCATTAATTTTGTAATCAGTACAATAAAAAAACAATTAAACATTTATGGTGAATATATTTTACATTAGTACTTTGTGTTAAAATAAAAACTATCAGATCTTTTGTGTTGCTCATGATGTGCTGAAGGAGATGTTATTTTATGACAGGAACATGATAACATACAATGTATTGATCATCTCCAATGGGCATTGCTCAAGGAATTAAAAAATGTTTTATCTCTGCCTGTAACACTGTTTCTTCCTGTAATTCTTTTCTGTTACTCCAAATTCATTCTCCATCTATCTCGCTCTCGCTCTCTCTCCCCTGTCTGATGCTTCAATTGTTACTGTGTGGCTCTCACACATTCCTTTGGTGATGCACTCATTATGTCCTTTTTTATGGTCTATCTCATGCAAGAGGATAAGCGACATCATATGTTGACATTAGGAGAGGCTGCTGGATATGTGCTTCATTATGGGCTGTTGAGATAGAGGAGCTGGGACTCATTGTGGGCGGGGGTAATACTTTTGGAAGCAAACAGTGGGTTGGCGTGTAGGAGGGATGCATCTAGTGGTTATTATGCAATGCGGGAATATAGGCGGGGAGGTCTAGAAATACCATTAGGATTGCAGTTTGTACTAGGAGAACTTTTAAGGTGGCTCTAATTGTATCAGGGTCAGGCTGGAGAATTCCAAGTCCTTGTAGAATGGGCTGAGAGTAGTTGGAGGGAAATCTGGAGATTGGGGGTCGAGGAGCACTGCAGGGGGGTGGGGAGGATTGCTGGAGTGTAGGCAGTCAGAGCAGGGATGTCAATAATTGCAATGTTTTCTATCAACAAACCACTCATGATTGAGGTTTTTTGCTTTCAAAATTTAACTTAAACTTAAAGGAAAACATGCTTTCTGACTGTTTCCGTAGCTAGAATATTTGTTTATATCTTCTATCAACAAAACATAGGTGAAAAAGGTTTTGTTTGCTTTCAAAATTTAACTCATTTAACAATCACAACGAATGAGAAAAGACACTGTCTATCCTGTGTCTTGGTTAATGAGCTTTTTGAAATTTATACACCTGCCGCAACTTTAATCAGTACAGCCTGTCACCTTTGCTCGGTCCCACTCACAAACATATGCACACACACACAAAACCTCCCTGTTTTTAAAAAGTCAACATAAATTGTACCTGAAAAAAACCTTTGAAGTTCATCCTCAAGCTTTTCTTCAAATAATTTTCAAGAATAACCAAATAGATTCTGTTATAAACTGAGAGAAGCGTTGAATAATTTGCTAGCTTAAATGCAACTGACGCATCTTGGGGAAAATGTGCACACTACATGCTCCATCTGCTTTCAGCTGACAGCTGACTCTGGACAAAAATATCAAGTCTCAAGCCTAGCCTTTTGGGGGAGACTGAGGCCTTCAAGTAAAAGCTTCAACTCGTGGCATCTGGTAGGAGTGGAAACTTTACCCATTAGTGCACTAGTAGTGAGTTGGCTGGCTTATAAAGTCTTTAATAAATATAATTTTATGTGAACAGAAATGATCTGATAAAACACTCAAAAGTTTATAATTTACAGATTCCAACTTTTCATACGAAGAAAAAGTCCCTAAAGCTAAAATATGGTTCAGAAGACAGATTTTTTAACTGCATTTTTGCAGAAATAAGCAAGTGACTAAAAAAGAACTATATTCTTGATTAACTCTCCAAGCCGCTAACAAAGAAGTTATAATTACAGGAGGCGGCTACCTGCGGAATTCAGAACAGAAAAGCGCAGTTGTTAATAAATTTAAGTAAATGTATTCATTTGCCTGAAATAAAGTTTTGAGATTGCAACCTCTCTCTTTGAAAGTCTTTTGGAAAACAGTAAAGAACTCTCAAATCCACACACAAAGGGTATCATCTCATGCTGATACATAGATTATAGGCAGGGAAATTCTGCAAACTGCACAGATGTGGCTGAAAGATTGTCGGACTGCTGTGAGCTTAAAAATATTCAGTGATGCTCAGGCTTTTGAGAGAATGAGACCTTGAAGTAAAAGCTTTAATGGCGGTATTAAAAGCCACATAAACAATTCAGTGGGTAAATGTAAAAGGAAGAAAGGAAAGACTTGCATTTATATAGCGCCTTTCACAACCACCGGACGTCTCAAAGCGCTTTACAGCCAAGTGTAGTCACTGTTGTAATGTAGGAAATGTAACCATGTTATTGTGAAAGGTGTACTTTTATTTTGTTTAAAACTTTATTCTGGACATTATAAATTCCTGTTGCTGAGTAAAGATGGAGAATGAAAATGTTTTGAAAAACATTTGGAGTGATTCTGTTGCTTGATCAAGAAAATGTGATGGCAAAACATTTATACAGGGACTGTTTTGCATCTTTATAAGGGGTTTTCCCATTATAAATGTTTACCTAATGATTTTCAGTGTTGAATGTTGATATAAAAAGCATGACTCAAAATTGTGGCACAGGAAGTCAGGTTTGTGGACAGGAATTGTGTGCTTATATGCTAGAAAGTGAAATGTTCCAGATATTCAGAAAGAAAGGGAAAACAACATAGAAAGAGACAAATGTTGTATGAGTGCCATAAAGAGAATAGGAGACATTCTGAAGTGAAGAGATGGAAATAAAGAGATACTAATGCATGTCCTTCAACTTATTGTGTGCAGAGGCACAGAAGATCTGCGGTTTTATGTAATTAGTAAAACAATTCTATTGATTTGAAACTTTCGTGATACTGGGATAGTTACACTGGAGTCTTGGTGCCAGCAAAAATGCATCTTCATAAGGTCTTTAATCTGTTCAAAATTATTAAGTCTTCTGAAGTTTTTTATTGAAGAACTGCTGCAAAATTTTGGAGGGATTTCTGTTTATTGGAAGATTGTTCAAGTAAATGTTGATTACAAGGGGTTTTAACTTAGCCATATTTGCGTAATCTTAAGGAAAATTACAATGCAAAGCACAGTGCTGTTTTTGATACTTGTTTTCTACAATTGTACATTAATTTCCTTAATGTGGACTTGCTACTGTTCAAACTGTTTTATAATATAAACTCGCCTGTCTTGTATCCTAAAAATCTGCAAATCACTAGGCAGTAACTTCTGTATTACCTGGGGGAGACATTCAACATCACTGTGCTCATTTTTTGAGCATTAAATCAATGTTGTGATTAATTTCAGGCACAACCTCCTGCGCCTGATTGCCCCTAGAAGTGCGTCGGCTGCCAAATTAGGTGTGCAGGGTGCCTGCCTGAAACGGTGTTATGTGTCTTGCAATGCAAATCAGGGTCTTAATGCTTGTTGTAGGATCTCAATTGAAATTGGTCATCAGATCAGCGGAGCTTGCAGCCACATGTTCCGGGTCTTGAGCAGTCTAACCAGTGGCTCTTAAAGGGCCGCTGGAGACCACTCCTCCTCATTCCACAAAAATACTGCCAAGCTGCTCAAAAAAAAAAAAAGTAAGAAAACTTTTCAATAGTTTCGTTTCTATGAAACAAGAGCAGCAGGAATTTCTCTACCCCTGTGTATGTGCATGGCTATCTCTCTTGTATGTGTCTCTCTGTATATGTAGGCATCATGCATACTCTCTTTAATAAATACATTACTTGCTACTATCTCCCAAAACTAGTTCATCTTGCTACCTCTCAAAAGCCTCCAAAAAGTAATCTCATTGATGATGTGTCACCTCTGGCTCACTGAGTAGCACTCTCACCTCTGAGTCCAAAGGTTGTGGTTTCAGGTCCCACTCCTGACACTTGAGTACAAAATTTAGGCTGATACTCCAGTGTAGTACTGAGGGAGTGCTACACTGTCTTTCAGCTGAGACATTAAATGAAGACCCTGTCTGCCCTCTCAGGTGGACGTAAAAGATTCCATGGCACTATTTCGAAGAAAAGCAGGGGAGATCTCCCGGTGTAATTATCGCTCAACCAACATCACTAAAACAGATGATCTGGTCATTCACATTGCTGTTTGTGGGACCTTGTGCACAAATTCGCTGCCACATTTCCTATATTACAACAATGACTACACTTCAAAAGTACTTAATTGGCCCTGGGATGTCCAGAGGTTGTGAAAAGTGTTATATAAATGCAAGTCTGACTTTATGTCTTGAGTTTCTCTTCCTATCCCAAAGTTCCTCCTTGTTAGCTGATCGTTGTTGACCTCTCCCCTTGTAAAGCACTCTAAGACATTCCTTTTATGTGAGGAATGCTATATAAATGCATGTTGTTGCTGTGTAGATCCCCCCCACAGCATTTTCTTACATTTTATCTTCTGATCTCATACGTGCAAATAGCGATGACCTCAAACCACTTATCAGACACTGCAGCTCAGTGCTTAAAGGTGAGAAAAGCCTTGTCTGTTGGATCTTGCACCCACCTGGTTCTCTCAGTTTACAATAAATCAAACCATTGGAGCAGTAATAGATTATAAATATCATGGCGCAGTTATACTTTCTGTACATGTTTTCAGCATTCAAGGGAGGCAAGGTTACTGTATTTTCTGGAAACATATTTTTTCCTGCAATGTACATCTCTGATTAACATCTGATTGCAATCCAGTATTTACGTTTCAGAGTTCCATTTTAAAATTCTTTCATTGCAGTTATCCTGGTCAGCACCTTTCGTGCCCTGAAATTGTGTCCCTCTTTTTTTTCTGAAATACAACAAACAACTAAAGCACTTTGTACATTGGTCAAGTGATTGTTCTTCATGTGAGTATGGACAGCAAGTACCAGCCCAACCTGACGTCCATATGCACATACGTTCCAGCAGCAGTCACTGGAAGTGAATCTGAGCTGGAATCCTAGCTGTTTTATTTTCCTTTTCTAGCACAGGGAAACTAAGACTAATTGGAATGGTTCATCACTACCACATTTGAGATCAACTAATTCAGCACAGACATTTTCAGATTGGGGTCTCCAGATCCTATGGGATTCACAAAGGAAGTCTTGTCTTAGCATGTTATTTTGTTGCTTTATACTGTTTTTAGGAAGTTAGGACAGCCATTTCGAAGTTTGGAAACCTCTGGACTACCAATAAAGTAAAAGTTAACTTTTTCTCCCAAAGGGAGTGATGATGATGATGATGGGAAGATCATAGTGCCAAGCAGGTCTCCAAATGGTTTCTCAGCTAAGGATTGAACTTAATACATGAAGATCACAGGAGAAAAAAATGGGGGAAAGAAAATAGTATTAGAATTTTTTTCAGATCTAAGTTCTGGACCTTGGAAGTGGAATTATTGACCCTTGGATAATGAATTCACTTAAAAATGATTGATGTTATTTCCCCCTTTGTTTAACAATAGTCATTTATAGGATGTAAGAGTAACATATTTAAATGACCTGTGTTTTATTTCATTTTTATATTTTCCTGTTCCTATTCCAAAAGGATGGATCCATACAGAGTTACCATGGAATCAAAGGCTGCTGCTTCAAATCTTCTGAGTGCACTGCACGCTTTCTATCAATTTGGCCATCTGTGTGATGTGACTGTCCATACAGAGCACCTTGGGGTTCAAGAAGAGTTTGCTGCTCACAGAGCAGTGCTGGCTGCCTCTAGCAATTACTTCAGAGAAATATTCCTAAGGGACGAGCTGTCTGAGAAAAAGAAAACTACAGTCACCTTACAGGATATTTACACTGAGGATTTTACCTCCTTTTTAGAGTTTGTATACACAGCAAAAATGGAGATTGAGCCCCAGAAAGTATATCGAATGCAGGAGGTTGCTGAAAGATTAGAATGTAAGGATCTTGTGGAAGCCTGCGAGCATCTGAAAGTGAAGCTATCAAAGCAAAGCCCAGATGTGAAGGGGCAAGTTTGCCAAGAGTACCAGCTTGCTGGTAAAGCTGAAAGTGATTGGAATAAGACACACTCACAGCATCTGGACAGCCAGGAGATGGAGAGTTCATCCAGGATTGTTGCTGCACCAATGAAAAACAGACTTTGGGACAAAGTGCCAAAAAAGAAAACCTTTGAAACTAGCCAGCCACAGTTAGAACACTGCACACAGCGGGGAAGTGTAAAAGAAGTCACTGAGTCAATCACTGTCATTGATCCTAGCACAGGAATGGTTAAATCGACTACCTATACCACAGAAGAGGTGAATGCGGAAGATACTGATGCTGTTGATGAGTTTAGGCAAAAGGATGATTGTAAAACTGATCCAATAATCCAGGTAGATTCCCCAGAAACACTAATTGTGATCAAGAAATTGCACTGTCTGGAAGATGAAGATGGAATGCATGATGAGCCTGAAGGCTCAGATAGTAACGAGCTGAAAAAAATGACTAGGAGCGCTTCCAAACGCATGCCTCAGAGTTACACATGTGACAAATGTAACCAGACTTTTCAATTTTTGAAACCATATCAAACTCACATGGGTGCTGAACATGGTATTACCATTGTGGTAAAGTACAGTTGCAATATGTGTTCTCAGCTCTTTTCCAATCATCAGAACCTAAGACAGCACAGACTGACCGTTCATAATAATGAGCGTCCCTTTGCATGTTCATTGTGCGACAAGCGATTTAAACGCCAAAAGGACATCAATGACCATGTTAGGAGAGTGCATGAGAAGAAAAGAACGCCACAGACATGTCCTTACTGTGACAAAATTATTAGTTCAAAATGTGGACTGACCGTTCACATCAGAACACATACAGGAGAAAAGCCATATAAATGCCAGTATTGTCCAGCAAGCTTTGCTCAGCGGTCTGCTTACAACACTCACGTAAGGTATTACCAATTTGTGTATATATTACTGTTTGACTTTCTGAACTGATCTGTTTCTTTATATTATACAAAAGCACCCATGCTGTATTTTTTTTAAAGGAAGTTGGAATCAAGAATAGTATTCCTAGTGTTCCTAATCCTGCCAGAGAAAAATATATAGTAGCTAGCAATAAACCAATATTTCCATGTCCGCAGTTTAAAATTCAGAATTCTCCTGAAATCTGTACAGTTGAGATCCTGTATATCTATCCATTGAGTAGGATCCATCCAGTTAGTGTTTGATCAGGTTGATAATAGGGTTTGAAATAGCCCTGATGTATCAGTCCAAGTCTGGTACATTTATCAATGGCTTCTAGATGGTGAGAGCATGCCTAGCTCATGAATGAAAATAAATGTTCTATGTCTTCAAAAAAATGTAACCATATGATACTCTATCTCAGGAAACAAATTACCTTTTCACCGTTGAGTCTACTACTGTATACTCTTTGTCTATTATGGTATCAGAAAGAAAATCTCATTGCAATAATTTGCAACAAAGCAGCTAGAATATCTGTGACCATGCCAAGGAAGGAGCTCTCTAGCAGCAAATGTGCTCAGGTGTGAACTGAGTTTTCAGAGCCGTCTCTTGAATCCCCAGTCTAGTTCCAGTAAACAAAGCAATGCTGACCCTTTGAATACTGAATGGTAATTGTAGCACATCTTAAAATATAATAGTTTTTATCCTGTAACCTCTGCAGAAGCAATTTTCAGTGTGTTTATAAAGTTGAATGTTCAGGAAATGCATGGAACTTCAGATAATTTCTTTAAATTATTTTTGGTTCAGAATTGCAACTGTCAGTGAGGCTAAGGAAACTTATTAAAATCTCAATAATAATACCACATCAATCACATATAGCGATCTGATTTCCTGATTTGTTCAAAAGTGAAAGGCAACCATTGCAAGGAATGACAATTCCCCCTCTTTCTCTACCCCCCCCCCCCCCCCACCCCAAATACCATTGATTTTTCAAAATGAGCCGGTTGCTTTAAAGGCAATCTTTTTATACCAGTGATAGTTTAGTCTGCCTGTATTTAAAATTCAAATAGGATGAAATTGGAGGACAGAAAATGAGTGCACTGACTAAGTAAGGAATGCAAAGTGTTCATGCTTTTAGTGGCCCAAGCGCCAAAACAGATTGGGCCAGGTCTTGCTGGAGCGGGGCATTTTGCGGCGTACGGCATTAGTTTTTCCCGCACCCTTCAACTCAAAGTTTTTGCTCTAACTTGCTGGAAGTGCAAGCTGATAACTGCGTGGTGAGGGCAACGGGGCATCTGGGACCTTAGTTACCCATGGGACCAACAGTCTGTTTACTTAACCAAGAGATTTAGGGATTGCGAAAGAAACAGAAGAACCACAGAAGGAGGGTAAAATCGGGTACAGAAAGAGAAATAAAGGCCAGAATTTTGCCGGCGCTTGGGGTGGGTTTGGAGGCGGGACATCCGGCAAAATCGCAAAGATTGACCGGGTCAGAAACCCGCTGTCAGCCCGCCTCCAATCAATCTTCCCAAGTGTCGGGTCCCCGATTTGCACATGGACCCGACACATAGCAGTGGGAAGAGGGTTATGGCCACTTAACTGCTTGTTAACAGGCAGTTAAGAGGCTTTTTGCAATTTTGACAGATCTACTGCGGGCTTCCCGACATCCGGACACCACACCAGGTAAGTGTGGCGTGCTGTGGGTCTACTATAATGTTTCTGCATTGATGACAGCTGCAGAAGTGGCGTGAAGGTTCCAATGGTGCACTGGTGAGTTTCATAACATAAGAAATAGGAGCAGGAGTAGGCCAATCGGCCCCTCGAGCCTGCTCCACCATTCAATAAGATCATGGCTGATCTGATCCTAACCGCCAATCTACTATCACAGAACCATCTCCTGAAACTAACAGAATTAGACACACGAAATAGGAGCAGGATCAGGCTACACGGGCCCGCTCCGCTACCCACAGGGCCATGACCGATCCGAACCTAGACTCATGTCCAAATTCCTGCCCGCTCCCTGTAACCCTTTATTCCCTTTACTTCTAGGAAACTGTCTATTTCTGTTTTAAATTTATGTAATGATGTAGCTTCTACAGCTTTTTGGGGCAGCATATTCCATGGACCTACCACCCTCTGAGTGAAGTAGTTCCTCCTCATCTCAGTTTTGAAAGAGCAGCCCCTTATTCTAAGACTATGCCCCCTAGTTCTAGTTTCACCCATCATCGGGAACATCCTCCCCGCATCCACCCGATCCAACCCCTTCACAATCTTATATGTTTCAATAAGATCGCCTCTCATTCTTCTGAACTCCAATGAGTAGAGTCCCAATCTACTCAACCTCTCCTCATATGTCCATCCCCTCATCCCCGGGATTAACCGAGTGAACCTTCTTTGTACTGACTCGAGAGCAAGTATGTCTTTTCTTAAGTATGGACACCAAAACTGTATGCAGTATTCCAGGTGCGGTCTCACCAATACCTTGTACAACTGAAGCAATAACCTCCCTATTTTTATATTCTATCCCCCTAGCAATGAAAGCCAACATTCCATTGGCCTTCTTAATCACTTGCTGCACCTGCATACTAACCTTTTGAGTTTCATGCACCAGGACCCCCAGATCCCTTTGCACTTCAGTACTTTCCAGTTTCTTGCCATTAAGATAATAACTTGCTCTATGATTTTTCCTGCCAAAGTGCATAACCTCACACTTTCCAGTATTGTATTCCATCTGCCAAATCTCTGCCCACTTACTTAGCCTGTCTATGTCCCCTTGCAGGTTTTTTATGTCCTCCTCACTCACTACTTTCCCTCCCATCTTAGTATCATCTGCAAACTTTGATATGTTACACTCGGTCCCCTCCTCCAAATCGTTAATATAGATTGTAAAGAGTTGGGGACCCAGCACTGACCCCTGTGGAACACCACTAGTTACTGATTGCCAGTCCGAGAATAGTCAGAGGTAAGATAATGTTGGGAAAATAATTTTTAATGCATTTAGACTTTTCTGTAGGTAACAAGTTTTGAATTGTATGTGTAGTCCCACCTCATTGGGAGAACCTCTCTCTCCAGTGAAGGAGCGCTTCTGTAACCTCGCCTGCAGCTGCCATGTGTTCTAGCCTAAGGAGGGAGTCACTGGAGAGCCTGGGTGCAAGAGCTCACCTTTGTACAGTGATTGTCAGTGTTTGCAGCACCTCGGCACTGTCGAACACTGAGAAATCAGCTGTCAAAAAAAATGTGCGTGGCCCCTTTAAGAAATCCGGCAGATGATGCATCATCAACTGACGTCATCTGACATTGGCTTCCTCTTAACAGGGCGGGCTTAACAAGGCCAATTGACGCAAAATCACGTTTGTGCGTCTGATGTCATTGGGGGCGGGACTGGAACCCAGAAGGCAGCTGTCCCGCTCCCAAGCCGCCTCGCACCGAAAAATCGAGCCCAAAGAGAGGGAAAGAAAGATTGGATTATGAGAGAGAGAAAAAAGACAAAGGAAAAGTAAGAAAAAAAATTAAATTTGATATTTTAAAAATCTCTAAACAATTGACTACATACAGAAATGAAATTGAACAGTTTAAAGTGTTTCCTTTCTGAGCCAGAGAGGTTCATTGGAATTGCATTAACAATTGTCACGTCATTAAAAAGATACTTACGCTCTTAAACTCGCCACAGATAAGTTTGGTAAATAACGGCCAACTTATGTGCAAATCCAGCAAGTTCTTAAAAATAACAGGGAGGCTGAGGGTGAGATGTCATTTGTGCGAATCAAATGACAGTGCAGTGCAAATGGACCAGAAAGTTCTGGAGATTTGCAACTCCCGTGTTTCTTAATCCCCTGGATTTGCTGGCTGATTTGCACATTAATAACGGCATGCGTCGTTAACACGGCGTTATTTTTCTAGCAAGATCCAGCCCATTGTGTGAAGGTATTTTACACTTATCTTGGGTTTTGGGAGAGCGACACTATACCTACATCTGTTGAGCGCTCACCTACGACTATAAACTATTATATGCCTCCACTCTCCTTTAGCACCATTGGAGGTCAATTTGGATAACAGACCTGGCAGTTTTCTGAATCTTTCTCCTCCAATGGTTCTACAGGAGAGCGGAAGCATATTTTCCCGTTTAAAAAAAAAATCAACTCTTTCCAGTCAGTGCCTGATTTTTTTTTTGAGGCAGTAAGGTGCATCATACTTACTTGTGTCATGATATAATTTTACATCATTACATATGCTTAGCTGGCTCAGCATGCTTGTTTAGAAGGCTACAGATCTGGAAACGCATGAAAAAAATTGGGGGGCCTCCACTACTGTCAATTGAATTAAGGCAGGTAAATTTACATTGGGTAGTGCTGTTGACTACACTGGACCTGTGTGTTATGGACGGATGGCGCTATAATAGTGTAAAAATACCTTAAAACCTGTCCGCAAGCATTGGCGATGTCCTGTCGTATGTCTGTCCATCAGGCCTGGTACTGCAACTTTAGAAATACCTGCCTTACTAGTAACATTGTTTTGGACAGGAAAGGACCATGTCCATTTAGTCTATCCTTCCAAGCCTCCCATTAGGTTCCATACTGTGATTCTAGAACCAATAGTGTTGAATCCAGTTAACTAACAGGAATGCATAGTTATATACTGTAAAACCTATAAAATTCTGTCCGGTCTGGACAGACTAGATGCAGGAAGGATGTTTCTGATGGCCGGGAAGTCCAGAACCAGGGGTCGTAGTCTAAGGATAAGGGGTAAGCCATTTAGGACTGAAATGAGGAGGAATTTCTTCACCCAGAGAGTGGTGAACCTGTGGAATTCTCTGCCACAGAGGGCGGTGGAGGCCAGTTCATTAAATATATTCAAGAAAGAGTTGGATATATTTCTTGAGGCTAAAGGGATCAGGGGATATGGGGAGAAGGCAGGGACAGGGTACTGAATTTGGATGATCAGCCATGATCTCATTGAATGGCGGAGCAGGCTCGAAGGGCCGAATGGCCTACTCCTGCTCCTATCTTCTATGTTTCTATGTTTGTATGTAACATTTTATTTGCTTTCTTTGACTGTAAGCATTGTACCAACAGTTTTAATGACTATCCACCAAAATTTCCAGCTCCCTTGCTCTGTTAACTCAAGTACATTTCCATTTAATACATACTCCAAATATACCCCTTTTACCTAATCTTGTGAGTGCACACTTACCTGTTTGAACTCCATCTGCCACCTGTCTGCCCATTGATTTAGCCTGTCCAAAACTCTTTAATTTTAGCACATTGGTTAGTAATTTTGGCGACTGCACCCAATTTGATCTCATCCGCAGACAGACATCTTGGACAATATTCTGTCCTCCAAGTCAGCCTGATACTGTAATGGTATCCTAGAAAGATGAGATTATATGGATGGAAAAGCCTTTATCTGAACCCATCTTATAAATTTACTAGATTGCTTCACTTATAAAATAGCGTGTCTTAAGCAAAGCAGTTCACAGACTCAATCTAGTGTGAAAGAATAAAAAAAAGTGTCATTTTTGGTTGTTACAAGTTAATTAATTAAGTATTCATAGCTACTAAGTGGTGTATGATTTATTCATTATGCAGTAAAACCAAATTGAAAAGTGTATGTTTATACAAATCAAATCAACTATAATTGTATCTAGCAGTCTACAGACACTGCTCTGGTTGTAGATTCTATATATTTTTTGTAATCCCAATCAAGCTAGGCAAACTGCTACCAGGAGAAGCTCACATTTGTTCCTCCAAACGATGTCGTATCAAGGAGAGGTAATATGTGCGAATCATACTAGGATATTTTGTAACCAACTTGATAAAGGTGAAAATCATTATCTCCGATTATATTTTATTTTTGCTCTGGAAAATTTAACTCACTAGCAGTTCTCCCATTGAGTTACTCACGTTTGGTCTGGGATCTGCAGCACGATTGTAATGTTTATCTGATATAGGGACTGGCCAGGGTAAAGCGACTGATCCGCTGTTTCCTTTGGAGAAATGGTCGGAATAGGCCCTGACTCCTGATGTCAAATACTGTTACTGGAAGATTTTCTAGTTTGACAGCTGCTTTAATCCTCTTTGTTAGCTGAACAATCTCTTCAGATTATCTCAAATTCAGAAAATTAGCAGGAAATAACTGAGTTTCTATATAAAACTGTCCTTCACACCTCTTAAGGCAGAAGCTTGTACCATGGTGTTGTGCGTCTATATCTAGTTTAGTTAACTGCTGTTCACCATTCGGTGTTGGCCCAGTCACAGGTTGTACTGTCTACTATCATTACAGTATCCGGTTTAATCACCTGACCTGACATATACACACATGGGGTTTTATTTGTAAAAAGAAAATTGAGGCAGTGGATACTGTTGATTTCTGCAATAAAATAATGACGTAATCGAGCTTTATATTGCGAGTGGTGAGTAAGAATGTTAAATTTTGTGTTACTTTATGAACTGAGAAGCTGATAATATACCTAAATAGGTTAGTTGTTAGGCATAAAAACAGAAAATACTGGAAATACTCGGCAGGTCAGGCAGCATCTGTTGAGAGAGAAACAGAGTTAACGTTTCAGGTCGATGACCTTTCATCAGAACGGCCTGACCTGCTGTGTATTTCCAGCATTTTCTGTTTTTATTTCAGATTTCCAGCATCTGCAGTATTTTGCTTTTGTATTAGTTAGGCATACTATCTGATTAATAGCAGAGTTTGGAACACTTTACATTAAAGTTTATAAATAATAATTTTAAAATCCAGAAATGTACTAGTAAAAATTGAAAACAAAGGACATAAAACAAATTTTCCTAATTCAACAAGAAAAGCTATTAACAAGTACTGTACTGACCATATCAGGAAAGTGAGGCTTCGTTTAAAAAAAAAATAAACCTTATATTAGGTTATCATATAATTGGGCTTGACTGTATTCTGCTGAGGCTTTAATGTTGGTAGCAATAATAGGATACCAGGATGCTGGTCTAGTTATCAAAGTATATGTCCATTATTTATTCTATAAAGAGAATTAAGTTTTATGTTGGGCTGATCAATCACAGCTGCATTAGACACCTAAATCAATGACCGATCTAGATGGATAACAGAGGTGACTGAATGCTTTCAGAATGTGCTGCAGAATAACTGCTAAGAAAGCAGTTTCCAACAGCCAGTTTGTCTTATTAGAACTCTTGCCATAACCCTAATCCATGAGTCCTATGCAGCCAAGACAAGCAAGGTTACTCAACTCTATTTCAAAGTCACATCTCCAAAATAGCAACTTTTTTTTCCAGATTCTTCTGAAACAGGTGAGGGGGAGGTTAAAAGGAGATAAGGAAGGAATATAGCTTTACATTGGATCAAAGAAGAAAGGATATATAGTCAGAATTGCACAGTAGGAAAAATTAAAAGATGTAAATCAATAAGGGTACAATATGCCATAATTAAACTGTTAAAAAGTACTTTATTAAAATAGACCACTGATCCATAAGACATTCATAAAACTCCTTTAAAATCTAACATCCATCTGGCAGAAACCATAAGCTCCAAAGCCTTCAGTTATAAAATTATTTTTGGAATTTTTGACCTTACAAATGAAAGCAACATTTAATATTGATTAAAGTGTTAGATTATTTAAAGAAGCTTCAGGGACTTTTGTAACTTTACAGAGAGAGCGCAGTATAGTAACTTCACAAACTACAACAGCTAACTAACTTAAGCTCCATTTATAGGACTAACCAAAAATTGGACACATCTGGATCTGACCTCCATTTGCCACGATAAACTGTCTCTGACCTCCATTTGCCACTATAAACTGTCTGAATCAGAAATAACAAACTAGACAGGATTTACAAGCAATTTTCAGACTTCTTTGTTTGTGCTGTGGCATTATTTTCATGAGCCCTAACTTCCAAATCAGCTGGCATATTCGTTCTCTTAATTGCTTTTAAAAATAAGATATTTTATTTTCCTTATCTATTTTCTTATCCCATAGTCTCCTTACCACAACCTCCCAGGGTTAATAGGACAGGTTGGCAACCAGCTTCTAAACCACCTCCAATGCCATTCTACAGCTGGTTGCTTGGAGGTGTGTGAGAGTTACCGTGGGATGACCGATTCTCATCATTTTCCTCCCCCTTCCAACTAAGTGTTGGCTTGGCACAATTGGTAACAATATTTGCCCCTGAGTTAGAAGGTTGTGGATTCAAGTCCCATTACGGACTTGAGCACATAACTGAGCCCCTGCCTGCCTGCTCAAGTGATATCTGTATAATCACAGCACTTGCTGAAAAATAATAAAAGAAAAAGCAGAATCCTATGGTGCAACATAATGGTAAAGCATCATTATTTGAAGAAAAGCAAGGTGTTCTTCAGGTATCCAGATCAATATTCATCCCTCAACTAACACCGCCAAGAAATTATTACCTGATCATTCATTCATTTGCTTTTTGTGTGCAAAATTGTCACATTTCCCACATAACAGCAGCGATAGTACTGCAAAAGTAATCCATTAGTCATAAAGTACTTTGGGATGTCTTGAGGACATGGTAAGGCACTATATTATCGCAAATTCTTTCTTGTTTATTTCCTACCCTTTGGGAAAGTGCCTCCCTCCATTTGTGTTTTGAGCTCAAGATCTGTGTGTGGGGAACAAATCCACATCCTACCTTTCTGTGATGTAGTGGTTTGGAGTGCCAACACCTTGCAGTCCCTCCTGATCTCTCGTCGCCTGCTGCTTCTCCTGCCTGTAACACCTGGTGAACGTTTATCAGCAGAAACTTTTAAATAATTTGTGCCTGACATGCATGCACACCTTTTTTTATATAACCCATACTTTCCTATCGCAAGTATTTAATGCTATACACTAGCAATAAAAACAGAAGTTGCTTTCTTAACAATTATTCTGAAATGCATTCTGCGAACATTCTGTCTCCAAAGTTGTCTCCTTATCCATGTTCCTGATTCAAGTATCTCTGCAGCAAGATAAATTAATCCCCCTCAGCTCAACTTATTGAATACTTTGAAACTGAAAATAAACACAGCTTTGAAGTGATTTGATTTTTAGGTACACAGCATATTCACATTGTTTGAACACTCATGCAATTGTAAAACCCTACTGCTAAGGAAACTTTTTCCACACTAAATGTATTATGTATGAATTACCAAGGATATGCAAACTCTGTGTATCACGGTCCATGGAAACAATTTGCAGTCAGTGGTGAAGGAACGGTGTTCGCCGTTCACCTCGCTGACAGCTGCCCACAAATTTTTAGCGGGCTTTAGAGTGTAGGACTTATTCTAATCTGGCATCTGATCCAGCATGGTGCCCTCTGCAGGGGATCTGTGGCATGTATGAGCAGGGAAAGAAACAACGAGGCTCTTTAACCAGTCAGATTGAAGAATCCTCACTGAGCCACGCAGAGTCTAAACCAGGAAGTATAAAGCAGGAAATATGAATTACATTTAAATCATGTACAGAAAGCAAAATAAAGATTGGGAAATACAGATGGGATTAAAGGAGAGAGATAAAAGAGAAGGACAAAGATTTTTTTAATCTCCAACACTAATTTTCTTCTGAGGGAATGAGATTCCACACTTGTAAAATTAAATTTTCAGGGCCAGAGAGGTTGTTCAGTAATTATCATTTATCATACCATTAAAAACTCACTTACTCCTGAATGCAACAGCCCTAGCTTTTTCAGCAGTCTTTAGTGGGGAACTAAAGGGCAAGTACCCCACTTTCACGCCATTGCATTCATTTCAGTGCCGAGTCTATCGGCGAGGACTGCAACAGCGTACCCTGTGGAGGAGCGGGGTATCTCTGACAACAACTTCCTGCGTTTAACTGCGCGTGTCCGGACGCCAGAAATTGCTGTCCGATTTACCCCGTTATAACGGTGAGCGCTGTTAGCCTCGTGGTGCATTATCCCTCCTTGAACTCTCTGTAATCTTTAACATGGCCATCCACACTATCTAATGCCTCTCCTCTGTTGGACAGCTCAGATAGAATACCCTCACTTGTTTCCACTCTTGCCTATCCAAACGTAGCCAGAGCATCTCTACCAAAGACCCTTCTTCCTACACCTCAGGAATCCCTGAAGAATCCATTCTTGGCCCCCTCCTCTTCCACATCTACACAGTGCCCCTTGGTGACATCATCCACAGACATGAGATCAGCTTCCAAGTGTATGTTGATGACACCTATCTCTCCCTTGCCACCACCTCTTTTGAGCCCTCCACTATCTCTGTACTGTCAGACTGCTTGTCTGACATCCAGTCTTCGATGACCCACAATTTCCTCTGACTAAACATTGGGAAAAGCAAACTCATCATCTTTCACCACTGCCACAAACTCCATCCTTCTCCCTGGTCACTGTCTCAGAATGAACAAGCTGTATGCAACCTCGGCACCCTATTCGACTTGTATTGAGTGCCCAACTCCATATCTACTCCATCACAAAGCGCACCTACTACCTCTGGAGCTTTGCCTGTACTTCAGCCTATCTGCCATTGAAACCTTCATCAATGCCTTTGATACTTCCAGACTCCCACTATTACAATGCTCTCCAGGCCGGTCTCTGATCCTCCACCTTCCGTAGACAATAACCTACATTGGTTCTTGGTCCCTAAATTTATACTCTAAATTTAAAATTATACTTCATGTTTAAATCAATCCATCCATCACCTTGTTCCTCCCTAACTCTGTAACCTTCTACAGTGCTACAACTGCCTTCTCCCCCAGAACTTTCTATTCCTCTGCTTACAGCTTCCCCCCCCCCCACCCTTTGCCCAACCATTAGCGGCTGTACCTTCTGCCTTGGTTTTACAACATTAAAGGCACCATATATGATTGTTCACAAAAGCATCATGTAATGAACTTGAGGATCATTTCTATATAATTTATCTAAAAGTATTAGTGATGAGAAATCAAATTACTGATAAACAATTTCTGACAGTTTTTCATTTTTCACTTGTTTGCTAAGTTAGGTTATCCAGACCTAAAGTTGAGCCATGGTTTGTTTATATTCCAAGGAATTAGGTTGATACAAATAGTTTTATCCTGTTCACAGGATAATTCATATAGTGAAGCCATTATACTTTTTGAGCCTTGAAAACTGCATTTAAAATTAAATGGTGTTTTTCTTTACAGAAAGATACATGAATCTGGTCAAGAGAAGAAACCACCATTTATGTACTGGAAAGTAGTGCCACAAGTAGATAAGTCAGATGACGTTGCTGGTTTAGTCATGGATGGCAGAAGTAACAGGGACGGATGGGACAGATCAGAAGATAATGACTTGGTCATGGACGTTAGCGATAATAAGGAAACATGTGATGAAGAAGAACAACAGAGCACATCTGATACAGAAATTGGGTGTAATAATAGCAATGAAACAGAAGAAGAGAAAGGTGAAGGCACCAAGAGTGCACAAAATAGTCCACTAAATAACAAAGAAGCTCGTGTTAAGAATGAAGACGATAGTGGAGAGGATGAAACTGAAGACTTTGAAAATGATGATGACAACGATGGTGACGCAGAGTGTGAGGTAGAGGATGATGAAGAAAATAGCACAGACAATGAGGATGATGATAAAAATGAAGACTCTTCAAATGAGCGCGATCCTGAACCAAACGATTCTGATGAGGACTTTGAAGTAAAGAAAGGCAGTAAAAGAGGAAGATCACGAAAATCAAATCACATCATTAAATGTGACAAATGTAACGATGAATTTGATTCCAGAAAAGATTATGTGGTTCACTGCAAAGATGTTCACCAGTCATTACCAGGGAAAGTCTATCACTGTGAGATCTGTGGCAAGGCTTTTGCAACCCACAACAGTTGGAAAGAGCACTGTGCTTGTGTTCACAGCGATGAAAGGCACTTCGCTTGCACTCTATGCAATGCAACTTTTAAGAGAAAAAGAGATGTACGGACTCACTATGCTCGGAAGCATGAAGGGCGTATAAAGCGTCCGCTGTGCTCTGTTTGCGGGAAAATTCTGAGCTCACGAACAGCACTGGTATTCCATATGCGGACACACACTGGAGAGAAGCCTTATGAATGCTCCATTTGCCATTCTCGATTTGCCCAACCATCACAGCTGAAAATTCACACAAGGTCAATTCCTTATACTTAGTTTCCATTTATCCACCCATTTTTTTTCTACCTTGTAGACATCCATCTGTACAAAACATCCCCTTCTGATAGGGCAAGCAGGCTTTCCCCAACTAGAGTCTCCCCTTCTAGTAATGTGGGCAAGCAAGCTTTTACGTCTACTGTACTGGTTGGTTGGATGGGTGGGTGAGCAGGCAGGCAGCTGTCTTCTCCACATTTGCACCAAGATGAATTAGAATTAGATAACTTCTTGCTTCAGCAACGTTGCCTATTTGAGTGTTTTTGCTATTCAACAACCTGTGCAAGAACTAATAAAACTCATCATAGTCGTTGGCTAGCACTACATCAATCTTGGACAATTCTGGGACTTGTGGAACGAGTGTCTTAATCTCTACAGTATTAAACTTATCCCTAAAGGTTTTTCAAAATGTTGTTATAAACTTTTGAAGTGACAGTTTAACAGTTGCATACTAGTAATTTTTAATTTGAAAACCTATGTTATCTAATTATTTAAAATACCAGATCATGTGATGGTGAATCTATTTGTCTACACGCTGTTTGTAAAGTAACTTATTTTTTGAACTTTCATGAGTTTGTGAATTGAAGATGGTTTTGAAACTTGATATCATTTTATACTAATTGCAGGTCACACACTGGAGAGAGACCCTATATTTGTGTGGATTGTGGTGCCTGTTTCACTGATAAAGCTAAATTAAATGGTCATAAGAGAACACATACAGGTACGAAACAGTTATGGAGTATATAATAAAATTATTGGTAGAATAATCGTGACTGGGGAGGCAGATTTTCCTGATTATGTGCTGGCATGCACCAGGAGTGCTGAAATGGAAAATTTTAAACTTGGACAACTGTCAAATTAATGAGGACCCAAAACACACTAGTCTCTCCAGATTGATACTATTGGCACAAAAACAATATTGTAATCCATTGTTATGGTTGGACTGGTGATTTGACAATCTTGTCATATTTTCAAGGTCACCCTCACTCTACAATAACTATTAGTTTCTAGAATGGTTATCTTTCATCTCCAGCACATATTCTGTGGAAGATAAATGCTATATCCAGGTTTAGTTATGGCATTTGCAAATAGTATTAAGCAAGAACTGAACTGTTCATAGTGGGCTGTAGGATTGTGTGTTGCCCAGTTCCTTGAAGTTATTAGTTTTCTAGAAACTACATTGAGTATGTGTTCTATAAGGCTATTATTTGAAACTTCGAAAATAAGTTAGGATTTATGAAGTGACCACAATGCTTCATTGCTAGGCTCTGTGCCACATTTGTCACCCATCAAAGTGTAGGTATCCTAACCTGTGCAGTTTTTAGGTTACAGCTCCAGTGCAACCCTGTACATTACTAGGTATACAATGATTGTCGTGGCAGCATCAATCCAGAATGGCGGCCTTTTCTCGAAAACCACACTCATACAACCAAGAAGGAAAATTACTCAACAGGAGGCAATATCTGTCCCACACTTATTTTCAAATACTGTAATGAACTTTTTGTTTTAAGAAGAAACACTTATAGAATCATCATTTATAAAATCCTCACCTATATTCCAGAACCATGTAGGAACCGTTATCTCTTGCTGCTCTGCATTACCGGTCAAAATTTCTAAAGCATGCACTTCAGAAATACTGTATACAGGTAAACTGCATTTTGCTTCTTAGAAATAATACCTAAAGCACATGTCAAATAAGTTCCTCTGTTCATGCTGCTCCAGTGGCTCAGCTAATTAAGCCAGTGAGTGGCTCAGTCGTACAGACCAGGAAGACACCAGGCCTGATTCCCTGAGTGACCTGTGTTTGCTGATCTCAGCACCTCCAGCTAAGAGCAGAAAAAATGACCAGGATTCCCACTTGTAATTGCGATCTATGGATCTATGGATATTGGGTAAGGGATGGGATGGACTCGGCAACACTCACTCCTTGGGCTCGCACATGAAAATGGTCACTTATTTAAGGTGGTGTGGGGGAGGGGACGACAAGTGTTTTGTTAATTTACCCAGCAAAGTGTCAACCTCGAGAGGTGTAGTGGAGAAATTTGGCAGAAAAAGATTTCTGGTCAATGAAACTGATTAGACCTAACCATAGGTTAGTTCTATACTTTATTGGGTTCTTTTTATCTTTATTTAAAGAGGTTCATTTAACCAGTGACTGACGAAAATAACAATGTTTGATTTATCTTGCAGGGGAGCGCCTTTTTGGGTGTGATGTTTGTGGGAAACATTTTGCCACCAATGAGTACTTGAAGTGTCACAAGCGATGTCACATGGGTGCCAAACCTTATAAGTGTGATGTATGTGGGAAAACCTTTGGTCTGAGAGCCTCCTTGGCCCAACACAGCAATATACATGCAGGTGTGTAGCAATTCTATTAAAGGAGATTAATCTTTCTCTATGTCTGCTCACACAGGGTTTCTGTTGTACCTTTCAAATTCCTACATAGGTTACAATAAGGCTTTCATTCTGACATGGGGTACATTTTTACTTAAAGGTGATTCAAGGTATCAAATAGACATTGCTTACTTTTAGTTCTCTCTAAATGAGTAAAGTAGACGCACATTGTAAAATATTTTTTGAGAGCCAACCAAAATGGTCATGGTAGAAAAGCATATTTGAACCATTGTTTGCTGTTCATGGTGAGATCTACATCTTCACTTTTACAAAATATAGATGTTGTAATTGCCAGTATTTGTCAATGCCTCTGATACTGAACAGCGGTATTCAAGGGTGAAAAGTCGATTACATTATTTATAATGCTGATGTTAATTTAAGCATTGGGATCACACTGCCCAATTTAAGCAATGCTGTGGCATAAAATGCAAGTTCTGTAAATAGCTGGCATTTATAGCATTCATTCAAAGTAATGCCATATTATATCTTGAGTTGAGCTTAACCTGCTTAAGGCAGTGAGTGGCTGAACCAGAGAGACCAGGAACGTTCCATAATCAATCCATAGTCTACTGAGCTAGCTGGTTCTTTTGCCAATTACCTTAAATCCCTGTCCTCTGGTTACTGACCCTTCTGCCACTGGAAACAGTTTCTCCTTATTTACTCTAGCAAAACCCTTCATGATTTTGAACACCTCTTTTAAATCTCCCCTTAACCTTCTCTGCTCTAAAGAAAACAACCCCAGCTTCTCTAGTCTCTCCAAGTAACTGAAGTCCCGCATCCCTGTTACCATTCTAGTAGATCTCCTCTGTACCCTCTCTGAGGCCTTGTCATTCTTCCTAAAATGTGGTGCCCAGAATTGGACACAATACTCCAAAGGACTGGATTGATTTACATTTAAGATTGTAAAATTATACGTTTAGACATAGTTATGAATGAAAATGTTTTATTGTCTCTCTGTAACTTGTGGTAGTTTTCCTTGAATCTTGTAATTTTCCACAGAAACACGTCCATATTTTTGTGAACAGTGTGGGAAAGCTTTTACCCAGCAGGGGGCACTTCGACGTCATCAACGAATTCACACAGGGGAGAAGCCTTATAAATGCAAGGCTTGTGAGAGAACTTTCACAGATATGTCCACTTTGAGAAGACACGTGTCTGTAAGTGTTCCCTGACTTTGCATTTTGAGGCAATACATGTCTTTTATTTATTGAAAATATATTTTGGAAATAACAGTCAGTGATTGAGCTTTAAAGCTGCTCAGCCCCCTAAACAAGAATACACTCTTAGCAAAGTATATAATTCTACTAGGTGATACATTCAGAATCATGTCTGTATCATGTAGGCTTGATTTTTTTTCCTGTGGGGGACTGATACTTCTCTCCTGCATCTCTATTACAAGTTGGATGTTTGTGCAGTTATTTTATTGATCAGATGTTATCTTTTTTATTTTTAAAAGTGACTGCTCACTGCTGCAGATGGTGTATGAATATCCAACTTGACAGCATAGTAGTGGGAGTTGGCTCTGAGGATTTGTTTTAGGAGTTGATATTTAAGCTCTGACGTGTGGCTCGCTGTAGTTTTGTGTGTCAGCTATATGAGAAAATAAGAGCATTTAGAACACTCTCTTTAATACCCCTTGTCAGTACTGATGCCGATTAGAAAGAAACAGAAACTAGATCAAGAGTATGAGCTTCAGAGGTTTTCTCTCATAATTCTGCCCCGGGACCACCTCAGCAGATCTCTGAACGCTGGAAACCAGGGTTTAATAGATGTCCGTGCATCCAAAATTCTAAGATTGTAACTGGTGGGAAACACAGTACAGACAATTAACCATGCACCTACCCATATTTGGGCATCCGCAGTTTTCCCTTGAAGGACCAGCCAATGGGCAACTGCAAGGAGGTGGGAAATGCTCTCTGCTGCATCCCCAATATGCTCTCTGGCTCCAACTGCCAAAACATTGGTGGGGGTAGCAGAAAGCCTAGAATGACTTATTTCACAAATGGATGTTGGCTTTCCTGAATCAACTTGTATATTTCCAAGTGTACACTTACTCTGCTCCGATAATAGATTCTAGCAATTTTCCCACAACTGACAAACTCACTGGCATATAGTTACTTGGTTACTTTCCTCCTTTTTTGAGAAATCATGCGCCATTTGATACCTTCTAATCTTTAAACAAACATAACTAACACATCTTCAATTTACATTTAATATGCTTGGGTGGAAACCATTTAGTCCTAAAGATTTGCCTACCTTCAATCCCATTAGAGTATACATTGCAGTTTTTCTGTTTATACTAATGCCTGTAAATTTCTCATTCACTAACCCCCAGGCCCTGTATCTCTGGTATCCTATTCTCATTTAGCAGTTCTGACTTATCCTCTGCTTTTGTCATTCCTAAATCTGTTTTTAATGGGCCTTTCTCCTCATTTACCACAATTGTTTTCCTAATGTACATATAAAAACCTTTGCTGTTGCCCTTGATACCATCTTCAAGTTTTATTCCTTTTCTATAATCCTTCTAGTCCTTATTCTTGTCACTATTATTTTCCCTTAAATAAGCCTTCTGTTTCTAACCACTCTAGTGTACCATGGTTGCATCACCTGAGAGGTTCCTCTTTTGCCTTTCATGGTATTGCTTGTTTTCTGATCATCTAATTACCTTACATAGATTTGACTGTTAGTATGTAGATTTAACAACTAATAAATCCTCCTATCTATTGCTTTCATTTTTTTTCCTTTATCCATCCAAGTTAGCCTTGTTTAAATCCAAAACCGTGATCTATGATCCTCATTTCTCCTCTTCAGGGCTACGTACATTGTTCTTTTTATAGACCTCCTTGATCTGCATATACACACACACTTCTGTTAAATCATCACAGTCAGACGGTACCAGTGTTTTGAATCCTTTCCTATTTTGCACTCTTTCCTGTTCCTTAGTTCTATTAGCAATGATTCCACCAACTGATTACATTTGTTTAGATCCTTCCTTTCTCTTGTCATGGTGATGTATTTTGCCAATATTTCCACTGTCCTCTCCCCCATTCCCCTTTTCCCTTCCCTTTTGGGGGAAAAAACCTATATCCAGGCATATTTAGCTCCCAATGCTGCCTGGACTGTAGCCAAGCTTCTAATTCCTTTATTTGTTTTGTAATAATTCTAGCATTGTAATAAAGACAGTTTGTTTGGTTGATTGTGTGCCCACTCTCAGTTGTCCCTTGCCTCTGTTAATTTACTACCTTGTTTAATTTCAGTTAAATTTCCCAATTCCACCACTGTAGTGTTTTCCTTCCCAGCCCACACTGCCTATTTTAACATTTGGTTTTCTTCTTCTGCCTCACATTATTCCAAAATGTCATCATATACTTAATAATGAAAGAAAGAATGTTTCTGTAACACCATATCATATTACTCAGGATGGCCCAAAGCACTTCCTTTTTGAATCAACATAGCCGTCAAATTATACACAGCAAGGTCCTACAAAAGGACATTGGGTAACTGACTAATTAACCTGTTTTTAATTATATATTGACTGAACCAGGACACTGGGGAAGTCATAGCATCTTTTATAGTCACATGAACAATCCAAACAGGCAGATGGGCCGCAATTTAACATCTCCCCCGAAAGACTGCACCTCCAACAGTGCAGCACTCGCTCAGTGCTGTACTGAAGTGTTCGCCTAGACTGTGTTCAAGTTCTGATGTGGGGCTTGAATTGAGAACTTCTGACTCGAAGGTGCGAGTGCTACAAACTGAGCTAAACTGAAAGCTAAACCTACAGATAATTTTTAGCATAATATTTGCACTATTGCAAACTTCTTTTGTAAATTGTGTTTCTCATGATATGTTAGCTTTTTTAATGAATTAAATTGCCACCTTTATCAGTATTTCAAGCAGAATGATTTTGTGAGCACTGCTGAAAGGTCTAGATGTACAAATGCCATGTCCTAATTTGTCCCCCTTGTAATGCTAAAAACATGCCAAAGATTAGCTGTATCACTGACCTTGATTAACATAGCATACATATTGTCCCTTACTCTTCCCAAGTAAACTCATTTTTATAGAATCAAAAAAAACTCACGCGTTGCTCCGAAAATTGTTAGCTTCCAAAATATTCCCACATGCACCCCCTCCAAAAATAAAACTAAATATAAGCCAATGTTCTCCACGTCCTCTCTTAATATGGTGTACCACTTCATATTGGGAAATTCCTAGCATCTTCCTAAACAAAATAACTCTAAGTTTTCCTGTATGTAATCTGTACGGCATTTTAGTAAGAAATATAGTTCTAAACAGAAATATTTATGATGATCTATCCATTTCATTAAGAGCAAAATGAAAATGTCCAATCATGTTTCTGGCTGGGCCAAATTTGTGTATCTATTGACTATTAGCTCCTGGCTTGACTTAATTCATTATCTTGCATAAAAATATATATATATTTTGCTGCAGTAGTATTCTGGTTGTTTCGGATACACTCAGTCTGTAACAGAATTCTTCTAAAATAAAAACAGAAAATGCTGGAAATACTCAGTGGGTCAGGCAGCATCTGAGGAGAGAAACAGAGTTAATGGGCCAGAAATTCGCGGCCAAAGGCGTGAGTGCGCTCGGGGTACTCACGCATCTGGCCGTTGGAAATGCCGGCGTTCAGCATGAACAGCGCATGCGGGGAACGCCGGCATTTCCAGACCTCGAGCGCGTGCGACTGCACAGGCAGCGCTTGCGCAGTGAACTTCGTAGATTTCATTCATGAAATCCGTGAGGGTAAGTCCTCAGAAGTTACACTTGAAAAAAGCAAGTGTAAAGTGGTTCATTGGCTGCGGAGGAAGAAACATTTTATCGTGGAGCTTCTGAAATGCAATATTTTTGTTTGGGAAAGGGAGGGAAGTTATTTTAAGAAATTTTAAGTAAGTTTTAAAGTTAAAATTTTTTTTTTTTTTTTTATATAAAGGGTTTTCAGAACGGCAGGTAGAAGGAGCAATTGCGGCTGTGTGAATGGAATGTGAGAATGAGCTATGTATGTATGTCCACATATATTCCTTTACGTATATGTATGTATGTTTTATATTCCTTTACTAATGTGTATGAATGTATGTTTTTAATTATGATTTTCCAATAAGTTACTGATGCGCTATCAATTACTCATAAAAGACTGAGAGTTGGAAGAGTAACTAAAGGCTTTTATTAACAACAGAATGGAGGTCTGCCTCGCGTGGTCGACCGGTCCAGGATACAAAGGGCCGGGGAGCAGTCACCTTTATACTAGGACCTGTGGGAGGAGTCAGCCGAGGCATGTCCAGGCATGTACACAGTGGAATACAAACAGGAATACAAACAGTGGTTTACCACATTCACCCCTTGTTTAAAATTGAGTCCGGCGGGCTGAAGTGTATTAAAAGTTAGTGTATTGGAGTCTCTCCGGAGGTCTTGTCTGCCGCTGTGATCGGCGTGGCGACGGCAGGGGTAGTGAAGCTTCCGGCGTCGAGTCCAGCGTAGGCTGTGGCACAAGCGTGTCGTCCTCGTAGATGTCGAGCGGGTCGCGGGGCCCAGGCCTGCCGTCTGCTGGGGCTGGATATCGGATCGTGGGGGGGGGTGGTAGTGGGTAGTGGGTTACTGCGGCCCCCGAGGGTGCAAGGTCTCTTATGGAGACTGTGTCCTCCCGCCCGTCCGGGTATGCGATGTAAGCATACTGGGGGTTGGCGTGGAGGAGGTCGACCCTCTCGACCAGGGGGTCCGTTTTATGGGTCCTCGCGTGTCTTCTCAGTAGGACCGGCCCTGGGGACGTCAGCCATGGCGGTAGCGATGTCCCCGATGTGGACTTCCTTGGGAAGACAAACATTTTCTCATGAGGGGTGGCGTTAGTGGCAGTGCAGAGCAGTGACCGAATAGAGTGGAGCGCATCGGGGAGCACATCCTGCCAGCGGGAGGTTGGAAGGCCCTAGACTTTAAGGCTAGCAGGACGGCCTTCCAAACTGTCGCATTTTGTCTTTCCACCTGTCCGTTCCCCCGGGGGTTGTAACTGGTGGTCCTGCTTGTGGCAATACCCCTAGTTAGCAGGTACTGACGGAGTTCATCGCTCATAAACGATGAGCCCCGGTCGCTATGGATATAGCTGGGGAAGCCGAACAGGGTGAAGAGGTTGTTCAGACATTTAATGACCGTGGCACTGGTCATGTCCGGGCAGGGGAAGGCGAACGGGAAACGGGAGTACTCATCAATAATATTGAGGAAGTACACATTGCGGTCGGAGGAGGGGAGAGGCCCTTTAAAATCAACGCTCAGGCGCTCGAAGGGGCGAGTGGCTTTTATCAGGTGGGCCCTGTCTGGTCTATAAAAGTGCGGTTTGCACTCAGCGCAGACTAGGCAGTTCCTGGTCATGGTCCTGACCTCCTCAATAGAGTAAGGCAGGTTGCGGGCCTTGATGAGGTGGAAGAACCTGGTGACCCCCGGGTGGCAGAGGTCATTGTGGAGGGCCCGCAGTCTATCGATCTGCGCGCTGGCGCAGGTGCCACGCGATAGCGCATCCGGGGGTTCATTTAGCTTCCCGGGCCGGTACAAGATCTCGTAGTTGTAGGTGGAAAGTCCGATTCTCCACCTCAAGATCTTGTCATTTTTGATTTTGCCCCTCTGCTTGTTAAACATAAAAGCAACTGAACGCTGGTCAGTGAGCAGGGTAAATCGTTTTCCGGCCAGGTAGTGCCTCCAATGACGCACAGCCTCCACAATCGCCTGGGCCTCCTTCTCAACAGCGGAGTGTCTGGTCTCCGGGCCTTGGAGGGTTCGTGAAAAGAAGGCCACGGGTCTCCCCGCCTGATTGAGGGTAGCGGCCAGGGCAAAGTCGGACGCGTCGCTTTCCACCTGGAAGGGGATGGATTCGTCCACTGCGTGCATGGCGGCTTTGGCAATGTCCTCCTTGATACGGTGGAAGGCTAAGCGGGCCTCTGCCGTCAAGGGAAAAGAGGTGGACTTGATCAGCGGACGGGCCTTGTCCGCATAGTAGGGGACCCACTGGGCGTAATAGGAGAAAAACCCTAGGCACCTCTTCAGGGCCTTGAGGCAGTGGGGCAGTGGAAGTTCCATAAGGGGACGCATCCGGTCGGGGTCGGGGCCGATGACTCCGTGTTCCACAACACAGCCAAGGATGGCGAGGCGGTTTGTGCGGAATATGCACTTCTCCTTGTTATATGTCAGGTTTAGGAGTTGGGCGGTGCAGAGGAATTTTTCGAGGTTTGCGTCATGGTCCTGCAAGTCACGGCCGCAGATGGTCACATTGTCCAGATATGGGAAAGTGGCCTGCAACGCATTTTGATCTACCATCCGGTCCATCTCCCTTTGGAAGACGGAGACCCCGTTGGTGACGCCAAAGGGAACCCTAAGGAAGTGATAGAGGCGGCCGTTTGCCTCAAAGGCAGTGTACTGGCGGTCCTCAGGGCGGATGGGGAGCTGGTGGTACGCTGATTTCAGGTCAATGGTCGAGAAGACGCGGTACTGCGCGATCTGGTTGACCATATCAGCTATACGGGGGAGTGGGTAGGCGTCCAGCAGGGTGTAGCGATTTATTGTCTGGCTGTAGTCGATGACCAGGCGCTGCTTCTCGCCGGTCTTAACGACCACAACCTGGGCTCGCCAGGGGCTGGTGCTGCCCTCAATAATCCCTCCTTTCAGGAGCCGCTCCACTTCGGTTTTAATGAAAACCCTGTCCCCGGCACTGTATCGCCTGCTCTTTGTGGCGATGGGCTTACAGTCGGGGGTGAGGTTAGCAAACAGTGGTGGGGGGGTGACTCTGAGTGTGGAGAGGTTGCACCTGGTGCGCGGCGGGCAATTTGGAAGCTGCTGGCTGCGGACTGTGAGTGGGGGTAGGGGTCCACCGTACGCCATCGTAACACTTTTAAGGTGGCACTGAAAATCTAACCCCAGCAGGACGGCAGCGCAGAGGTCAGGCAGGACCAGAAGTTTTAAATGATCGTACACGGTCCCGTCTACTGCGAGTGTCACCACGCAGTAGCCGCCGATGTCCGCCGACTGGGACTCGGAGGCCATAGAAATCCGCTGTTGCGCAGGCAGGACTGGGAGAGAGCAACGCCGCACCGTGTCGGGGTGGATGAAGCTCTCCGTGCTCCCAGAGTCAAAAAGGCAGATTGTATCGTGACCATTTACCTTAATGTCCATTGTGGAACTGGCCAGTTGGTGCGGTCTCGCTTGGTCCAGTGTAACGGATGCCAGCGTAGGGGTCGGTGTGTCGCTGCGGGTATCAGATGAGGCGGTGTCGGGGGCCTGCTGCGTCCCGGCTGTCGTCCAAGATGGCGGCGTCCATGATCCCCATGTGGCTGGAGGCGTCCAAAATGGCTGCTGTACCGGTGATTCGCACATGGCCGGGGAGGTCCAAGATGGCGGCCCGCATGGCCCACACGCGGCGCTGCTGGGGTTCGGGGTGGCTTTGGCCCTGCAGACGCTAGCGTAGTGTCCCTTCTTCCCGCAGCCCGAGCAGATCGCGTTTTTCGCCGGGCAGCGCGCTCTGGGGTGTTTTGCCTGGCCACAGAAGTAGCATTTCTGGCCTTGGGACACTGCTGCGGTAGTTGGGCCGTTGTTGGGGTGTGGCTGGGGTGGCACGGCACTATGAGGCGGTCCTACCGTGTCCCAGGCTGTCATTCCCCGCGGCGTCCACGGTGCAGAGGAGTAGGCATCCATGCCCTGGTAGGCTGCATCCAACGATAGTGCGAGTTCAGAGGCCTTGTTGAGGTCGAGGTTACTCTGCTCCAACAGTCGCTGTCGGGTGTAATTGGATCTGTGGCCCGCTACAAAAGCGTCCCGGATAAGTTCCTCTGTGTACACGGCGGCCTTTACATCCTTACAACCACAGGCCCGGCCAAGCACAGACAGTGCCTGAAGGTATTCCACGGTCGATTCCCCAGGTTGTTGTTTACGACTCCCCAGGAGGTGCCTGGCGTACACTTCGTTCACTGGGCGCGTGTACTGGTCCTTGAGGAGCTTGATAGCGTCCGCGTACGAGGTCGCGTCTTGGATGACCGAGTACACTCGGTGGTTCACTTTGGAGGTCAGGACATCCAGTTTGTCCTCGTCCGATTTGATTGCTTCGGAGGCGGTCAGGAATTTTTCGAAACACTTAAGCCAGTGAGTAAACTTGGTGGATGAGTCCACCTCCCGATGATCTAAGTCCAGGCATGCTGGTGTGAGGATCTTCTCCATTATAAAAATGTTGTTAATAAAATTGATGC
The DNA here is from genome assembly GCF_052327205.1 of Somniosus microcephalus. Taxonomy (NCBI): domain Eukaryota; kingdom Metazoa; phylum Chordata; class Chondrichthyes; order Squaliformes; family Somniosidae; genus Somniosus; species Somniosus microcephalus. Next base: position 148,803,738 of record NC_140989.1, on the reverse strand, counting down.
GCTATCAATTACTCATAAAAGACTGAGAGTTAGAAGAGTAACTAAAGGCTTTTATTAACAACAGAATGGAGGTCTGCCTCGCGTGGTCGACCGGTCCAGGATACAAAGGGCTGGGGAGCAGTCACCTTTATACTAGGACCTGTGGGAGGAGTCAGCCGAGGCATGTCCAGGCATGTACACAGTGGAATACAAACAGGAATACAAACAGTGGTTTACCACAGTTACTTTCTCTGAAAGTCATAATTAAATAATACATTCATACACATAAGTAAAGGAATATATACATAACACGCAAAGGAATATATACAGACATACATACTTTCAGAAGCTCCACGATAAGAAATATCTTCCTCCGCAGCCTCTGGAGCAACTGTACCCATGCTTTTTTCATGTGTAAGTTGTAAGGACTTGACCTCACTGAAAGCAGTAATGAAAGCGGCGAATTATACTGCGCACGCGCTGCCTGTGCAGTCGCACACGTTCTGCCTCTGAACCCCTTCGTTCAGAGGACAGGAAATGCCGGTTTTCCCCAAAAGCACTGCATGCTGAAAACCGGCATTTCATCCAGCCAGATGCGTAAGTACCCCGACCGTACTCGCGCAGTTGGAAGGGAATTACTGGGCCAACATTTTACATGTCAATAAAATGAAAAATTTAACAATTGCACGACTTGCCCCCTCGCATCTGCGACTGAGGGTCCAAGGAGGTGCATTGCGCAAGAGGTCATCATCGTACGTATCCTCACACTGTTCCCTTTGGGGAACTGTATGAAGTGGTGGAAGGATTTATGGCCGTGATTAACGCTCATTCCGTGACCGTAACCATCTTTGAACCAGCCATTAGGGTGGTTAGTCCTATGGCGGGAGGGTTTTACGGGCTCCCACAACCCATCTAAGGGGGGGGGGCCACCAACACCTACGGACGCAAGTATCCCGCTGGATGTCCACCCAGAATTTAAAGTTGGAACTCCGACTCCACTTGCCAGGACTGTCTGGAGTGGGGTTCAAAACCCTACTCCTTCTGGCCCAGCGGCGGGGATGCTTACTGCTACGCAAAAGGCCCACTCCGCACAAAAGGTGACACCCATATGTTTCCCTCCCCGTGACTGGAGCCCTATGCTGCCATTTCACGTTGCTAATCGGATTGGGCCTGTGTCATAGCGGTAGGATCCCCGCCGCTGGGCCAGATCAGGGTAGGGTTTCGAACCCCGCTCCAGACAGTCCCGGCAAGTGGAGTCGGAGCTCCGGCTCTAAATTCTGGGTTGACATCCAGTGGGATATTTGCGTCCGTGGGTGTGGGTGGCCCCCCCTCCTTGTATAGCTTGTGGGAGCCCGTAAAACCCTCCCGCCATAGGACTAACCGCCCTAATGCCTGGTTCAAAGATGGTTACGGTCACGGAATGAGCGTTAATCATGGCCATAAATCCTTCCACCACTTCATACAGTTCCCCAAAGGGAACAGTGTGAAGACACGTATGACGACGACATTGCTAAATAAATAAATGGAATTAAAAAAAATCTTTTAGGGCTTTTAAAAGTCTTTAAATTGCTTTAATTCTGTTTAAAACTACTTCAGATTACTCAAAATAATGTAAACATTTTAAAAAGTTTATAAAAGTTACCAAAATCTTCAAAAAACTTCCAAAAACCTATTTAAACTGCTGCTTTGCATGTAAAAATGCTTAGCAGCTTGACAGAAACATTGGGGGCGTGTCCAGTGAAACTGAGACCTCAAGGGGCGTGTCTCACTTGCACTGCACGCTCCTGGCTTCGCGCTGGCTGCACTCCTGGGCGGCGTGACGTCATACGCTGCCCGGGATTATTCTTCTGGAAACACCAATTCCAGGCGTCCCTGGAGCTGATCGGCAGTAGCGCGGGGTAAGTGCAGAAACGGGGCTGCAAGCCCCGTTCACCAATTTCTGGCCCAATGTTTCAGGTCGATGACCCTTTGTCAGAACTGGAAAAAGCTGGAGATGTAACAGGTTTTAAAGCAAGTGTAGGGGCAGGGGGAGGTGAGGAAAAAACAAAAGGGAAGGTCTGTGATGGGATGGAAGGCAGGAGAGATTAAGAGACAAAAGGAGATGGTAATGGGACAAGTTAAGAAACAAAAGATGACTCTAGCTGAAGTGTAAATGGCAATGGCAGGATGATGAACAGCTGCCATATGAGAAAGAGAAAAAAATGATAGGGGCAGAGGTTATGGTCTGAAATTGTTGAACTCGATGTTGAGTCCAGAAGGCTTTAAAGAGCCTAATCGAAAGACGAGGTGCTGTTCCTCGAGCTTGCGTAGAGCTTCATTGGAACCGTGTAAGAGGCCAAGGACAGAGAGGTCAGAGTGGGAGTGGAACGGAGAATTAAAGTGACAGGTGACCGGAAGCTCGGGGTCCCCCTTACGGACTGAACGGAGGTGTTCCGTAAAGCGGTCACCCAATCTGCGTTTGGTCTCCCCAACGTAGAAGAGACCGCATTGTGAGCAGCGAATACAGTATACTAAATTGCAAGAAGTATAAGTAAATCGCTGTTTCACCTGGAAGGAGTGTTTGGGGCCCTGGACAGTGGGAAGGGAGGAGGTAAAAGGACAGGTGTTTCTTCTAAGTGTGTTCATTGCTGGGTAGATGGGAAAGGCCAGTAGATGCATTTATATCTACAAATTGTACTTTTCCTCTTTTTCTGATTTGGGCTGTAAAGATTGACACACTGTTAGTTATTTAGTGCGATACATAATTCCGCCATCCTACTATATTTTGTCACTAAGTTTGAAGAGATTGATGCGGTTAATATCAAGTCAATCTCCAGTTCGTGAACATTGCAACAGTGTTAAACATAAATGACAGCTGCAGTTCCAATTAAGTTAACAGTTCCTGCAGAAGTTTGGTACTCAGCTGATTATTCTTATAAGTTTCAACATGTTTCTTTACTAGTTTCTGTGTTAACTAGAAGCGCCAAACTCATCTGTAACTATTTATTGCTTATAATATGTACAGAGGTACATGGGAGAAGAAGCACCTGGGAAGCAGAGGTGTAGTCAGTGGGTCATCAGTCCTTTTAACATGGATAAGGAACAGGTAAATTAGTGTTTCACGGATTAAAATAGGAGGGACATATATATATGTCCCTCCTATTTTAATATATATATATATATGAAAAGCATTTTAAAAGGTTTCTACAGCGGTAGGAATATTTAATGCTCAATGGATTCCTTCTCCATAGCTTTACTCTATCGTTTTTCTTCCCTCCTCTCCTGAGGGCAGTGACTCATGTTAAAGTTCCTCAGATGCCAGATGACAACATTCTTGAGAGTTCTGGTCCTTCAGTACAAAACTATTAAAAGATTAATGGTCTCATTCTGTTTTTTGTAGACCCCCATTTCTATTCAAATTTGTTGGTCTTGGTGCAATGACTATCGTTCCAGGCCTAATGGTTTTTTTTTTACTTATGATATTTTTGACCTTTCCTGAACACATCAACGGGGTACAGTTACACGGTGGAGGTTGCCCTCAAGTGGCCATTATTCATGTGTCTACTTTGACATTGAGTGCTGGTTTACAGCGATTTACAGTGTAGACATCGTAATTGAGTCCAATCCTGTCCTTGCTTGGCATCCACACATGCACACTTTCAGAAGGTGTCGCTGAATAGCTATCGGGAGAGGTAACCCTAAATGATTTTCCCCTCCATACCTAATGCTGTAAAAATTCCCTTCATTTTGGATGGCTTACTCTTGTTGGGATTCCCTCTGGCACCTCAACCAGCTAGCTATTTTTCATGTGTGAACCTAGTTAGTGAATACCAGCAGGCTATTCCTTCTTAGTGGGTATAAGAACCAAGCCAAATGTTGTTCTCACTTGAAACACTTTTCAGCTGATAGCAATCAGGAACAGGAACCCTGCTGATATTCTCTTCCTCACCCAGAAGTGCTGATGGTAATTGTGTGCCCAAACTGGTATACAGCCTGTTCAGTTAATTCAATTCAGACCAGGAGTTGAACCATGTTCTATATAGCTAATTCTGACACCAGACAGTATTTTACCAGACCAGGAGTTGAACCATGTTCTATATAGCTAATTCTGACACCAGACAGTATTTTACCAGACCAGGAGTTGAACCTTGTTCTATATAGCTAATTCTGACACCAGACAGTATTTTACCCATTTGGCCATCCAGAGAGCTAATGTACTTTATGTATATGGAAGACCTTTACTATTGTATATCTTGTATGTTGTCTGGTTCCTGCTGAGTACCTCCTTTTTAAAAAAAAAAAAAAAAAAGGAGTTGCAGTTTAATGAATTGGTAATAAAACATTTGTTGTTACATGAATTAACAGGTGTAATTACAGGTTAATTTTTCTGTTTGTATTGTGTTTTGCTTTTAGGTGCATGACCGAAATGCCCACTGGCGATCCTACTTGATTGATCTTACCTCAAAGAAAGATCATAATTGGTCAAAAATTGAAACTTTAGCAGATGTGTGCCTCTCCGATGACCCTGTACCTGTTAGCTGGATGAATATTCGGAATGAACGACCAGTGGAGGGCATGCAACCAGGTCACTGACCAATGTTACTGAAACAGGTGGACACAACACACAATATGTATTGTCTTCAAATTTATGGTGAAAAATAGGGTATATTTTTATTTCTAATGAACTGTTTCTGTAAAAAGTTAGTAATAGTTTAACCATATACACCACATACATACCATTCAGTTAGTCGAATATACAGTGATAAGCCACACTAATTTTTAGATCTTTTGTTGTGCATCAGGCACAAATTCTGTAGTTAATCCATTAATACAAACCTGAAATATCTAAGTGTCATAAATTTGGTATTAGTGAAGCATAATAGGTAATCAATTTCATACTTCTATTATTTCCTACAGTGGAAGTATTTTTCTGTACCTTGCTGTTGGAGATCAGGGTATCACTGTGGCATTGTCTAGTATTACAGGAACTAACTGTTTTCATCAAAATCATTGTTTTCTTCCATATATTAAAACAACTTACCAGTAAGGAGTGGTAGGTGAAGAAAGTTTGCTTCATTGATGCAGTGAGCAGTTGTAAGGTTCTAAAATGGAACTGTACATTTGTTTGAAATCTTAGAAATAACCTCATCTATATGTACCTTAAAATTCATTTAAATTTCTTGTAATACTAGAGAAGTATAATTAATAACATGTTTCCTGTGAAAATGGCTATGTTGTATCCCTAGATTAATTTTACATCTATTTTAAGATATTTAAATGGTTGGTGTAACATTTAACTCAAAAGTTTAATAATCCTGTACTCAAGAAGTTTAGAACAATTTGGTTAATGACATAAATTGCCTTGGGAATTCTTTCAGTATTGCCTTATTTATGTTTATAATAATCTAACATGCAGTACAATATTGTGGTAGATAAGAGGTTTGTAAGTAGAGAAGCAAAAAGCAAAAAAGAAGCGTTGTTATTTGTTCAAAATAGAGCTTCACGTAACAAGGTGTCCAATCTTGGTACTTTCCGCAGATTTAACTGTTGATTATATTTTCAACATTGTGATACAGATATCTGAAAATTGAATGTTCTCTCCTCCACTGATCAAATCTAGGTAGCACTCTACATGTTGGAACATACTCCACCCTGATCCTGCTAGGACTAGCTGTAATTTTCTCGTGTGCAATGAGAGTTTATAATATTAGACATGTATTTGCTCAGCATCTAATGGGTCTAAGATGTCTTGTCTGCCAATACTATCATGTTACTACATTGTAATGTCCTGTATTAAATGTTACAACTATATGATGTCACGTTACTGACCTTTTGTGTATTGTGCTCCATTTATTTTTCTTGTATGGTCATATGGAGTGAACATCTGCTGTGGTACAAAGTTTGTTACTATTAAGGGACATCTATTATAATTTAAGGATGTATTAATCCGAGTTTGTTAAATATACCATAATGGTATTATTTAATATATTTGACTTTGAATTGATAGATGTCACATTGAAAATTTTAGTGCAATAATCATTGCAAAACATATCACGATTGTTGATCTATTGCAGTAGCAGTATAAAATCAAGAAGCATTAAAGTTTATTTCAAACAAGCCTTTAAAAATCAGTGTATTTTGAATTAATTTTTGTTTTTTATAAAAGCAACAGTATGATTTTTTTAATACCTATCTTCACAATTTTTTTCTAGTAATTCTCATACAATATTAATTTAATATTGAAAGTAACCTTTTGCAATTAATTAAAAATTCTGCATTTCTGCAAATTAAAAAAAGACTATGGCCCAGATTTTGCGGTAAAAATAACAGTGAGGCTAACAGCCTCTGACTGAGCCGAGGCCTAACAAAGGTAAGGAAGGCAAAGATCCCCTCAATAATGGGCATCAGCAAGTCTTCCACCACTGCCACAGCGAATACTGCCACCCATCTCCTATTGGTCTCAGACAAAAGTGGCATAGGCAGGGAAATTGGGCAGCTAGTCCGGCCGCAACTCCCACCATCACTTATATGCAATGGACCGGCAGCCATTGTGGCTGGGGTGGGAAGAGAAAATAGCAGTCAGGGCAGTAATATAGCAGTATGCCTTGCTGCCCAATTTTCCCATGTTTTCTGCCACTTTTTACTGGCTGGCCAATTCCCAGATAGAGGAAGAGTCAGAGATCACTCCCTTGACATTTTGTCCCACAAGAGGATACAGACATGTGATCAGTGCAACAATTTATTAGATCTTCTGAGTGAGGCATCAAAAGCCATATTAAGATGGAGCCAGTCAGATTCAGAAAGGGCTGATGAGTAGAAGTAAGTATTTAGCTCGCTAACCGAGGCAGAGTGACATTTTTATCATTTCCTTTATCTCTAGTAATGATACAGTATTGAGTCAAAGTGCAGTGAGGTTGCTACAGATGTTTTTCTCTTCGTTCACTTAATAATTGTACAATAAAGCAGTTGGTTGATTTGCACTCTTTCAGAAGATAGGAGGTTCACATGTGGGGACATGTACGAGATTAGAATATCCTGTTCATTTAAGATGGGGCTTTATTGTTAGTCCTGGGGCACACTATCACATGACTAGATATTGGGCGCTAAAGGTAGATTCTTGATCATAAACGCAGGATCCATTTGGGGGAAAATTAGTGACATTGAACCTGAGAATATTTAGAGGAGACTTGAAATTGGTAACTGCTTAAAGGATGTACCGTAGAAAGAAGTTTGAGAGAGAAGTGATGAGACAATGAAGTAAGCGCCTTTGATTGTTTGCTGGGTAATTTGAGGCAATTTGTATTTTTTTATAGTGATACATAATGTGGTTATGATGGATCCATGCTAGACACTGAACATTTATTTTATCAGCGTCCATTGGGAGTCCCTTGTTGCCATGTTTTATGCTGCTGGTACAGAAGTCATAAATTAGCAGGTCATGTGACAGCTTCAGCCACAAGACGTCACAATGAAATTTGTGGCTGCATTTAAACAGGAAATACTGACACAATAGCTTTTTAAATTAAGTTATTGATTACTTGGAGGTTCTGCCTCTTATCAGGCATGCAGGAAAATCCCAGAAACAATGAAGATCTGGCACAATCTGACCCTTGCTGTTTTCTAGTGTGTTCTGGCAATCTCCCACTGGAGTTATGTCAGGAAACTGGTGCAACCCCCATGGATTTATGGGGCCCTAATATATCAAATTCCTGAGGGCCTCATTCTGCCCAGAATAGAGACTGACATTCTACAGAATGTGGTGAGTCATTTCAATATAAAGATTTTGCGAATGAAGACGGAGATCAAGGATTTAAGTTAAGTTTGATAAATACTGTCACTGTTAGCCAGGACTATCCAATCCAATGGAGAACCTACCGGCAGATCACTTACCAATTCACCGGAAAGTTTGAACTGCTGACCTACATACAGGAGCTCAACAAGCCTAAACGATCAGTCATAAACTACTTCCATTCGTAAGTGTGTCACAGATGCCTGTGCATTCTTTTTAAAACTGGAACCTCTATTAAATGAAAACAGTGTATTAGTTAAAATGGGCCTGAATGGTGTTTTCAGCTTGCTACATTTTTGGAGGCTAGCAGTGCCAATGAAGGCACAAACATGGCCATGGCAGAGAGAGATGCTTTCAAGGAGGCAATGGCCTCTCTGCAGGATCTTCTGAAGTAATTCTTACTTTTGGATTTGTCACCTAATGGGCTTCACTTTGTATTTTTAAAGAGATTCGGATACAATCCACACAAGACTAAATGAGAAAAGGCAATGGAGGCTACTTTAAACCTATTGACATTTTGCTTCTAACATACTGACTTTGACAAGGTTCCTTTCTGTCACTTGGTGGCTATTATTAGATGCATGTTTTGATGTGAAGATCCATAATTTGTTGGAAAGGAGACAGCTCTTGAAAACTTATGCCGACTACTTCATATCACAGAATCACAGAAACCCCACAGTGCAGATAGAGGCCATTTCGGCCCATCGAGCCTGCACCGACACATATCCCACCCGATCCCCATAACTCCTACACCAACACATATCCCACCCTATCCCCGTAACCCCACGTATTTAATCCCCCTAACACTAAGGGTCAATTTATCATAGCCAATCAACCTAACCTGCACATCTTTGGACTGTGGGAGGAAACCGGAGCACCCGGAGTAAACCCACGCAAACACGGGGAGAATGTGCAAACTCCACACAGACAGTCGCCCGAGGCCGGATTCGAACCCAGGTCCCTGGCGCTGTGAGGCAACAGTGCTAACCACTATGCCACCGTGCTACATGAACTAGATGTAATATCTCCAAGTTTGCAGACGACACAAAGCTGGGTGGGCGTGTGTGCTGTGAGGAGGATGCCGAGAAACTCCAGGATGATTTGGACAGGTTGGGTGATTGGGCAGAAGCATAGCAGATGCAATATAACATGGATAAATTCAAGGTTATCCGCTTTGGCGTCAAAAACAGGAAGGCAGATTATTATCTGAATGGCAATAGATTGGGAAAAGGGGAAGTGCAACGAGACCTGGGTGTCCTTGTGCACCAGTCGCTGAAGGTAAGCATGCAGGTGCAGCAGGCGGTTAAGAAGGCAACTGGTATGTTGGCCTTCATAGCGAGAGGGTTTGGGTACAGGAACAAGGATGTCTTGCTGCAGTTGTACAGGGCCTTGGTGAGACCACATCTTGAGTATTGTGTGCAGTTTTGGTTGCCTTATCTGAGGAAGGATGTTCTTGCCATGGAGGGAGTGCAGCGAAGATTCACCAGGCTGATATCTGGGATGGCAGGAATGACGTATGAGGAGAGATTGGGTCGATTGGGCTTGTACTCGCTGGAGTTTAGAAGAATGAGAGGGGATGTCATTGAAACTTATAAAATTCTGACAGGACTGGACAGACTAGATGCAGGAAGGATGTTCCTGATGGCGGGGGAGTCCAGAACCAGGGGTCACGGTCTAAGGATAAGGGGTAAGCCATTTAGGACAGAAATGAGGAATTTCTTCACCCAGAGAGTGGTGAACCTGTGGAATTCTCTGCCACACAGGGCAGTTGAGGCCAATTCATTAAATATATTCAAGAAGGAGTTGGATATATTTCTTAAGGCTAAAGGGATCAAGGGATATGGAGAGAAAGCAGGGAGAGGGTACTGAATTTGGATGATCAGCCATGATCTCATTGAATGGCGGAGCAGGCTCGAGGGGCCGAATGTCCTGCTCCTATCTTCTGTTTCTATGTTTCTATCTAGTTATGGTTTGTAGGCTTTTGTGTGGATTTTAAAGATACAGTGCAATGAACACTTTTATTCTGACACTGCATGTAATCTGATAGCAAAGCAATAACCTCTTCACAAATTTGATCTGCAGAGAGCAATTTGGAATAATCTAGAGATGCATTGTACACGAGAATGTATAAATAAGACATTTTCCTCTCTTCTCAGTTGAACATAGGGGTAACTTTTCCAAGGCAAGGCTCCTATTGGAACTCAACTGGACCAAAGATCAGTGCATACAATCTATGGATCTTCTGTGTCTCCACTCTGCTTGCACTAAGTGAGGCTCCACAAGAATTTCTAGTCACTCTGGAACCACCAATGAAAGGAAATATTGGGGATTGACTTGAATTCAAGTTAAGCAACTGCTTAACTTTACTTGGGGCAAAACATCCACGTTTGTGCATTCAGTAAATTAATTAGAAAATCTGGTGAACGAGTTGCAACTCATACATGTTTATGTCCTTCAATTGCAGGTGATAAACTTGTAGAGCAGGTCATCATGGGTACAAAATAGTAACTCAAGAATAGGGATTGATGTATACACTATATATTTGTCCCTCTTTATATATTAAAAATCTTACGTTTGCATGCAGTTCCTCTTTGCACAATCTCACTTCCTGTTGTCCCATTTCTGCACACGTTTTGTTAACTTTTTACCATTATAAATTCCTGACCGCATTTATAATGGGTTTTGCCTATGTAAACTTGCCGCACTGTAGTTACACTCTCCAAGCAGTGATGTCCCGGTGCAACAGGGCCCGGTGGTACAAGTACAAGATGGCTCCTGTGCTGGCAGCTCCCGAGTGAGCTCCTTTGCCATCCTTGACAATCCATTGCCATCCTTGACAATCCATTGCCATCCTTTGCTCTCTTTCCCCCCCAGTCTCCCCTCTCCTGCTGTTTAAGCTCCCCTGGCTCTAATAGTGGGTGCATTTTTATCCCTATCTGCAAGTTCAAGCTGCAAGGTTAAAGTTACCTGAGCCAACTGCCCATCCCCCGACCATGCCTGTTCTTTGTTTTCAGTGAGCACTGGCTCTTCACTTAAACTTAGCTCCCAAAGCGAGAATATCAATGCTAATTTGATCCTGTGAGAGACTGTAATGTATATACCTTTAAGAGGGGGGGGGGACTACTTTTTACAGCTCATGTATACTGTATGTAGTACCGGCAGTGACCACACCTGTATATAGCACTGAGTAGTAATCTGTACAGTCAGTTCAACTGTGAGCCACGTTGAGCAAACACCTGTCGTACCATTTCTGCTGCAGTCTGTATCTATATATATAAATCGGTACATCTGTCAGAATGACAGACAGACAGACAGTCATTCTGTCTGTCTGTCATTCTGTCTGTCATCGCCTGTGCGTCTGTCGGGCTATGCGCTCGAAAGTTACAGGGCGTAGCTACGCGCAGCGTTACCTCCAAAGAAAGCTTACGCTTCCGAGATGGTTTTAAGCGTATTTACGTTTCGGCCGGGCTAAAATCCCGCCCGCGGTATCCCAAAAACCTTCAACGTTCCGCTCATTAGCATCTCATTATCCGCTCATTAGCGACAGAGTGACCTCGAGCTCGACCAATCGTCCGCCGGGTTGCTGGCGTGTGCCGCCGGGCCAATCGGTGCGTGTGGCCGGGCCTTATCGTTCTGAACCGAGGTGAGTCGCCGCCATCTTGATTCCAAACTTTTCCTTTCTTTTTCCCACTTTCTGCGTCTTAAAAAAAAACGTTGCTTTTAAAACACATATTGTTTTAAAAAAAAATGATTTAGAAAGTAATTAACTTATCTAATCTCATTAATTTTCCTACCTTTCCCCGTTTTTCGAGGTAGGCCTAGAAGCCTCGGCGTCTCCTCCGCACCCACGCCCGAGCTAGGCACCGCCCGGCCCCCACTCGAAGGCTGGAGGGCCGAGCCTCAGCCCAGCGCCGCTAGGATGCGCGCGCAGCAGGAGCTGAGACGCGGCGTCTCTCTCTGGCTCGGCCGGGGGGCGGGGCTTGCTGAGCGTCGACGGTCACCCTGGCAACCGGCCCCACCGGCCGTCTCGCACAGCCGCAATCGGCGGTCTTCACCCCTCGTGGGGGGGTGGGTTGGTGGGGGTGGGTTGGTGGTGGGGGGGGGGGGGAGGGGTGGGTGGGTGGTGGTGGTGGGGGGCCGCGCACGCAGCAGGAGCAGCTGAGACGCGGCGTCTCTCTCTCTGGCTCGGCCGGGGGGCGGGCCTTGGTCAGCGTCACGGGTACCCCTGGCAACCGGGCCCGCCGGCCGAGCCAGAGAGAGACGCCGCGTCTCAGCTCCTGCTGCGCGCGCAATCGGCGGTCTTCACCTCGGGGGGGGGGCCCCCCTCCCTCCCTCCCCCCCCGGCCTCCCTTTCCCCCCCCCGGCCTCCCTTCCCCCCCCCCCCCCCCCCCGCTCTCCCTTCCCTTCCCCCGCCCTCCCTTCCCCCCCCCGCCATCCCCCCGCCCTCCCTTCCCTCCCCCCCCCTCCCTTCCCCCCCCCTTCCCCCCCGCCCTCCCTTCCCCCCCCCGCCCTCCCTTCCCCCCCCCTCCCTTCCCCTCGCCCTCCCTTCCCCCCCCGCCCTCCCTTCCCCGCCCTCCCCCCGCCCTCCCCCCCCGCCCTCCCCCCCCGCCCTCCCTTCCCCCCCCGCCCTCCCTCCCCCCCCCCCGCCCTCCCTCCCCCCCCCGCCCTCCCTCCCCCCCCCCGCCCTCCCTCCCCCCCCCGCCCTGCCTCCCCCCCCCCGCCCTCCCTTCCCCCCCCCGCCTTCCCCCCCCCCGCCCTCCCTTCCCCCCCCGCCCTCCCACTTCCCCCGCCCTCCCTTCCCCCCCCTTTTCCCCCGCCCTCCCTTTTCCCTCCCCCCCTTTTCACCCCCTTCCCCCCCCCTTTCCCCCGCCCTCCCTTTTCCCCCCCCCCTTTCCCCCCCCTTTCCCCGCCCTCCCTTCCCCCCCTTTCCCCCGCCCTCCCTTCCCCCCCCTTTCCCCCGCCCTCCCTTCCCCCCCCACTTTCCCCCGTCCTCCCTTCCCCCCCCTTTTCCCCCGCCCTCCCTTCCCCCCCCTTTTCCCCCGCCCTCCCTTCCCCCCCCCTTTTCCCCCGCCCTCCCTTCCCCCCCCTTTTCCCCCGCCCTCCCTTCCCCCCCCTTTTCCCCCCGCCCTCCCCTTCCCCCCCTCCCTTCCCCCCCCCCGCTCTCCTTTCTCCCCCCCCCCTTTTCCCCCGCCCTCCCTTCCCCCCCCTTTTCCCCCGCCCTCCCTTCCCCCGCCCTCCCTTCCCCCCCTTTTCCCCCGCCCTCCCTTCCCCCCCCTTTTCCCCCGACCTCCCTTCCCCCCCTTTTCCCCCCGCCCTCCCTTCCCCCCCCTTTTCCCCCGCCCTCCCTTCCCCCCCTTTTCCCCCACCCTCCCTTCCCCCCCCTTTTCCCCCGCCCACCCCTTCCCCCCCCCTCCCTTCCCCCCCTCCCTCCCCCTCCCTTCCCCCCCTCCCTTCCCCCCTCCTTTCCCCCGCCCTCCCTTCCCCGCCCTCCCTTCCCCCCCCCTTTTCCCCCGCCCCCCTTCCCCCCCTTTTCCCCCACCCTCCCTTTTCCCCCCGCCCCCCCCTTTTCCCCCGCCCTCCCTTCCCCCCCTTTTCCCCCGCCCTCCCTTCCCCTCCCTTTTCCCCCGCCCTCCCTTCCCCGCCCCCCCGCCCTCCCTTCCCCGCCCCCGGCCCTCCCTTCACCCCCCGCCCCCCCCCGGCTTCCCCCCCGCCTCCCCCCCCCCCGCCTTCCCCCCCCCGCCCTCACTTCCCCCCCCCGCCCTCCCTCCCCCCCCGCCCTCCCTTCCCCCCCCCGCCCTCCCTTCCCCCCCCGCCCTCACTTCGCCCTCCCTTCCCCCCCGCACTCCCTTCCCCCCCCCGCCCTCCCTTCCCCGACCCCCGCCCCCCCTTCCCCCCCCAGCCCTCGCTTCCCCGCCCTCCCTTACCCCCCCCGCCCTCCCTCCCTTACCCCCCCCGCCCTCCCTTACCCCCCCGCCCTCCCTTACCCCCCCGCCCTCCCTTCCCCCCCGCCCTCCCTTCCCCCCCCCGCCCTCCCTTCCCCCCCCGCCCTCCCTTCCCCCCCGCCCTCCCTTCCCCCCCCCGCCCTCCCTTCCCCCCCCGCCCTCCCTTCCCCCCCCGCCCTCCTTCCCCCCCCCGCCCTCCCTTCCCCCCCGCCCTCCCTTCCCCCCCTCCCTTCCCCCCCGCCCTCCCCTTCCCCCCCCGCCCTCCCTTCCCCCCCCGCCCTCCCTTCTTCCCCCCCCCCCGCCCTCCCTTCTTCCCCCCCCCGCCCTCCCTTCTTCCCCCCCCCGCCCTCCCTTCTTCCCCCCCCCGCCCTCCCTTCTTCCCCCCCCCGCCCTCCCTTCTTCCCCCCCCGCCCTCCCTTCTTCCCCCCCCCGCCCTCCCTTCTTCCCCCCCCCGCCCTCCCTTCTTCCCCCCCCCGCCCTCCCTTCTTCCCCCCCCCCGCCCTCCCTTCTTCCCCCCCCGCCCTCCCTTCTTCCCCCCCCGCCCTCCCTTCTTCCCCCCCCGCCCTCCTTCTTCCCCCCCCGCCCTCCCTTCTTCCCCCCCGCCCTCCCTTCTTCCCCCCCCCGCCCTCCCTTCTTCCCCCCCCGCCCTCCCTTCTTCCCCCCCCCGCCCTCCCTTCTTCCCCCCCGCCCTCCCTTCTTCCCCCCCCCGCCCTCCCTTCTTCCCCCCCCGCCCTCCCTTCTTCCCCCCCCCGCCCTCCCTTCTTCCCCCCCCCCACGCCCTCCCTTCTTCCCCCCCCACGCCCTCCCTTCTTCCCCCCCCACGCCCTCCCTTCTTCCCCCCCCGCCCTCCCTTCTTCCCCCCCCGCCCTCCCTTCTTCCCCCCCGCCCTCCCTTCTTCCCCCCCCCGCCCTCCCTTCTTCCCCCCCCCGCCCTCCCTTCTTCCCCCCCCCGCCCTCCCTTCTTCCCCCCCCCGCCCTCCCTTCTTCCCCCCCCCGCCCTCCCTTCTTCCCCCCCCGCCCTCCCTTCTTCCCCCCCCGCCCTCCCTTCTTCCCCCCCCGCCCTCCCTTCTTCCCCCCCCCGCCCTCCCTTCTTCCCCCCCGCCCTCCCTTCTTCCCCCCCCCGCCCTCCCTTCTTCCCCCCCCCGCCCTCCCTTCTTCCCCCCCCCCGCCCTCCCTTCTTCCCCCCCCCGCCCTCCCTTCTTCCCCCCCCGCCCTCCCTTCTTCCCCCCCCCGCCCTCCCTTCTTCCCCCCCCGCCCTCCCTTCTTCCCCCCCCGCCCTCCCTTCTTCCCCCCCCCGCCCTCCCTTCTTCCCCCCCCCGCCCTCCCTTCTTCCCCCCCCGCCCTCCCTTCTTCCTCCCCCCCGCCCTCCCTTCTTCCCCCCCGCCATCCCTTCTTCCCCCCCCCCGCCCTCCCTTCTTCCCCCCCCCCGCCCTCCCTTCTTCCCCCCCCCCGCCCTCCCTTCTTCCCCCCCCCGCCCTCCCTTCTTCCCCCCCCCCGCCCTCCCTTCTTCCCCCCCCCGCCCTCCCTTCTTCCCCCCCCCCGCCCTCCCTTCTTCCCCCCCCCCGCCCTCCCTTCTTCCCCCCCCCCCCCGCCCTCCCTTCTTCCCCCCCCCCCGCCCTCCCTTCTTCCCCCCCCCCCCGCCCTCCCTTCTTCCCCCCCCCCCCGCCCTCCCTTCTTCCCCCCCCCCCCGCCCTCCCTTCTTCCCCCCCCCCGCCCTCCCTTCTTCCCCCCCCCCGCCCTCCCTTCTTCCCCACCCCCCGCCCTCCCTTCTTCCCCCCCCCCCCGCCCTCCCTTCTTCCCCCCCCCCCCGCCGGGCACTCCAGCTAGTCTTATTATACATGGACGTAACATTGGCGACGAGGCAGGTTCGAACCTACCTGCAACTCTGCATCACCTCCCGGGGATTCGTTCCTGGAGATCAGTGGATTGGAGGTCAAGGCCAGAGACTCGGGCGTCGACCAGGGGCAACCGCCCAGTCATCCAACAGAGACTCGAGAATTGCGAGGGAGGCTGTCGAGAGCCAGGCTTGGCTTTCCAGTCGAGGTGGTCCAGCGAAACGGGCTGGCAACAGGTAGTGCGCAGACCTTTCCGGACAGCGGCGGGCTAGAGCCCGACCGAGCGGCACAGCAAAGGGCCGAGCAGCGTCGACGGGGGAGAGAGAGGGCAGAGCGCACAGGGCGCAGCCGGTAGTCAGGGGCCGAGCAGCGTCTGAGAGAGAGCAGCGCGCAAAACCTACAGGGCGCCGCCATTGCCACGAGAACCGCCGGGAGCGGGGGAGGAAGGAAAGCGCGGGAGACGCCATTTTAAACCACATCCAAAATGCCGAAGAGTGGCAGTATCACCGCATTTGACAATGAAGTTGAAGATTGGACTACATATGTCGAACGAATGGAGGTGTACTGCAAGGCAAATGAGGTGTCAGATGACAAGAAAGCGTCGGTATTGTTAAATTTAATGGGTGCAAAGACGTATTGTTTATTACGAAATCTAGTAACCCCAATGAAGCCAATGGAAGAGAGTTTTGAAGACATAGTAACGATACTAAAGGAACATTTAAACCCCACACCGCTGCTGATAGCAGAAAGATTCAAGTTCACAAATGGAACCAGCATAAGGATGAAAGCAATGCTGATTATTTAACAGAACTGCGCAAACTATCGAAACACTGCCAGTTTGGAGCGGGACTGGCAGATACCTTAAGGGACAAGTTTGTGTGTGGGCTTCAAAGTGAAGGAACCCAGAAACGGCTTTTATCTGAAAAGGACCTTACGCTGGAAAAGGCTTTCAGCATTGTGGTATCATATGAAACAGCAGCACGGGGCGCTGCAGAGATACAACGGAGACTGCAAGAATATGGCACAAACGAAATGTCATATGGAACCGAGAAGTGCTATCGTTGCGGCAGAACAACACACAACCAGAATGATTGCTGGTTCAAAGGCAAAGTGTGCAGACCGTGTGGAAAAGTAGGACACATAGCACGAGTCTGCAGGTAGGGAAAGAAAACCAGCAATAAGAAACCGACCAAAGGGAAGTACAAGGTGGTACACAAGATAACGGAGAATAGTTCAGACGAACAAAAGAGTGATAACGACGCCGAAAGCAGGGAACTGAGTTGTCTGAAACTACATAATGTGATCACAACGGAGGATCACCGAACCATTTGGGTCACTCTCAAGATAGCAGGAGTCTAGGTAAAGATGGAATTGGACACAGGATCAGCCCTAACAGTCATAAACCGACGGGACTACGAGTGGCTATTCTCACACATACCCTTGAGAGACACAAAAATTATTTTGAAGACGTACACGGGGCAAAAAGTCTACCCCAAAGGAAAAATAAGGGTGACCATTATATATAACGGTAAGGAAACACCAAAACTAGACCTGTATGTATTGCAAGATGGAGGACCACCATTACTGGGACATGAATGGATCTGGAAAATACAACTGGATTGGCATTCCATACAGGCACTGACTGTGGCTGACAAAAAGGATGACAACGTCACACCTGGGTGACTGTCAAAGATCCTAACTGACGCGAAAGAAGTGTTCCAACAAGGACTCGGAACACTAAAAGGCATGACAGCGACAATTAAAATTGAAGAAAACGCAAGCCCAAAATTTTTTAAGGCCAGACCTTATGCGATCCGCCCAGCCGTCGAAGCAGAGCTGGAGAGTCTGGAATGTTCAGGTGTACTGTCCAAGGTAGACTGGAGCGAGTGGGCTACACCCATCGTCCCTGTGATGAAAAAGTCATTGAGCAGCACGCCTGGGGAACCAAGGAAGGTTCGCATCTGTGGGGACTTTAAGGTAACAGTGAACCCGGTCCTTCACACCGTACAATATCCACTTCCGCGGATTGAAGATATTTTCGCCTCACTATCTGGAGGGAAATGCTTCACTAAGATTGATCTGGCCCAGGCGTATCTGCAAATGGAGGTAGAAGAAGCATCAAAAAAATACCTCACAATCAACACCCATAAAGGTCTCTACCAATACAACCGGCTGGTATTTGGGGTAGCATCAGCTCCGGCTATTTGGCAGAGGGCAATGGAACAAGTCCTGCAAGGGATCCCAGGGACCCAGTGTTATTTGGACGACATCCTAGTCACGGGCGAAAATGACAGTGATCACCTTGCCAACCTGGAGCAGGTGCTCACTAGATTGCAGGAATATGGGCTCCGAGCTAACCGCCCCAAATGCGAGTTTTTTAGAAAACAGATCTCGTATTGTGGCCACATTATCGATAAAGAGGGGTTACATAAGTCCCCAGAGAAGATTGAGGCAGTAATCAAGGCTCCAGCACCGGAAAATTAGGTCGTTCCTCGGGCTGGTAAACTACTACCATAAGTTCTTGCCAAATTTGTCCACAATACTACACCCACTGAACACCCTACTGCAAACTGGGGTGCCATGGAAGTGGAGTGACGAATGTAGACGAGCTTTCCAGAAGAGCAAAACACTAATCACAGCGAAAGAGGTATTGGCCCATTACAACCCAGCATTACCAATTCGGTTGCCATGTGATGCGTCACCCTACGGCATTGGAGCGGTGCTGTCGCACAAATTCTCGGACGGCTCGGAGAGGCCAATAGCCTTTGCGTCACGATCACTAACCTCAGCCGAGCGTAACTACGCCCAGATTGACAGGGAGGCCCTCAGCCTAGTGTGGGGAGTGAAAAAGTTCAATCACTATCTGCACGGGCAGAAATTCACCTTGCTGACTGATCACCAGCCTCTTGTCTCCATTTTTAATCCGCAGAAGGCGTTCCGGTGATGACTGCGCAACGACTACAAAGATGGTCACTTTTTCTAGGGGCGCACCACTATGAGATTGAATATAAGGGCACGAAACAGCATGGAAATGCTGATGGGCTATCACGCCTGCCACTGCCTACTGCGGAGGAAGCACCAGCAGTGGATCCTGTCGAAATATTCCATTCGGCTATAGTTGAATACCTACCGGTAACTAACGCTTGTATCGAAAAGGAAACCTGAAATGACCCGACACACGCTCGGGTATATGATTTGACGGTGAAGGGATGGCCAGCACATGGCGACCCACTGTTGCCAGCATTCTCGACAAGGAGAGAACAGCTGTCAGTGTGCCGGGGGACCTTGATGTGTGGATCCCGAGTGGTAATTCCACCCAAGTTAAGGGATAGAGTGCTCAATGAGCTTCATGAGGGTCATCTGGAGGGGTAAAAATGAAAAGCCTAGCAAGGGCTTATGTGTGGTGGCCGGGAATCGATAAACAAATCGAGGACCTGACCAAGAGCTGCTCAGGATGCCAGAAAGTCCAAAATGCACCACCACAGGCCCCTCTACACCCATGGGAGTGGCCCTCATCTCCATGGCAACGGGTGCATATTGATTTTGCTGGTCCATTCATGGATTCAATGTTTTTAATAGCCGTGGATGCGCACTTGAAATGGCCTGAGGTCATCAAAATGTCCTCCACCACCACGGAGAAAACTATTGCGGTCCTACGGACCATTTTTGCCAGGAATGGCTTGCCAGAACAGATTTGCTCCGACAACGGACCACAGTTTGTGTCCGAAGAGTTCCGGAGGTTCTTGAAAAAGAATGAAGTAAGGCATTACACATTCGCCCCGTATCATCCAGCCACAAATGGATTGGCTGAGAGGTTCGTACAAACCTTTAAGAAGGCAATAAAGGCTATGTACAATGACAACATTCCGCTGCAGCACAAGGTGGACAATTTCCTGTTCGCCTACCGGAATGCGACACATGCAGTCACCAACCAGGCCCCAGCCATGATGTTCTTTAGCCGAAGGTTAAGATCTCGCCTGGATTTGCTCAGACCAAACATACGAAGAGATGTTGAGAGTAAGCAATTCCAGCACATCCATGAGAAGCCAACAAGGAGCTTCAATGTAGGGCAACCAGTCTTGGCCCGCGACTACCGAACAGAAAAATGGCAGCCAGGAACGATATGCACACGGCAGGGCCCACTAATGTACACAGTGGATGTTGGGGAGAACATTGTGAGACGCCATGCTGTCCAGATCCTAGAGTCACAGGAACAAGTCAACCCCATGCCTCGCCCATACATACCTGGTGATGAACCCGACGTACAGGTCGCATCTACCCCAGAAACAGTAGCATCGGAAGCTGATGAACCAACCGACGACAGGGGCCAGAATCGCCTCCGCACCAAGAGCAAGACACTCGGGAAAGGCGCTATCCAGAAAGGATCAGGAGGCCTCTCCAAAGACTGAATATATAAATAGACTATTTTCAGCTAATGTTGCATGTTAAAAGTGTTCATTGTAATTAGTTTGATATTTAATTGTTAAATGAGTGTTATGGTACTGTTAATCTAAAAGGGGAGGAATTGTAATGTTTATACCTTTAAGGGGGGGAACTACTTTTTACAGCTCATGTATACTGCAGTACCGGCAGTGACCACACCTGTATATAGCCTTGAGTAGTAATCTGTACAGTCAGTTCAACTGTGAGCCACGTTGAGTAAACACCTGTTGTACCATTTCTGCTGCAGTCTGTATCTTATTATACACAGACTTAACAGAGACAACATCATTCATGTCCAAGGCCGGGACCCAGGAATGAGGACGAGCCCAGCAGCGAGGTCAAGGCGCAGGAGTGGCACAGCAGGGTCGGGGCCCAGGGAAGGTGTGGCACGGGCCAACAGCGAGGTCGGGAGGATCACAATGCATCCTACGAAACCCAAGGAAAGAGGACCTGCGGGAAGGAGGGAGGGGGATAGTAGGAATATGCTTGTGTGTGTGTGTGCTAGGCCGATGTAGCAGAGCCTGGTCTCCAATCATCTTGGATCCCCTTGCCATTAGGCCAAGACCTTGCTCTGTCAAGCCCGTGTGGTAGCTGGTGTGCAACGACCACCCCACCTTAAAAGAATTCACGCACAGGCATCTTCCACCCTTTAAAATGAAGTTTGGGACCTGGAATGTCAGGACCCTCATGGACAACCCCAACAGTGACAGACCGGAACGCCGTACTGCTATCATTGTCCAGGAGTTCAGACGCTTTGACATTGACATCGCCGCTCTAAGTGAGACCCGGCGGGCAGGGGAAGGCCAGCTCAAGGAGCAAGGCGGTGGTTACACCTTCTGGAAAGGCAAACCTGAAGAAGAATGCCGCCTCCATGGGGTAGGCTTCACCATAAAAAATGAACTGGTCAGGCGTCTCAGAGACTCCCCTAGTGGTATAAACGAGCGCCTCATGACTCTTCGACTCACCCTAGTCCGAAACCAGTGCGCTACGGTCATCAGTGCGTACGCCCCAACACTGGAAGCAACAGACGAGACCAAAGAGGAATTCTACTCCAGCCTCGAACAATCCCTGTCCCGAGTCCCAACGGGCGACAAGCTGATCCTCCTTGGCGATTTCAACGCCAGAGTTGGAAAGGACACAAACCTCTGGGGAGGTGTGATCGGCAGAGAGGGGGTAGGGAAAGCCAACTCCTATGGTACCCTCCTCCTGTCAAAATGCTTAGAACATGGCCTCGTCATAACCAATACCTTGTTCCGTCAGAGACAAATACAAGGCTTCATGGCAGCACCCTCGTTCCAAGCACTGGCATCTGCTGGACTACGTCATCATCCGAGTGAGGGACCGCAAGGACGTTGTAAGATTCGCAAAATTTCTACATTTCCCCAAAGGTTATTAATAAGAAAAGGGACCCTGCATGGACATTTTAATGAAAAGGGGTACCCAAGATGGCGTCCGCACCTCGTGGCCAAAAGCCTGCAAGATTTTAAAAGCTTGGACTCTGTGGCACAAGCAGTTTTTGGGAAATCGAAACCCAAGCTGCAATTTCTGTGAAGAGAGGCTTTTGTGTTTTGAAAGCAGACAGGACTTTGAATTATGCATTAAGTCAGGCAACATCCGTGGAGAGAAATTATAGCTGACGTTTCGGGTCGAAACCCTTTTTCAAAACTGGAAAGGAAATAAAATAGATCGAAGTCAGGGCTGCGATAGAACAAAAGAAGTAAAAGGGACATTAAGAGGTATTCAAAACCAGACGAGATGCCAATAGGACAGTGGAGACAAAAGACGGCTCAGATTAGGTGTGAAGTGTACTGGCAGGATAAGAGACAGCTGCCATGTCATTTTAATTCACTGCTCCATTCCCACTCGGACCTCACCGTCCTTGGCCTCTTGCATTGTTCCACGGAAGCTCAACGTAAACTCGAGGAACAGCACCTCATCTTCCGATTAGGCACTTTGCAGCCTTATATCGAGTTCAACAATTTCAGATCATAACCTCGGCCCCCATTACATTTTTACTTATACTTTTTTTCCACCCCTTTGTTTTGGGTCTTCCCTTCCCCCCCACCTTTCCTTTTTTTTTCTCTCTTCTCTCTCCCACATGGCAGCTGTCTCTTATCCTGCCAGTACACTTCACACCTAATCTGAGCTGTCTTTTGTCTCCACTGTCCTATTAGCATCTCGTCTGGTTTTGAATACCTCTTAATGTCTCTTTTACTTCTTTTGTTCTATCGCAGCCCTGACTTCGATCTATTTTATTTCCTTTCCAGTTTTGAAAAAGGGTTTCGACCTGAAACGTCAGCTCTAATTTCTCTCCACGGATGTTGCCTGGCCTGCTGAGTTTTTCCAGCATTTTCTGTTGTTATTTCGGATTTCCAGCCTCTGCAGTATTTTGCTATCGTATGCATTAAGTCAAATCAGAGACAGATCAAAACCAGTGAGGCCTATACTTAAGACCATCAAGTTGTATGCATAAATAATTGGAAACCGCTTAGGGAAGCCATCGAAGCTCGGCAGGCCGATTAAGATGTATTAATAACAAAACCAAATCAGGAATCGGGCCAGTAGGTGCGATTACCGGCCATCTAAAAACAGTTAGTTTAAATTGCTACAATTATTTAAACTAGCCCGCCAAGATTGGGATGAAGAACTAACCTGATTTGGCGCGCAGATAAGGGCCATCCGAAGGAGTATAATTGTAGGCCCACTGGCAACCTTCTCTCTCTGCTCTCTGCCCTCTGCCCTTGCTCCCGGCTCCTGCGCCGACCCCTCGCCCTCGTGGCTACTGCTCTTCCCCCGTCCCGCGCTTACCGCCCGGCCACTGCCCATGCCTTCCCCATTCCATCAGGGACGCCTGGCATTGCGCCAGGCGGACACGGACAAGCCAGGCCAGGCCAGGCGGGACGCGACGAGGCGAGGTGGTGAAGAAGACGAATAGAAAGACGATTGAAGAAAAGCTTCGAATAATCAGGCCTTCAGTCCAGCTGACCTGCGACTATCTTCATGCAAACTCCAACTGCCGCCCGAGGAAGAGGAACCATCAACCCTGCGAGGTAAAGTACCCAAGCAGAGACTTTAACTTTGGGGTACTTGTACCTGGACAACACCCTTGCAGCATCCCGAGACCACGTGACGACGGCAGGCTCCAGAGAGCACAAAGAGCGAACCCCAAACCCCACCGCTGTTTTAGATTCAGCAGATCTTTGATTGGTGAGCATGAATTCTGATCCCTCATAGCTTAATCTAGTTAGGTAGAGGGGGTGGGATAAGGATAAGGGGATTGTTAAGATAGTCATTTTCCCTTGATGTGCCGTGTGTTCCCCATTTCCTGTATAAGTATAGTTATTTTGTATTTGCCTGTAAATTTTATACTAGTAACTTTTCATAAGGTTGTGTTAATTTCTTTTTCAATAAAAATCTTGGTTTTGCTTACATCCAAACCACCTGTCTACTCGAGCCTTTTCTGTATCGCCGCCTGTATCTAAGTCCGGTGTCTAGAACCCAGGTGCGTGGGAGCGATTCGAACTGCTCACAAACAGTCAGAGGCATAACTGACCGGGCGTACGCGCCAACCCCACACCACCCCCTACAAACGTCCGCATCACCCGCGCCATGACAGGAGCTGATGACTGCTGGACAGACCACCGCCTAATCCGCTCTGTCATCTCCATCAATGTAGCCCCAAAACAGCGGCAGAAACAGAAACAATGCCGCAGGAAAATTAACACGGGAGCACTCAAAGACCCCACTAAGAAAGCCCTATTCAGCCTGTGCCTCACAAACAACCTGACGACTCCCAGTGATGCAGAGACACAGAGTGCCCACAGCGTCTGGTCTGCACTCAAGGCCTCCATAATCAGCACCTGTGAAGAGACGCTCAGTCACTCAACCAGGAAACACCAAGACTGGTTCGACGAGAATGACCAGGAGATCCAGGAGCTAATAAGCCGCAAGCGCAAGGCATTTCTGATCTGGAAACAGCAACTGAACTCGAGAGCAAGAAAGCAGCTCTACAGAAGCCTGAAGGCCGAGGTCCAACAAAAAACTCACGACCTAAAGAACAGATGGTGGGTGGAGAAAGCACAGGAGATCCAGCAGCTAGCCGACAAGCACGACGTGTGTCGATACTTTAGCGCAGTCAAGACCATCTACGCCCCAAGCACCCAAGGCCCTTCCCCAGTGCGGGCCAAGAATGGAGAGGTACTCATCAAGGACAGGGAAGCAGTCAGTGCCCGCTGGAAGGAGCACTTCGAAGATCTCCTTAACCACGACTCTGTCTTCGACACGAGTGTCCTCAACTCCATCCCACAGCATGCTACCCACCACCATCTCAGCACAACCCCAACCCGGCATGAGGTTGAAAAGGCCATCCGACAACTGAAGAACAACAAGGCCTCAGGAGCAGATGGAATCCCCGCCGAGGCACTAAAGTATGGCAGAGAAGCACTACTGGCGCGAATTCATGAACTCATTTCTCTTACCTGGAAGGAGGAGAGCATGCCAGGGGATCTCAGAGACGCCATAATTGTGACCATCTTCAAGAAAGGTGACAAGTCCGATTGCGGTAATTACAGAGGAGTTTCCCTGCTATCTGCCACAGGGAAAGTCATCGCAAGAATCTTCCTCAATCGCCTTCTCCCAGTGGCCGAAGAGCTCCTCCCAGAGTCGCAATGCGGATTCCGCCCACTAAGGGGCACAATGGACATGATCTTCACCGCACATCAATTACAAGAGAAATGCAGGGAACAGCACCAACCACTGTACATGGCCTTCTTTGATCTCACAAAGGCCTTCGACACTGTCAACCGTGAGAGATTATGGAGTGTCCTCAAATTCGGCTGCCCTCAAAAGTTTGTCACTATCCTCCGCCTGCTTCACGACGACATGCAAGCCGTGATCCTGACCAACGGTTCCACCACAGACCCAATTCACGAACGAACCGGGGTCAAGCAAGGCTGTGTCATCGCACCAACGCTCTTCTCAATCTTCCTTGCGGCAATGCTCCATCTCACCCTCAGTAAGCTCCCCACTGGAGTGGAGCTAATTTACAGAACAAACGAGAAACTGTTCAACCTCCGTCGCCTCCAGTCCAGATCCAAGGTCGTCCCATCCTCTGTCATCAAATTACAGTATGCAGACGATGCTTGCGTCTGCGCTCACTCGGAGGTCGAACTCCAAACCATCGTAAACACCTTCATCGAAGCATACGAGAGCATAGGCCTTACACTAAACATCCGTAAGACAAAGGTCCTCTACCAACCTGCCCCCGCCACACACTGCTGCCCCCCAATTATCAAAATCCACGACAAGGCCTTGGATAACGTGGACCACTTTCCATACTTCAGGAGCCGACTGTCAACAAGGGCAGACGTCGACGATGAAGTCCAACACCGCCTTTGGTGTGCCAGAGCAGCCTTCGGTCGCCTGAGGAAGAGAGTGTTTGAAGACCAGGACCTCAAACCCGGTACTAAGCTCATGGTCTACAGGGCAGCAGTGATACCTGCCCTGCTGTATGCCTCAGAGACATGGACCATGTACAGCAGGCACCTCAAAGCACTGGAGAGATACCAGCAATGCTGCCTCCGCAAGATCCTGCAAATCCATTGGCAGGATAGGCGCACCAACGTCAGTGTTCTTGCTCAGGCCAACATCCCCAGCATCGAAGCTCTGACCACGCTCAGTCAGCTCCGATGGACGGGTCACATTGTCTGCATGCCCGATCCGAGACTCCCAAAACAAGCGCTCTACTCGGAGCTCCGGCACGGCAAGAGAGCCCTAGGTGGGCAGAGGAAACGCTTCAAGGACACCCTCAAAGCCTCCTTGGAAAAAGTGTAACATCTCCACCGTCACCTGGGAATCCCTGGCCCAAGACCGCACAAAGTGGAGGAGAAGCATCCGGGAAGGCGCCGAACACCTCGAGTCTCTTCGCCAGGAAAAGCGGAAGCCAAGCGCAGGCAGCGCAAGGACCGCACGTCAATCCAAGCACCCCACCCACCCGCCCCTTCAACCACCGTCTGCCCCACCTGTGACAGAGACTGTAGGTCCCGCATTGGACTCATCAGTCACCTGAGAACTCATTTTTAATGTGGAAGCAAGTCATCCTCGGTTCTGAGGGACTGCCTAAGAAAGAGTGGTGTCCCTGCAGCATGTCTTCTATACTGTCGCGTAGGACTACGGTGGTGGTGCTGTAATGCCCATCTTTTAATGCTGGCTATTGAATCCTGAATCTGCCTGCTTGCCTTGCAACCCTGGACCAAAAACCAACCTGTTCAAAAATAATGCCTTTTTTTTAACCAATCGGTCACATTTCTCCCCAGCAAGAGTGCGAGATTGTAAGAACTACGTGGCATAGTTTTTTTTATTTGGAGATCAGTCCCGCTTCTTGCAGCCAGAAAGAAAAGTAATAATTTTGAAGAAGTTGTATTTGAATGTGGAAAAGCAGACCAGTCGATGGTTGTCTGCTCCCAACTACCTGTTTTCCTTCATTGTGTCACATATGCAAAATGATGAATCTGGAAATAAAATAGGCAAACATAACACTTGTAAAAACAAGTTGTTGAAAACACAATGAATTAAAAGATAAACAGCCTCTTTGAAGAGGTTGTTTGCAAATATCTACGACGAATAATTTTCTAAAATATTGAGAATTTAAATTAATTTCAAGCAGAATAGTCCTATTACTCTGCTAATCTTGGTGATTTTTTTTTGCATTTGGGCAGGAACACCACATCTCAGCCTCGCATTTACCGGCCTGTCCCATGTCCGTTTTCTAGTATGTGAGATGGGATAGATTTACCACCATTTGTCAATCCAAATGACCCCGAAGTGGAATGCAGAAAGGCAGCACTGGGTTAAGGAACTTTGTTAAATAAAAGTGCATTCATAAGTAATCATGCAATATATTTATATATTAAGCCTACGAGTGAACGACTTTTGATGCACTGTTGCTTCGTCTCTTTAAGTGTTTCATTCAGTTTGCGTTCAGACACTGGAAATGAACCGTCGATCCTCTCCCCCAAACACCACCTTCGTTGATTCACCGTCTGCACTCGGGAGCTGGACGGGACCTGGCCGCCCTCACAACGCGCATGCGCATCCTGATGACGGCGGATGTTGATCCCCGCTGCTGCCCCTGCGCGTTGAGCGGCCCGGCGGGTGAGCGGAGCGCGAGAGGCGGCCGTTTGTCTTGTGGTTTCTGGGCCGAGCTCGGGCCTCAGCGCCGCTCGATGGCCACTTAGAGCCCCGGCTTCACACAGCCCTGGCACCCGGCCCAGGCCGGGAGCAACCCAGCCCCGGAGTCAGGTAAGTCCAGACAAGAGCCGCTGTTGGGAGCCGCGGCCGCCGCCTGGGGTGAAGGGGGGACCGCGTTAGGGCCGGGCTCACCCCCGCTCGGGGCGGGAGCCGTGCCCGGCACTGGGGAGCGGGAGTGCGGTGGTGGGTGAAGAGAGTAGGGCTGAGGGACATTGTCTGCTGGATGTGGTGCGGGACAGGTGGAGGGAGCAGTACAGGGTAGACCAGGAGGTGGGCAGGCTTCCAACCCCTGCGCGCGCACACTTTGCACGCGCACCCTCCCGCGCGCACACGCCACACCGCGCGCGAACACACCACACGCACACACCCCGCGCGCGAACACCCCCCCCCCCCCCCCCCCCCGCACACACCTACCTCGCACGCGCACACCCCACACGCACACAAACCCCGCACGCGAACGCGCACCCCCCCCCCGCACAAGCACGCACGCACACCCCTGCACACGCACACACCCCGCGCGCACCTCGCACGCACACCTCCACACGCAGCCCCCCGCACACATACCCGCGCACACACCCTGCACACCTCCACACGCAGCCCCACCGCACACATACACCTCGCACATATACCCCACGCGCACACACCTCCACGTGCAGTTCCCCCGCGCACACCACGCGCAGCCGCCCGCACATGCGCACACACACACCCTGCACACAACCCCCGCACCGTGCCCGCGCAGAACCCCCTGTGCACGCATCCCATGCACCCCGCACCATGTGATCTTATGGGAGAGGCGAAAATCCTGCCAATTTTGGGGGGGGGGAAATTACTCTCCGAAACACCCTTCTTCTCACACCACCCACACACACCCCCCGCGCGCACACCCCGCACACCCCATACACCCCCTGCGCGCGCACACCCCCCGCACACACGCACGCCACACGCACACCCTGCGCGTGCACACCCCATACACACACCTCCCACACACGCGCACACACCTCCCACACACCCCAGCGTGCGCACGCACACACCCCATACACACACCCCAGCGCGCGCACACACCCCCCGCACGCGCACACCCCATACACACACCTCCCACACACCCGCTGCGCGTACACTCCCCCTGCGCGCGCACACCTCCACACGCAGCCCCCGCGCACACCTCCACATGCAGCCCCCCCACACCCATACCCGCACACACATACCCGCACACACCTCCACGTGCAGTCCCCCGTGCACCGCGCGCCGCGCGCACACACCACTCGTTGCCCCCCGCACACAACTCCCGCACCGTGCACACTCTCACCCCGCACACAACCCCCGCACCGTGCCCGCGCGCAACCCCCGCACCGTGCCCGAGCGCAACCCCCGCACCATGCCCGTGCGCAACCCCCCGCACTGTGCCCGCTCGCAACCCCCTGCGCACGCATCCCATGCACCCCGCACCATGTGATCTTATGGGAGAGGCGAAAATCCTGCCAATTTTGGGGCGGTGGAAATTATTCTCCGAAACACCCTTTTTCTCTCTCCCCGCCCACACACACCCACTGCGCGCGCACACCCCCCACACACATGCACCCCGCACGCGCACACCCCATACACACACCTCCCACACACCCCAGCGTGCACACACCCCCCGCACGCGCACACACCTCCCACACACCCCCTGCGCGCGCACACCTCCACACGCAGCCCCCCCGCGCACACACCCCGCACACCTCCACACGCAGCCCCCCCGCGCACACACCTCCACGTGCAGTGCACCGTGCGCGCGCACACCACGCGCTGCCCCCGGCACATGCACGCACCCCCGCACACAACCCCCGCACCGTGCCCGTGCGCAACCCCCGCACCGTGCCCGCGCCCAACCCAAGCCCCGCGCCCACACACACCTGGCGCGCACATCCCATGCACCCCGCACCATGTGATCTTATGGGAGAGGCGAAAATCCTAGCCAATTTTGGGGGGGTGCAAATTACTCTCCGAAACACCCTTCTTCTCTCTTTTCCCCGCCCCCCCCCCCCCCCCCCCAGCGATCAAAACTCGTCCAGAAGATCACTCTGACCCTGATAATTCTATGTGGTATCTACCTTTTGTATGAGGTGATCTCCGCCCCAGCCAGAAACAGGTCCAGCTCTCGCTGGATGGAATTCAGAAATTCGACGCCACCATGTGAGCCAGAAGCCTGTTCCAGAGGTCCGCTATTATCTGGGAAAAGAATCGCCTCCTGACGTCTAACCTCGCTCTGGCCTCGTAAAACTTATAATTGTGACCCCCTAGTTCTCCTTAAACTATTTAATTGGAACAAACTGTCAACTCGAATGCAATCTATTACAGGAAACTTTGTGCTATCCGGCACCGACGGGACCGAGCTGTTGCCGTCCCATCAAAACTGCCGGACAAACCAGCGCTAATGTTGAACCATACGGAGACTTTGAGCTCCGTATCTGGCAACAAACCCCGTTGCTTAGCAACAGCTTCTAAACAGTCGACCGTACCTTACAAGCGTCTCTGTAGCTTAGCAACAGCTTCAGCGAGACCTTGCAGAGCCTGACTGGTGAAAAAAAAGCAACAAAAAGAAAAAAACCTAACGAAACGGCTCCTGATTTTTGCCGGTGGCTCGAGCATTCCGGACAGTTAACCTCCGGATAAACCAAAGTTTCCTGTACCTTCATCATCTTATAAACCTCAATCAGATCACTCTCGAGCCTACACTTCTCTAAAGTGTAGAGTCCCAGTACTTTTAGCCTGTCACACATAAGAGATTAGCGTGTAAAGTTAAGGCACATGGGATTGGGGGCAAGGTATTGACTTAGATAGAGAACTGGTTGGCAGACAGAAAGCAAAGAGTTGGAATAAACAGGTCTTTTTCCGAGTGGCAGGCAGTGACTAGTGGGGTACCGCAGGGATTGGTCCTTGGACCCCAGCTATTCACAATATATATTAATGATCTAGACAAGGGAACTAGATGCAATATCTCCAAGTTTGCAGACGACACAAAGCTGGGTGGGCGTGTGTGCTGTGAGGAGGATGCCGAGAAACTCCAGGATGATTTGGACAGGTTGAGTGATTGGGCAGATGCAATATAATGTGGATAAATGCGAGGTTATCCACTTTGGTGTCAAAAACAGGAAGGCAGATTATTATCTGAATGACAGTAGATTGGGAGAAGGGGAAGTGCAACGAGACCTGGGTGTCCTTGTGCACCAGTCACTGAAGGTAAGCATGCAGGTGCAGCAGGCGGTTAAGAAGACAAATGGTATGTTGGCCTTCGTAGCAAGAGGGTTTGAGTACAGGAACAAGGATGTCTTGCTGCAGTTGTACAGGGCCTTGGTGAGACCACATCTTGAGTATTGTGTGCAGTTTTGGTCGCCTTATCTGAGGAAGGATGTTCTTGCCATGGAGGGAGTGCAGCGAAGATTCACCAGACTGATACCTGGGATGGCAGGAATGACGTATGAGGAGAGATTGGGTCGATTGGGCTTGTACTCGCTGGAGTTTAGAAGAATGAGAGGGGATGTCATTGAAACTTATAAAATTCTGACAGGACTGGACAGACTAGATGCAGGAAGGATGTTCCTGATGGCGGGGGAGTCCAGAACCAGGGGTCACGGTCTAAGGATAAGGGGTAAGCCATTTAGGACAGAAATGAGGAATTTCTTCACCCAGAGAGTGGTGAACCTGTGGAATTCTCTACCACAGAAGGCAGTAGAGGCCAATTCATTAAATATATTCAAGAAGGAGTTGGATATATTTCTTAAGGCTAAAGGGATCAAGGGGTATGGGGAGAAAGCAGGGACAGGGTACTAATTTGGATGATCAGCCATGATCGTATTGAATG
This sequence comes from Somniosus microcephalus, assembly GCF_052327205.1. NCBI lineage: Eukaryota > Metazoa > Chordata > Chondrichthyes > Squaliformes > Somniosidae > Somniosus > Somniosus microcephalus. Next base: position 148,772,683 of record NC_140989.1, on the reverse strand, counting down.
GCGGAGCAGTCTTGAGGGGCCGAATGGCCTCCTGCTCCTATTTTCTATGTTTCTAGTCAATTAAGATGCTTTAAACTGTATTTAAAAGAAAAGGCCCAGAAACAGCGGAGTTGCTAGTTTCTGAGTGTCACTTGCAACAACATATCGCTTGCTTGCTCTCTTCGGTATTTCACAGCAGCAGAAGGCTGTCTGATGTGAGCATCTAACGGTACACTTGAACATTCAGAAATGTTGAATTACCATTCCGGGTAGTGTTCAGACTAGCCAACCACATCCAGCTGACCATTTACCTGATCTGAGTTGGTAGTAAGCATTGGAAAATAATATTCTATAGGGATAAAATGTAGATTACCAATTTGAGAAGAGGAAGCTTCATTACCATTGCAGCTAAAGTACTGCTGTCAAATCCAGACCTCCTTGCTTCAGATAAATACAGAACACTCTTGGCAATATCTGATGTATGCAAATTTTTTACTAAACCATTTTTGTATTACACTGTAATGGAGTTTTTGCAACTTTTGTTGTTTCTTACCTACCTAACAGGATTTTACTTTAAGTTACACCTGGAATTTGATTAAAATACAGCATTAGAAACAATGTTCCCTGTAGGCTGGACTATGTTCTGCACAGCCTGTTTCTTTTTCAATGTGCGGTCCTTTAAATTTCTGCACAGGAGCTTTGTCATTTTCACATTTTCATCTATTCTTATTGCTAAGATTTTCTTTTTCTCTTTTAACTTGTCCATTATTTTAGTACTTACAATCTACGAACCTCCACCATTTAAAAAATATTGAAATACCTGGGCTAACAAAAGCACTCCATGGTACAGTTATTTTGGTAAGTTTAACTTTTCTGAAAACAAGCTATTGTATTTGGGGAAATAGAGCATAATTAATTGCGCAATCAACAGTTTTCAATACAGGAGTTCCTAGACCGGACCATACTGAACAATGAGCATCTGCTTCTGCAAAAGGACGTTGTTAAATGGAGGCCATACTAACTTCCTAGCTATGGTGAGGACGACCTTATTGCTACCCGTGCCAGGTTGCTGAGACAATAAATGATGGAACAAGAAAGCCACTCGACCCATCAAGCCTGCCCCTTCCACTGACTCTGCATGATCTACCCTACAATGGAATCTATTCCACTAACAATGGAAACTTAATTTTTGGCGCTGTAGTTATTTATCTTCCTGATTATCCACTAGAATTTTATAAGGACAAAGTCTTATGTGAGACGTTGCACAGCCCGCTACACCAGTTTCCTCCTGTCTGATGTAAAACATCTCCCCCCAAAAAATTAATTCAGTTTGTTGCTTGTACGTGTTTTCATTCCAGTATCTAAGACCAAAATTTGGAACTCTTCACAAATTTCTATTCTTCGTATTTGGGTCCCCTCCATATGCCGAATAATGGACGTTCCGCTGTATTCTCAAGAGGGATGTTCTGTATAAATACTCCCAGATCTCCAAAGGTAATCGGGCATAACTCCAGAATAGTTCATTTATTCCCATATCTGTACTATTAAACACTGCTCTGTTGCCCTCACAAGATAACACTCCTCTCACTCCAGCAGCACAGCAATCATCATGGTTGTGGAATATTCATCTCAGTCTACATGTATCTCAGAAGCATCCAGGTTTAGATTTCACTTTACAACGTACAACAACAAATGCTATTGTCACAGTTACCAAAGGTATTCTTTAAGAAAAAAAATGGAATATTGTGAAATTATAGAGTTATTCATAAACCATCACTGTTACATTGCAGACATGGAATTTTTCTGGACTGGGTGATTTTTTTTTACAGTTTGTCCCTGGTGGGGGTGTGTTTTGTGTTCTTTCTCCTCCAAAAGGATATATTTATCCTTGTTGCTAGAAAGAGAATTTATGATTTGTTTACTGAATGACCACATTTTGCAGCAAAAAGATTGTGCAAATTCACCGAAAACAGATTAGAACAACTTTCTTCATAGAAATTAAATTTTATAAGTTGGCCATAAATTTCCTTAGATTTTAATCAGCATATGATAAAGCGGTCAAGTTTCCATCACAAAGAATATCTGACATGTACAGCAACAAAGGTACAAAAGAAAATATCAGTGCAGCTTTACTGATGAAAATACCATAATATTTTTTAAAGGCGAATATTGCAGTGGAAGAAGAAATTTTAGTATAAGCTACTTACTCTCAAGTCTTCTGGAGTCTTTGCTTATTTTTCTTTGTAAACGTCTGGCTATGAAAATAATGCATCAAGTGGCTGTGTTCCAGCTACCAGCAGGATGACATTTACTACATAGAATCTACAGCACAGGGACAGACCATTTGGCCTAGTTGATGTTTGCCGATATTTATACTCCGTGTGAGCCTCCCCTCACTCTTAATTATCTCTTTCTGCCCTGTCCTCATATCCTCTACTCCCTTCTCCCTCCTGTATGCATCAAGCCTCCCATTAAAGCTCGGGGAGACCAAATGCAGATTGGGTGATCGCTTTGCGGAACACCTCTGTTCAATCCGCAAGCATGACACTGAGCTTCCAGTCGCTTGTCACTTTAATTCTCCGCCCACTCCCACTCTGACTTCACTGTCCTTGGCCTCCTACCCTGTTCTAAAGAAGCTCAACGGAAGCTTGAGGAACAGCATCTCATCTTTCGATTGGCACTTACCTTCCGGACTCGACATTGAGTTGAACAATTTCAGATCATAACCACTGCTCCCATTTTTTCCGGACCGCGGCTGTTGGTGATAATTCTGCTATTGCCATTTACACCTCTAGACCCATCTTTTGTTTCTTTGCTTGTCCCATTACCATCCCCTTTTGCCTCGCATCATCATCCCTTTTGTCATTTAATCTCTCCTGCCTTCCATCCTATCACAGACCTTCCCTTTTGTTCTTTCCTCCCCTCCCCCTTTCCCTGCCTCTGTACTTGCTCAAAACCTGTTGCATCTCTAACTTTTTCCAGTTCTGATGAAAGGTCATCGACCTAAAACGTTAACTTTGTTTCTCTCTATACAGATGCTGTCTAACCTGCTGAGTATTCCCAGCATTTTCTGTTTTTATTTCAGATTTCCAGCATCCACAGTATTTTACTTTTGCATTGATTATAGATTATTGTTCACAGCAAGAATTTGAAATGGAAAACTGATACTGTGGAAGATTGAAGATGATGAGGCCTTACCTCAGCAGCAATGTTCTGTTTTATCAGTCAAAGCTCATTTTCAATGACTATATGTGGCATAATGCAATTTGCATGAATATTCAGATATTAGTTTGAAGTTATTCAGTGGTATTAGCATGTGAGCAACATTCTCCAGGTTCCTTGTTTGGAATAAAGCATCGTTTTTGTAATATATAATATATTTCTCAGCTAGTGGTATTCAGATGCCAACTTTTGCAAAGTTCCACTGTTCCTGACAGTGTATGAGCTCTTGTGTGAGATTGGGTACTAAAGTGTATCGAATAAATAGTGGTACATTATTGAGTTGATTTCACAGATGGGAAAGGAAGTGTAAATCAGGTGGGATGGTGTTCATTGAATCATACTTGCACTTTTCCAGCAGCCAACTAAGAGATGTTGACTACAAACTGCTTCCCTGTGCACTCGGCTGCAGAAGCAGAATAACTCAATGAAGAGAAAACAAGGTAGCATCCATATAAATAAGGTGCATGCCCTCCCAACAAAGACTGTATAGCTTCCTTAATGTAAGCACTTAAATTACATCAATATTCTTCAGATCAGAATTGGGTGAATGTGGCTTTTACTAATTGCTCTTCTCATAACAATCACACTGTGTTCTTTTTAAGGTTGGAAACATCGGCAAAATTTAATCTACACTTGATTTGCAATTGTACCTCAATTATAGAATGGGGATCATCTTGACATTCATGACAAAATTGACTCTGGCATACTAAACCTCACAGTAAGTGTGTATCATTTTGATTATTGCTGCATAAACAAACTGAGTTGCATTATTGAATGGGCTTGCAGGACTACAGTCTTTAATAACCATTCACTGATGTATCAACAACAGCAACTTGCTTTTACATAGTGCCTTTAAATTAGAAAAACATCCCAAGGCGCTGCATAGAAGTTTAGTCAGACAATACTGGATGCCGAACCTAAGGAGGAGATATTGGGGCTGACCAAAAGCATGATATAAGCCATGGGCTTTAAGGTGTGTTTTAAAGGAGGAGAGGGAGGTGGACAGGTTTAGGGAGGAAATTCCAGAGCATAGGGCCTAGAGTCAGAATAACATAGAGTACTGTGGGGGGGGGGGGTGTGGAGGGATACCTGGAGGAAGTTACAGAGATAGGATAGGGAGAGGCGATGAAGGGATTTAAGCACGAGGATAAAAATGTAAAATTGGAGGTGTTTGAAGACTGGAAGCCAACATCGGTCAGCAAAGACAAGGGTGATGGGTGAGCGTTATTTAGTTTCATATAGGATTACGTGCAGCAGAGTTTTGGATGAGTTGAAGTTTATGCAGGATAGGTGGCCGGCCAAGGGAGCTTTGGAATAGTTGAATCTGGCATGGATGAAAGTTTTAGCAGCATGTGGGCTGAGGCGAGCCATGTTATGGAGGTCGAAGTAGGCACTCTTTTTGTAATGGAGAGGATATGGGGTCAGAAGCTAAATTTGGTGTTGAATAGGGCACCAAGATTGCAAACAGTCCGGTTCAACCTGAGACAGTGGCTGGGGAGGATGATTAACTCGGTGGCAAGGGTACAGAGCTTGAGGGAGGGGCTGAATACGATTGATTCGGTCTTCCCAATGTTTAACTGGAGGAGATTGTAGCTCGTCCAAGGCTGAATGTTGGACAAGCAGTCTGACAATGCAGAGGCAACGGAGAGGTTGAGTAAGGTGGTGGAGAAATGCATGTAGAAACTGGTCCCACGTTCAATTTGCCTGTTGCATAACAATGGTCAAAAGGCCTATTTAAAAAAAAAAAAAAAAAATTGATCTGTGTACTATATGTTACGAAGAATAAGTTGGCAGGGAACTGAAGACAATAGTTCAGTTGTCAACTTGTGCTGATTTCCATAGAACAGTGTTGTGCTTCGCCCCTATAGTGTCTGATGTCTTTGGAACTCCTTGATTGAATTACTACCTTGTAACTATTACCCTACATTATTCCATGGGAATTAATAATTTAAGTCATGGGGGCAATATGATAATGTGCACCCATAATATTAAAAAGTGTAGTCTGTTAAACAATCTAGTTCTAAATTAATCTCTCCATGTTGAACAAATAGATTATCATGCTCATTGGTAATGGATTAACAATAATGCTCTTTGTTGATTGGTCTTAACGCAAGAATGGCAGCTCTTTCACACATCTCTAGTACAATACCTTTTGAGTTAATGGTCCAAAGAATTTGGCCAGGAAGGGGGAATTTATAGATTTTACTTTTTGTAGTTGGGACATACTTATTCAGAGCCCACAGTAAGGGCGTCCAGACACATGTACAGTTATAAAAAGGTTTCTTGATGCGTCACAAATTAATACAAAAGTTTGATTCCTATATAGTTTTCGTGTGTGTACAGCTGTTCTACCGATAGTGAGCTAATTTTATATATGAGGGCTGGTATGTGAAATACGTTTTCATTGTCATAACCAACAAATATATTGATCTAAATATGAATGTATGTATGATCAGATTTTTTTCTAAAAAAGTTAGACTGGCTGTTAAATGAAATTAGGAGAATCTGAAGAAACAGTATAAAATATTACTGTACTGTGCGCTTTAAAGTTTTAGTGTACATAAATATTCCTAAATGACCTTATACTAAACTTTATATAATGTGTGACAACTTGTGTATAACACATCTACAAAAATGAAAAGGTTGCACAATATACAAGAGTTTAAATTTTTTTTCCCAAACTTTAAAAAAAAATTGTATTTATTTAATCCATTTTTCATAATATTGATCGTTTGCCATCTAAATTCAGAATTTGTAATGCAAGCCATGAACATAATTGTTGAGCTTGACTTTGTATAATTTTTTATGTTGCAGGGGTTGAACAAAATAAAGGAAGATGGTAAGCAATCAAGTTGTTCTGGAGTCAAAGGCAGCCCCTAAAAACCTGTTGGATGAGATGCACAAACTCCGCATCTTATGCTACTTCTGTGATGTGACTGTGCAGATAGAGCACCAGGGCAACAAAGAGGAATTTGTTGCTCACAAAGCTGTGTTGGCTGCTGCCAGCAGTTACTTTAAGGAGCTATTCCTTAATGAAATGGTGAACACTAAGATTACTATTGTTACTTTGCAAGATATTTACACAGCAGACTTTGCCTCTTTTCTGGATTTTGTATATACTGCAAAAGTGGAGGTTGAGGCTGAGAGAGTACAAAGATTACAAGAGATTGCAGAGAAATTGAAGTGCAGGGAGCTGGCAGAAGTCTGCAGTCAGGTAAAAACACAGATACTTGAGTCAGCTCTGATGGACTTGGGCAATTTGGCTGATTCCCATGGAGTAGAGGGAATTAAAGGCAATAAACAGGACAGTGATTCTATTTCAGTTTCTTCTCAGAACACATCAGCGATTCCTTCAACAGCACACAATCGCAGAGTATCCTCTGCGCGAGATGTTTCAGATGAAGAGAAAGTTCATGAGAGTGCTTTTAAAGTAGTGCCGGCAACCACCAGAGCCGAAGGATGGGAAAAGTCAGAAAAGGAAAAGAAAGTGGGGAAACCTTTAAGTGTAAAGGCCAAGCGAGCCAGTGGAAGGTTGGCAGGACGAAAAGTCTTTTTGGAAATCCCCAAAAAGAAATATACACGTAAGCTTCGAGAGCAAGAGAAGGTTGATCAAGATTTGGAAGAGGAATCTGGAAAACTGACCTCTGTAGAAGATAACCAAGATATTGAAGAACAAGTCAAGAAGGAAACAACTACAGAAATAGTTGAAGAGCCAGATGATGAAGATGAGATGATGGAGGGGGATGATGATGAAGACGAGGAAGAAGCAGCAGAGAGTGATGATAGTGATTTTGAATTGGATGAGGATACTAAAAAGACCCCCGATGAGAATGAGAAGAGAAGAGGTGGAAACTTCAACTGTGACAAATGTGAGAGAGATTTTCAGTATGAGAAAAGCTACTTGAAACACATAGAGCAGAATCATGGTATTACACCAGAAATCATTTACCGCTGTGAAACTTGCAACCAGACATTTGCTAATTGGTGCAACTTAAAAAGCCACCAAAGATATGTCCATGTTGAAGAACGCCGCTTCCCGTGCTCGCTTTGTGGTAAAAAGTTTAAAAGGAAAAAGGACGTGAAGCGGCATAACCTTCAGGTTCATGAGGGTGGTGGAGAACGCCATTTATGCTTGCAATGTGGTAAAGGACTGAGTTCCAAAACTGCCTTGAGGCTCCATGAAAGGACGCACACCGGAGATAAACCTTATGAGTGCACTGAATGCCATGCCAAGTTTTCTCAGCCATCTGCACTGAAGGTGCACTTGAGGTACAAATGTACAGTATATAACTATATAGTATGCACTTTTATCACTTCAGTTAGTTATGCCATTTTATTATCTGGATCTGAGATAGTGTAGAAGTTATTTCGTCTGTCTTACCCTTGTTACAGTAGTATAATCTAACTTTCTAATAATTACAGAACTGTTCAAAATATTACCTTGTGGCTTGCAGTGCTATGAGTGAGGTTGAAGGAGTAATCAGTCAACATAAAAATAAACATAATAGCAGTTATCCTTGATTATACAATCTGTTTAGAGAACTATGCTTTCTGTTCTTTGAACGTATATGTTCCATAGAATTCTCATTTCTCTCTGTATCTCAGACTGAAAAAAGGTGATTTGTTAGCCAAAATAAAATGAACGTGCACTTTAACACACACATGATAAGACAACTTTATGCCTACCGTTCTACCTTTGCCAATCCCAGGGCATTGATGAAGTTCTGTACTGTAGACCCGATGTTTTTCCCAGGAAAGAACAGGAAATTGAAGGGCAAGTAGACCTTGGCTACTTTTTGAAACCTCACACCCAGTTAGAAACCAGCATTGATGCCGACTTGCATTTATATAATGTTCCTCCCATAAAATAATGTCAGATGCAAAGACGTGGATACTAAGCAGGAAAAGATGGACAATTAGAAGGGGAAAAGACCCAAAGCACATCATAGAGGTGGGGTTTAAGGCGACTTTTGAAAGCGGAGAGGAAGGTAGCAAGACAAAGTTGTTTTAGGAGTGAATTCCAGCGGATAGTGGTATAGGGCATGCTGCTTTCTTGTCTGCCCTTTCTGTTTAGGTAATGCGATTGGGGAAGAAGCAAGGCAAAGGCTTAGTTCATATGTGTTTTGTCATTTGATTTTTTTTTAGACTGATGGTTGTAAACGTCACTATAATTAACATCTGTTTAGTCATTTTCCACTAAAAGGAGAAAAACAGCTGGAGATATCCATTTGAAAATTGAGAATTCTTCAGAAAGAGTTACTAATGGACTACCTAATTTCAGTATTAGAAAAGTAAATGACAGCTAAATGTCACTGGATGTTTTGAAGTCCTGAGTAGTAACTATAGTGCATGCAGCATTAGAAAAGCCTCTTACGATTTAGAATTCAATCTAGTTCATTTGAAGTCTAATGTGCAGTATTTGTAGTTTTATCTTTAAATATTTAGAATGTTTGTGGACCACAGTATATCAAGACTTTTCTCTTTCTCTCTCTTGCACACACACTCAAGGGCGCATACTGGTGAAAGGCCATTTGCCTGTGATGAATGTGGTGCCAGGTTCACACAGAATCATATGTTGATATATCACAAGAGATCTCATACAGGTAATTATTTTGTATTTTTCTGATTTTTTTTTTGTATAACTGCAGTACAGCCTGAAGCAATATGTACTGTACAATGTAAATCCAGAGTTGTGATTCAGCCATGTCTCATAGCTTATTTGCAAATATTTGGAATTATCTACAGTAATGAAAACAGCTTGGACCTGTACCACAGCAAACAGCAACATGTTTGAAAGAGGGAAAAATTGAAGCAAAACAGAAAGTAGTAATAAAGAATAAAAGAATCACGAGGATCATAGAAATTGGTGTGTAGAGGAAGATAATAACTGGCCCAGAACTTCGGGTCCCCACGGGTGAGTACACGCTGGGTACTCGCGCGTAGGCCCAACGAAAGTGCCGGTTTCGTGCATGCACTGCGCATGCGCGGGAAACCGGAACTTCCGTTCCCTTAAAGGAAGGGGTTCACGGGTCGAACGCGTGCGCCGGGGAGGCAGCGCGTGCGCCTGGAACTTACATTTTTTTTGCAGCTTTCTCCTGTAGGGTAAGTCTCCAGGAGTTACACTTTTAAAAAGCAGTCGCAAGGCCTGCTTTTAACAAGGTAAGTGGTGAATTAAGTAAAATTAAAACATTTTCTCCACAGGTTTATTATTTTTAAATACTTTAAAGAAAGGTAAGTTTATTTTTAGCCCCGTTAGAAACTAATTAATTTTTTTGAAAAATTTTAAATTATTGTTTAAAATCGTTATTTTATGTAATTTATAGTTATTTAAAAAATGTGATTTAAAAAAAAAAATTATTTGAAGTTTTAGTTATGTTTTGGGGCTGATTTGTATTTATAGTTTTGACAGCTCTTCCTGTCAAATTTATGAATGGGCATTCCCTGCTACCATTAGCCCTCCATGGCCCACGTGATCCCAGGGGACGCTTCGAACTAACTGCGCCCCGGGATACGCAAGCACTGCGCGCTGGCAGTTGGAGGAGGCCCAGGATCGGAATACCATGCGGGCCCACAGCACAACGGCCGGCGCGCTAGGTAAGTGCAGGTCGGAGGCTTGCACCCGCGGGAAGCCTCCGACCCGAATTTCTGGGCCAATATGAGACTGCTTGATCTGTCTCCAGAATGACCTTAACCTGACCAACAATGGCTGGTAGGATGTTGTATCAGCACCAGTAGCCCGTAAGTAGTTTGACTTTTGAAAGGGAAGTCCCCAGACACACGAGATATTGAGTAAGTTTCTCAAGAGTATGGCAATGTTAGTGAAAATGGAGTGAAAATATAACCTTGCAAAGGTGTGTCTAAACACTCTATTGCATTTTGCAGTATTAAATCATGCTGTGGGGAAAGTTATATTGGTTGTTTTGACAATCTTGTACAGATGCAGAAAAATATTAGTGTTAAAGTAACACTAAATGTCTCAAGGAACAAACTTTAATAAACTACGGCCGTTTTTCCACAAGAAAGTATAGTTCATCTATTCCTTAAATTAGATTTACACAGATGTAACCACCTTTAACTCAAACACTTTATTTTCTCACTAATTTTCTCCTCTTATTTTCTTACTACAGCACTCATTATTCATGTGAGTGTCCACAAGCTATTTTACTTCAGGAGTGTATAGCAGCTGAGCCCAAACCTAACCATACCTCATGTCCACACTTCCAGTAGAGGTCACTGGATAGCAGTCAGGAGCAAAACTGTGGCCAATTTTTCTCCCCTTACCTCATCCAGCTGTTGTGTTGTCTGAGATCGCGGAAATTGAAATTGGAACTTTCCTCATCTTGTATGGCTTAGTTACTCACGTGATCAACTTGTTGAATCACAGAGCAAGTCCTGAAGAGACCTTTTTAATGTTTATAGAGTTTGCAAAAATCCCAAAAGGGGCCAAGGGTGTTTGTGTGTAAATAACAAACTGAAAAGTAATTGTAGCTGCTGCTTTTCTGGGTAGTTCCAGAAATTTGGGAGCTGCTAGTATTCCATTAAAGTTTCTGAGTGTTTGTGCAGCTCTACAGTTTGTGGAGAAGTTTTTAATAAATAAATCATAGAGCCAGGATTTTCTGGGAAATTAATTAATTTGGCCTGTTCTTGGGGGTAATTACAGCTGGTTGATCATTGTTGGCACTGAGTTCAAGGTTTTAGTAATTGTGAATTATGCTTCTTTCCACATGTGTGAATGTCAGTATTTAGTGGCATGGCATGCATAGTTTGTGCAACTGATGACTTGGAAATGGATGCACAAGAGCCGAGGCTGAACTGGTTATAAAAGGGTTTGATTGTGGCAACTCCATTGAAGAGGTCATAAAATTATACATGAGTAAATCAAATTGGGTTGTGACAGTGACAAGCCAAAAAGGAAATTCACAAATAGTCATAGAAACATAGAAGATAGGAGCAGGAGTAGGCCATTCGGCCCCTCGAGCCTGCTCCGCAATTCAATGCGATCATGGCTGATCGTCCAAATTCAGTACCAGGTCCTTGCTTTCTCCCCATACCCCTTGATCCCTTTAGCCGTAAGAAAGATATCCAACTCCTTCTTGAATATATTTAATGAACTGGCCTCCACCGCCTTCTGTGGTAGAGAGTTCCACAGGTTCATCACTCTCTGGGTGAAGAAATTCCTCCTTATTTCTGTCCTAAATGGCCTACCCTTTATCCTTAGGCTATGTCCCCTGGTTCTGGGCGCCCCGACCATCGGGAACATCCTTCCTGCATCTAGTCTGTCCAGTCCTGTCAGAATTTTATAAATTTCAATGAGATCACCTCTCATTCTTCTAAACTCCAGCGAGTACAAGCCCAATCGACCCAATCTCTCCTCATATGTCATTCCTGCCATCCCAGGTATCAGCCTGGTGAATCTTCGCTGTACTCCTTCCATGGCAAGAACATCCTTCCTCAGATAAGGCGACCAAAACTGCACACAATACTCAAGATGTGGTCTCACCAAGGCCCTGTACAACTGCAGCAAGACATCCTTGTCCCTGTACACAAACCCTCTCGCTACGAAGGCCAACATACCATTTGCCTTAACCGCCTGCTGCACCTGCATGCTTACCTTCAGCGACTGGTGCACAAGGACACCCAGGTTTCGTTGCACTTCCTCTTCTCCCAATCTATTGCCATTTAGATAATCTGCCTTCCTGTTTTTGCCACCAAAGTGGACAACCTCACATTTATCCACGTTATATTGCATCTGCCATGTTTCTGCCCAATCACCCAACATGTCAAAATCATCCTGGAGTTTCTCGACATCCTCCTCACAGCACACATGCCCACCCACCTTTGTGTCGTCTGCAAATTTGGAGATATTACATCTGGTTCCTTGTCTAGATCATTAATATATATTGTGAATAGCTGGGGTCCAAGGACCGATCCCTGCGGTACCTTATCTATTTTACCAGTTACATCCTCAAAAAATTCCAGTAGATTAGTCAAGCACGATTTACCTTTTGTGAATCCATGTTGACTTTGTTGGATCCTGTCACTGTTTTCCAAGTGCTCTGCTATTACATCTTTTATAATGGACTCTAGCATTTTCCCCACTAGAGGTCAGGCTTACCGGTCTGTAATTCTCCGTTTTCTCGCTACCACCTTTTTTGAATAGTGGGGTAACATTAGCTACCCTCCAATCCATGGGTACTGTTCCAGATTTCATTGAATGTTGGAAAATGATCATCAATGCATCTACTATTTCTCGGGCCACTTCCTTAAGTACCCTAGGATGTAGATTATCAGGCCCTGGGGATTTATCGGCCTTCAATCCCATCAATTTCCCTAACACCATTTCCCTACAAATACTGATTTCTTTCAGTTCCTCCCTTTCAGCAGAGCCTATGTTCCCCGGCATCTCTGGGAGGTTATTTGTGTCCTCCTTTGTGAAGACAGAACCAAAATATGTATTTAGTTAGTCTGCCATTTCTTTGTTCCCCATTATAATTTCCCCTGATTCTGACTACAAGGGACCTACGCTTGACTTCACCAATGTTTTTCTCTTCACGTATCTATAAAAGCTTTTACAGTCAGTTTTTATGTTCCCTGCAAGCTTACACTCATATTCTATTTTCCCCTTCTTAATTAATCCCTTTGTCCTCCTTTGTTGAATGCTAAATTGCTCCCAATCCTCAGGATTATTGCTTTTTCTGGCCAATTTATATGTCCTCTCCTTGGATCTTATGGTATCCCTAATTTCCCTTGTTGGCCACGGTTGAGTCACCTTTTTTGTTTTATTTTTGTGCCAAACTGGGATGAACAAATTCTGTAGTTCATCCATGCGGTCTTTGAATGTTTGCCATTGCCTATCCACCGTCAACCCTTTGAGTGACATTCCCCAATCAATCCTACCCAACTCACGCCTCAGACCATCGTAGTTTCCTTTTATTTAAATTTAGGACCCTAGTCTCTGAGTGAACTACTTCATTCTCCATCTTAATGAAGAATTCGATCATATTATGATCGCTCCAACCCAAGGGGCCTCGTACAACAAGATTGCTAATTAATCCTTTCTCGTTACATAATACCCAGTCTAAGATGGCCTGATCTCTGGTTGGTTTCTCGACATATTGGTCCAGGAAACCATCCCGTAAACACTCCAGGAATTCCTCCTCCACAGTATTGTTACTAATTTGGTTAGCCCAATCTATATGTAGATTAAAGCCACCCATGACGACTGCTGTGCCCTTATTGCACGCTTCTTTAATTTCCCTTTTAATGCCATCCCCAACCTCCGCCTTACTGTTTGGAGGTCTATATACCACTCCCACTAACGTTTTCTGCCCCTTGGTATTTCTCAATTCTACCCATACAGATTCCACATCATCAGAGCCATATACTCTAACCCATGGAACACATCAACGCAATGGCAAAATATTAAAAGATGTCAAACACCACGAGTGTCCTATACTGCTTGGAATGCAGAATCACTCATGTTTTCATGTTGCCCTGTGAAAAGAGAATGTAGGCTTTGTGGAAAATTGTTTCCAATTAACGCCATGACTTGAATTTTCTTACAGCATTGTTATGGCTGAAATTCTAGAGGTTGAAATGTTTTGTTTCTAACTGAAAAGTTTTTACTAACCCCAGTTTTTTCCTGCCCTCCTGAAGACATTTATTTTGGCTGGGATACTGGTTCTGCAGTGCCAGTGAACATAAGAATTAGGAGCTGGAGTAGGCCATACGGCCCTTCGAGCCTGCTCCGCCATTCAATAAGATCATGGCTGATCTTCGACCTCAACTCCACTTTCCCGCCGATCCCCATATCCCTGGATTCCCTTAGAGTCCAAAAATCTATCTATCTCAGCCTTGAATATACTCAATGACTCAGCTTCCACAGCCTAGTGAGGTAGAGAATTCCAAAGATTCACCACCCTCTGAGTGAGGAAATTCCTCCTCATCTCTAAGATGGCCGACCCCTTATCCTGAGACTATGCCCCCTAGTTCGAGACTCTCCAGCCAGGGGAAACAGCCTCTCAGCATCTACCTTGTCAATCCCCCTCAGAATCGTGTTTCAATGCGATAACGTCTCATTCTTCTAAACTCCAAAGAGTATAGGGCCAATCGACTCCCTCTCTCCTCATGGGACAACCCTCTCATCCCAGGAATCAATCTAGTAAACCTTCATTGCACCGCCTCTAAGGCATGTACGTCCTTTCTCAGATAAGGAAACCAAAACTCTGCACAGTACTCTAGGTGTGGTCTCACCAAAGCCCTGTACAATTGTATTAAGACTTCCTTACTCTAGTACTCCAACCCCCTTGCAGTAAAGGCCAGCATGCCATTTGCCTTCCTAATTGCTTGCAGTACCTGCATGCTAACTTTCTGTGTTTCCTGTACGAGGACACCTGAATCTCTCTGAAAACCAACATTTAATAGTTCCTAACCATTTAAAAATAATTCTACTTTTCTATTCCTACCAAAGTGAATAACCTCACATTATACTCCACCTGCCACCTTATTTCCCACTCGCTGAACCTGTCTATATCCCTTTACAGGCTCTTTGTGTCCTCCTCACAGCTTACTTTCCCACCTAGCTTTGTATCATCAGCAAACTTGGATACATTGCACTCGGTCCCGTCATCTAAGTCATTAATATAGATTGTAAGTAGCTGAGGCCCCAGCGCTGATCCTTGCGGCACCCCACTAGTTACAGCCTGCCAACCTGAAAAAGACCCGTTTATCCTTACTCTGTTTTCTGTCCCTTAACAAATCCTCTATCCATGCTGATATATTACCCCCCAACCCCATGAGCCCTTATCTTGCGTAGCAATCTATTATGTGGCATCTTATCCAGTGCATTTTGGAAATACAAATATACTACATCCACTGGTTCCCCTTTATCTACCCTGCTAGTTACATCCTCAAAAAACTCAACAAATTTGTTAAACACGATTTCCCTTTCATAAAACCATGTTGACTCCGCCTAATCATATTATGATTTTCTAAGTGCCCTGTTACCAGTTCCTTAATACGATAGCAAAAGAGTTCTGACGAAGGGTCTTCAACCTGAAACGTTAACTCTGTTTCTCCACGGATGTTGCCTGGCCTGCTGAGTTTTTCTGTTGTTATTACCACTTCCCTAATAATGGATTCCAGCAGTTTCCCGACGACTGATGTCAGGCTAACTGGCCTGTAGTTCCCCGTTTTCTCTCTCCCTCCTTTCTTGAAAAGCAGGGTTACATTTGTAATGTCCGTGTGTAATTGAGACACGGACTGCAGAAGTTGGTTATAACAGGTGTTTACTGAATGGAGACAAAACTGGAACTACTATACAAAGTTACTACACAGGCTTATATACAGGGGTGGTCACTACTGGTACTGCAGTATACAGGGGCTGCAGAATATAGTTCCTTCTTCAAGGTACATACACTACAATTCCTCCCCTTTTAGCTAAACAGTACATAACATTCGATTAATAATTAAATAACATATTTACAATTACAGTTGCTATATACATTAGCTGAAGTTAATCAATTATAAATTCAGTCTTTGAGGAGGCTTCCTGATTCTGTCCGGATAACGCCTCTTTGGGGTATCAGGTTCTTCTGGCAAAGTTGATTCGGGATCAACGTCGTTGTTTGGTTCGTCTGCTTCCAATATCACCGATTCTGAGGTAGATGCAATTGGTTCTTCGGTTTCATCACCAGGTGTATAGGATCGTGGTGTAGATTTGACGTTTTCCAGTGACTCTAGAATCTGGTCAGCATGGCGTCTTACAATGCTCTCTCCAACATCATAGCCCATGTTCTCTTAGTCTAGTGAGCACCTGCTCTAGGTTGGCAAGGTGTTCACTGTCATTTTCACCTGTCACTCGGATGTCGTCCAAGTAATACTGAGTCCCCGGAATCCCTTGCGGGACTTGTTCCATTGCTCTTTGCCATATAGCCGGAGCTGATGCTACTCCGAATACCAGTCGATTATACTGGTAAAGACCTTTGTGAGTGTTTATCGTGAGATATTTCCTAGAGGATTCTTCAACCTCCATCTGCAAATATGCTTGCGCTAGGTCAATTTTTGTAAAACGTTTCCCTCCAGATAGTGAGGCGAAAATATCTTCTTCCCTCCAGATAGTGAGGCGAAAATATCTTCTATCCTCGGAAGAGGATACTGTACTGTGTGAAGGACTGGGTTCACAGTCACCTTGAAGTCCCCACAGATGCGAACCTTCCTTGGCTCCTCAGACTTATTGTTTAACGTTTTCTTCATGACAGGAACAATGGGTGTCGCCCACTCGCTCCAGTCTACCTTAGATAACACGCCTGCATTCTGCAGATTCTCCAGCTCTGCCTCGACGGCTGGGCAAATTGCATACGGTACTGGTCTTGCTTTGAAAAACTTGGGAATTGCATTCTCTTCTATTTTTATCGAGGCGGTTATGCCTTTAAGTGTTCCCGGTCCTTGTTGAAATACCTCTTTTTAGCGTTAGCTAAGATTTTTGACAATCGTCCAGGTGTGACGTCGTCATCCTTTTTACCAGCCACAGTCAGTGCCTGAATGGAGTGCCAGTCTAAACTTATCTTTCTGATCCATTCACGTCCCAATAACGGTGGTCCACCATCTTGCAGTATGTACAGATACAATTTCTGTATTTCCTTGCCGTCGTATTCGACAGGCACCCTTATTTTCCCTCTGGGGCATACTTTCTGCCCCGTATATGTCTTCAAGACAATGGATGTGTCTTTCAAGGGTATGTGTGAGAATAGCCGCTCGTAGTCTCGTCGATTCATGACGGTCAGGGCTGATCCTGTATCCAATTCCATTTTGACTTGGGACCCTGCTATCGTGAGGGTGACCCAAATGGTTTGGTGATCCTCTTTTGCGATTACGTGTAGTTTGAGACAGCTTAGTCTCTTGTTCCCGGATTCACTATTGCTCTTCTGGTCTTCGGAACTACTGTCCGTCATCTTTTGTACTTTCCTGTACTTTTCCTTAGTAGTCTTTTTGTTGTCGTTTGTCTTCTTCCCGGACCTGCAAACTCGTGCAATGTGTCCCATCTTTCCGCATTGCCTGCATGTTTTGTCCTTGAACCAGCAGTCCTTCTGGTCATGGGTTGTTCTGCCGCAGCGATAACATTTTTCAAATCCCCGTGTCATTTCATGGGTGCCGTATTCCTGTGGCTTTTGCTGTATTTCCGCAGCTCCCCTTGCTGCTGCTTCGTACGATACTGCCACGCTGAAAGCCTTATCTAGCGTCAGCTCTTTCTCTGAGAGTAACCTCTTCTGGGTTCCTTCACTCAGGAGTCCACAGACAAATTTGTCCCGTAGGGTATCTGCCAGTCCTGCTCCGAACTGGCAGTGCTTTGATAGCTTGCGTAGTTCCGTAAGGTAATCAGCATTGCTCTCATCTTTATGCTGATTTCTCTTGTGGGATTTAAATCTTTCTGCTATCGGCAGCGGTGTAGGATTTAGGTGTTCCTGTAGGATATCAACAATTTCGTTAAAACTCTTCTCCATCGGTTTGACTGGAGTGATCAGGTTCCGCAATAGGCCGTACGTTCTTACGCCCATTAAGTTTAGTAGTACCGATGCCTTTTTCTCATCGGCTACTTAATTTGCCTTGCAATATACTTCGACTCTTACCACATACGTGGTCCAGTCTTCTATTTCATTATCGAAGGCAGTGATATTGCCAGTCTTCGGCATCTTGGAGATCTAAGATGGCGCCTCCCGCGCTTTGCCTTCTTCCCCGCTGGATTAAGATGGCGCCTCACGCGCTTTTTGTCTTTTCCGCTGCTGCCAACGCTGTTGCTGGCGTTTTTATGCCTTGATGGCGACGCCCTATGGTCTTCGCGCACTTCCCCCCGTGCTGCTGCCAAAGCCGCGCTCCGCGGTCCCCGTGGCAAACTGCAGCTCCTCGCGGCTTTCTGCGCTTCTAATTTCTTTTTCTTTTCTTTTAATTACTGTTCCCGTCGTCAGAGCAGACCCTATGGGATACTTTCCTCCCTCTTCTCGGGTCTGTACGCTGCCCGGCTTCGTAGCACCGGCCGCGCCCTGTGTGCTCCACCCTCTCTCCTCTTCCCGACAACGCTGCTTGGCCCCATTGAAAAGCCACCCGATCGAGCTCTAGCCCGCCGCAGCCCAGGAAGGATCAGTGTACTACCTGCCACCAGCCCGATTAGCTGGAACACCATAGACTGGAGAACGAAGCCCAGCTCTCAACAGCCTCTCCTGCAAATCTTCGAATTCGATGAATCAGAGGGCGGTTGCCCACGGTCGACGCCCGTTTCTTCTGTTTTTTTTTGGATTTCTTCCTTCTGGCTTCGACCTCTAATAACTTCACTTCAGGGATGGATCCCCGTGAGGTGGTGCAGAACTGTCGGTAAGTTCGGATCTGTTCGTCGCCAATGTAATGTCCGTGTGTAATTGAGACACGGACTGCAGAAGTTGGTTATAACAGGTGTTTACTGAATGGAGACAAAACTGGAACTACTATACAAAGTTACTACACAGGCTTATATACAGGGGTGGTCACTAATGGTACTGCAGTATACAGGGGCTGCAGAATATAGTTCCTTCTTCAAGGTACATACACTACAATATTTGCTACCTTCCAATCTGCTGGGACCGTTCTAAAATCTAGGGCATTTTGGAAGATTACAACCAACGCATCCACTATCTCTGCAGCCACCTCCTTTTAGAATCCTAGGATGTAGGCCATCAGGTCTGGGGGATTTGTCGGCTTTTAGTCCTGTTATTTTCTCAAGTACTTTTTCTCTACTGGTATTACAGGAGTCCCTCCACAACCGCGGGGGATACGTCCCTGAAAACCCCCGTGGTTAGTAAAACCGCGGTTGGCAAATTCATTATAAACACAATAAAAAAGAATATAAAAAGCATATAAATAGCATAAAAATCATGTTTTTTTACCTTGTTCCTAAATTAAAAACCACGGATACGTGAATTTCAGTGCCACGGTTGACAAAAATTGTCGCAGAGTGTAAACCGTGTATACGTAAAATTCACGCATGGCAAACCCGCGGTTGGGGAGGGAATCCCTGTAATTACTTTAAGTTCCTCACTCTCATTGGCCCCTTGGTTTCCCACCATTTTTGGTATGCTTTTTGTGTCTTCTACTGTGAAGACAGATACAAAATATTTGTTTAACGTTTCTGCAATTTCCTTATTCCCCATTATTTCACGTGTCTCCGCCTCTAAGGGACCAATGTTTACTTTTGCTACTCCAGCACGGACTCGGGCCGAATGGCCTCCTTCTGTGCCGTTATGACTCTATAACCCTCTGTACATTTCCCAATTGGTCATTTTGAGAGCATGGCAATAAGTTTTGCCGTAGAGGCCATTAGAATCAGACCTGATTCTGCCCTCAGCTGACATTTGTATACGTGTACTTTCTAGCAGGGATTCTTGAGCAGCCATTAACTCTGGCTAATTTTTCACGGTCAGAGATCCTGGGGGTAATTTTGATGTTCCAGCTATTGCCCTGGCCAATATCGGCAAACTCAGCACTCAAATATTTTCTGAACTATTCTGTTTTATACAATGTAATTGTAATTATCAGCTTGACTCAGTTGGAACACTTTTTTGTCTTGAGCCAATAGGTTGAGAATTCAAACCCCAATCCAGGACTTGTGCATGTAATATTGATGTACACTTCAGTGCAGTTCTGAAGGACTGCTGCACTGCACCAGGTACTGTACTTCAGATAAGACGCCTGCCTGTTTAGGTGAACACTAAAGCACCATGGCACTGTTTGAAATGCAGGGAGTTTTTCCACATTTACCTACATAAGAAGGATCGTTATATTGTAATTCATTGAATGTGATGTGCTTTGGGATATTCCTGCAAGATGTAATAAGTTACTATATGAAAGCAAGTTTGTTCATGCAGTTTAGGAAAAAGTCTCTCTCACACAAACGGATGCAAGTTCCATTCAACCATGTTGTGAAGAAATATTGATGGATGTAGCTGCTACACATCCAGAGAGAAAACAGCTGACTTTTAGATCCAGACATGTAAAAACAGAAAATAACGAAACAGCACAGCTGGTTGATCAGCATTCAAAGAAAAAGGTAGGTTAACTTTTTGGGTGCAATTCCTGCCTCTGAAACGTTACCATGTTCTTCCAGAAGCTGATAAACCTGCTGTGTGTTTCAAAAATTTTCAAGTTTTTATTTCAGCTTTCAGTCATACGTGGTTTTCTTTTTACTACCAGTGGCAAATGTAGGATTCTGAAAAGGATTGCAATATGGCCACTTCTGATTGTTTCATCATTTGCATGTTTGTCAAATGGTTACACTTCAGGAACTACTTGTTAGCATTTAAGAAACTGGGTATATGCTTTCCTAATATGGTTCATGGTGATGTGAATAAAGCTCAGCTGAAATGTCACTGAAATAGACTCAAACAAATTATCGGTATCAATTTATCACCTTTACTTTTTTTTAGACCTCCAATAGTTTCAGTACACATTGGGCTTACATTTTGTACTTTCCATCTATTGCTGCTTAAAATTTTAATGCTACTGAACATTGGATTGTGGTTTAAGAGCTATTTAATCAATAGCAACATTTGAATATAAAACCAGTACATGTCTAGTCTTCGTTTTAACTGGTAGCACTCCCACTCTGCCAGGAAATAGTAGGACATTGGTTCATGCTTGTAATTACTCACAGCGAGCCTGTGATTGTCCTATTGGAAAGAAGTGTTTAGCAGAGGCCAGTTAACTCCCCAGAAGAGGAAGGCTACTGTGGCCTCCTTTGGTGCTTTCCAGTTAGTCAGAAGAGTATCGTTATTAGAGCCTGGGAGCACCAGGTGAGGAAATTGGGTGCCTTCATGAAATTGAAAAAACAGCCATAAAATCTGGATATTGTCGAAAATAATATATTATGCAGAAAATGATTTTCTTTAAAGTCAAATAAGATTTTATAGTTCTGATTTTAAAAATCCACAAGATAAACCTCAAGATGCAACCTTGACCAGGCAATCCTGGTTAGACATCATTATTTTCTTAAAGCCATTAATAAAGCTTATAATTACAGCTTATTCATCTGATTGGCCTGTTGCCTGGGATTTTCAATTCTGGAATTTCTTAATTTCCTTAGAATTTGGTCCACTTTAGAGATAACATTATTGATAATCATGCTAGCTGATCCACAGAGTGGATTGCAGTTATATGCTGTTGGTAACAAGAATGCTTCTGCAAATGATGAAGCATTCTTTTTACCAACAGCATGATGACTGCAATCCACTCTGTAGATCAGCTCGCATGATTATCAATAATGTTGTCTCTAAAGTGGACCACGATCCTGTTAACTATCCTCTATTTTCTTGCATGTTTGCTCTGTTTGCATGGCTCAAATGCAGATCCACTTTGCCATTTTCACCTGTCACGATAGTCCCTGACAGAATCTCCATTTACTGCTTCTGTTTTCAACTGGAAAATGGGAGGGGGAAGAAATAGATTTTGGGTATTGGGAAATACAGTTGGAGCATTATTGGAAACTGCCTAACTCGGCTTTAGTTTAGCTCCCTCCTGCCCTTTTGTTATATTGGCCAATGTTTTCACTACGACATCTGCCAGGGTTTGTATGTTATTTCTGTAAATTCTTCAGTAAAATGGGGAGAAACTCCATTAAAAATAAAATCTAAATCATAAATTTAGATGGATCGCAACAGAAACATTGCAGTAGAAGTTTGAGTTTAGTTTTGATGAGAAACCAATGTTGAAGAACCAAGGTCCATTATGTTGAAAAAGTAAACATAGAAACATAGAAGATAGGAGCAGGAGTAGGCCATTCGGCCCCTCGATCCTGCTCCGCCATTCAATGCGATCATGGCTGATCATCCAAATTCAGTACCCTGTCCCTGCCTTCTCTCCATATCCCTTGATCCCTTTAGCCTTAAGAAATATATCTAACTCCTTCTTGAATATATTTAATGAATTGGCCTCTACTGCCTTCTGTGGTAGAGAATTCCACAGGTTCACCACTCTCTGGGTGAAGAAATTCCTCCTCATCTCTGTCCTAAATGGCTTGCCACTTATCCTTAGACTGTGACCCATGGTTCTGGACTCCCCGGCCATCGGGAACATCCTTCCTGCATCCAGTCTACCTAGTCCTGTTAGTATTTTATAAGTTTCAATGAGATCCCCTCTCATTCTTCTAAACTCCAGCGAGTATAAGCCCAATCGACCCAATCTCTCCTCATATGTCATTCCTGCCATCCCATGTATCAGCCTGGTGAATCTTCGCTGTACTCCCTCCATGGCAAGAACATCCTTCCTCAGATAAGGCGACCAAAACTGCACACAATACTCCAGGTGTGGTCGCACCAAGGCCCTGTACAACTGCATCAAGACATCCTTGTTCCTGTACTCGAACCCTCTCACTACGAAGGCCAACATAACCATTTGCCTTCTTAACAGCCTGCTGCACCTGCATGCTTACCTTCAGCGACTGGTGCACAAGGACACCCAGGTTTCGTTGCACTTCCCCTTCTCCCAATCTATTGCCATTCAGATAATAATCTGCCTTCCTGTTTTTGCCACCAAAATGGATAACCTCGCATTTATCCACATTATATTGCATCTGCCATGCTTCTGCCCAATCACCCAACCTGTCCAAATCATACTGGAGTTTCTCGGCATCCTCCTTACAGCACACACTCCCACCCAGCTTTGTGTCATCTGCAAGTAGTAGTGATGAGTTTTAAAAGCTTAAAGACTGTAACAGGAAGAAAAGACTGAGGGGAAGTGAGCTTTGAAGTCCTGAGAAGAAATGGATCTTGATTTAATTTAAGGGAGGATGACGAGAGAGTAAGACGACATATTTGCAGCTTAGAGCAATTTAGAGAAGCACTGATCAATAGTCGTGATAAAATAGAGAGAGAGACAAGAAAGGTTGAAGGGGGAATCTCCTATCAGACAAGCTTTTTCTGAGCAGAGAAAGGAAAATAAATATTTGGCTTGCAAGTTAAAACTGATCTTGAAGACAGCTTTATCCGTGGAAAAAATGTGGCAGTACCAGTTAACAGTTTAGGCCAGGTACGGTAGCATAGTGGTTAAGTTACTGGACTAGTAATCCAGAGGCCTGGACTAATGATTCATGAGACGGGAGTTCAAATCCACAGTAGCTGGGGAATTTTAATTCAATTAATTAAATAAATCTGGAATAAAAAGCTAGTAGTGGTGACCATGAAACTATTCATGTGGCTGAATTCAAACTTGAAAGTTGAGCTCCTGTTTTTGTGCATCAGCTTCTAAGCTGCAGCATGTGCAAACTTTCTACACCTAATGGAACATTGGATGTTTGTAAACCACATGTGGGCAGAAGCTGAGCCCTCAACCTCGGTGTTTAAACTGACCAAACATATGGCATCCCCAGGGCTAGTACATTGTCTAAGAACATCTTGATTCTGTTACTCATCTTTATCTGGAGCTTCTCAACACTGATATGTTATCTTGTACAAATGTTTGGAACCTAATGGAATAAAAGCTTTCTGCAAATCTACACCCTTTAAGCAATATTTGCACAGTACTGTCAAAAAGCAGCTTTGACAGAATAGATAAAAAAGCATAAAAAGAACACTTTCTCCACAATGATTTAACATTGCAAATGTGTCAGGTCTATGTAGGCATAACCTTTGTATACTCAGTTGTCAGTAATTCATTAAACTGCTCTTTAGACGAGCCCATTATCATTTTTGTTCTCCCGTTCTCAGTTCTGTTGATCCACATGTGTGGATCGGTTCTAGCAGTTTATGCCATTACTGATTTAAGTTAACCTGTCTTTCCCTTTCAGATGCTGAGTGACCTTTATGTATTTCCAGAATGTTTGTTTTTATTTTGGAATTTCAGCAATTACAGTTTCTCTTTATCTTTTTGTTCTACAAAGGGGAATATAAAGGGGAGGAAGTGTTGCTGCAGTTATACTAAGCCCTGATTGGACCACATCTGGAATTCTGTGTACAGTTCTGGGTACCGCACCTTAGGAAGGATATATTGGCCTTGGAAGGAGTGCAGCGCAGAATCACCAGAATGTTACCAGGGCTCCAAGGGTTAGATTATGAGGAGAGGTTACATAAACTAAGTTTGTATTCCCTGGAATATAGAAGGTTAGCGGGTGATTTGATTAAAGTACTTAGGATTTTGAAAGGAATTGATAGGGTAGAAAGAGAGAAACTTTCTGCTGGTGAGGGAGTTTAGGACAAGGGGACATAACCTTAAAATCAGCGCCAAACCAGTCAGGAGAGAAGTTAGGAACCATTTCTTCATGCAAAGGGTAGTAGAAGTGTGGAAAACTCTCCCACAAAAAGTAGTAGATGTTAGCTCAATTTTTAATCTGAGATCGATAGATTTTTGCTAGCCAAAGATATTGAGGGATATGGAGCCAAGGTGGGTGGATGAAGTTAGGCTACAGATCAGCCATGAATCGGTTGAATGGTGGACCCGGCTCAAGGGGCTGAATGGCCTACCCCTACATAGAATAGTCACTACTGTTCATGATCACTGACCCCCAAATTTTCAAGATAGTTTATGCAGTTGTATTAATTTGACTTTTATCTTGCAGGTGAAAGACCCTTTATGTGTGAAACATGTGGCAAGAGTTTTGCTTCAAAGGAGAATCTGAAACATCACAATAGAATCCACACTGGATCAAAGCCATTTGTATGTGAGATCTGTTATCGAGCTTTCGCACAGAGAAATTCTCTTCACCAACACCTTAGAGTTCACACAGGTGTGATACGATTTTTGTTCTAACTTTCTTTCATTATGAAAGCTCAGTGGGCCAAAAAACATGCCTCATTTCAGTGTTTACTTAAAAGCCAAGCACTAAACCTGAACTTGCTTTAATAAAGATTTTCTAAAGATACAAAATTTAGCAATAGCCTGGAGCAGCTGTATTAAAACAAATGGCATTACAAATCAAGGATTTAAAGCTTTACAAAGCTTTGGGGGAAAGAAATACCTTACTTTTGGTGAGGAGAGGTGTGGGAAGAATGGTTCTTAATGTCCAAACGTGATTCTGTTATTGGTATTAGATACCTTTAACATTAATTTACTAAACTGAATTTTGAAATAATTTCCTGAGCTGGAGAGTATGTATCAAGGACCTTTGCCTGTTAATTATCTCTGCTGGAAAGTGTATGTCAGCTTACAATAGATCTGACTCAGCTGTGCCACCCACTGCCAACTCCAAACATGGAAAATAGCCACTGGAATGAGTTGCCAAAGGGCTTTTGGTGCGAGTGGTCCACACCTTAAGACAGGAGGAGGAAAAAAATAATGGCACTGGATATACAATTCTGAAGTTATACGTGACCATCACCTGGGCGCATTGGCCATGGAAGGAGTGTTCACGTCACGGCCTGTCCGACTGTTAAACAGCCTGCGATTCCTCCCACTATTTCACACTACTCTCTAAGGGAAGAGCTTTTATTTGAACATTATAATGCTGCTAGCATGAAATGTTTGACGTTTTCAAATGCTGAGGCAAGTAGTGTTCTGTTTTAGCGTCCAGTAATTTACTGCGTCTTTTTCAGGTGAGAGGCCCTATTACTGTGAACAGTGCGGCAAACAATTCACACAGCTGAATGCTCTGCAACGCCACTATCGCATACATTCAGGAGAGAAACCTTTTATGTGCAGTGCATGTGGGAGGACATTTACTGAAAAATCTACACTCAGAAGACATACTTCAGTGAGTATCTGAATTATTCCACATAATAGATCTGTGTGATGCTTTAAACTATCATTTGCAGATGAGCAATTTCCTGTTTCCAGAGTAATCTGCTTTACAAGTGAAATTTGCGAAGCAAAGGGGATTCTAGCATACCTGAAGTTGGGTGCTCCCATTTCCTAATGTAATTGCAATCATATCTGCCATGTCGTAGCCCTATTTTTTTCCCCCAAAACAATCAGTTTTCCCCACACAGTCAAATTACAAACACTGACAAATGCATTAACCCCCCAACAGATTGAGACTTTATCGCAAACATGCTAGTGTGCAAATATATATCTTAAAATTTCTTGTGATAATCTCTCACTCTCTATATTTAAAATCTTGTGTCTGCATGCACTTCAGGTGAACTTTTCCACTATAAATTCCTGTGTCCACATTTATAATGGAAGTTGTCTCTGTAAACTTGTCTCTTGCTCCATTTGCTGAGATACTGTTCTTCTCTTTGGTCCTCACAGCAGGCTGAATCTGTACTTCTGCTGTTATTTTGATATCCATGTGCAATTTTTGCCCTTCTCACATTTTGGGTTTCTGCACCCATGCAACCTTGGACCTCTGTATATTTGTACTCTCGCAACCGATTATTTGTGCTGCCAATGTTGGGCAGATCCCATTGTGTACACTCTCCAGCAACAATGCCACTGGAAATCATTTGTGTTGTAGAAATTGATGTTGCGATAAAACTGGAAGCTGTAAGAAGCAAATGAAGAAAGAAGCGATATAGGAGAAGCACATTCATACATAGAAAGCAGTAGGAATTGTATTAATTAATTTTTTTAAATGGTTATTTGTCTGTGAAATGTAAAATTAAAAAGTCTTTGAACAATGTTTAAGGCATAAAAACAGAAACCTTTACTGTTCACCATAGCAATCTTTCCTAGTATTAGAATGTTGCTGCAGTTTCTGTTCAGTAGGCTATTTAATTTATAATTGAAGTTTCTTTGAAAAAGCCTGTGTCAATGTTGTTTTAATAGTGTTCAAACAGTGGTTCTAAGTTGTGAAGAATTCTGCTTTAATTAGGGCAAGTGGCCTGTACTGAATCCTGCAACTTTCTTCTGACTGTAAAACTTCACTATCAGTTTCTTTCCTCACCGGCATTTTAATTTTAATGAGTTTGTTTTAAGTTGCAGTACTCTGTCTCTCAGTCCATTTAACATGGAATGAAGTTTCCAACAGCTTAATGTAACAGTTGGTTTTACACCTGGCAAAAACTCTGTTCACTGACATTGTTTAAAATTAGAGTCTCAATCAAAGTACTGAGGTGTAGAATTGAAGAAAGTGCCTGCTATAAGACTAGCTACTATAACAGTTAGTCTTTCCCTAGATGGTCTTACAGACTCAACACACTCCACTTTGCTCCGTAACTGATCCCAACCAACAACTGGAACACAAATATACCTTGCGAGTGCCACATTCCCCCCACACCGTCCCATGATTTTTGCTAATTTTGTTGCATTAAATCATTGCCCTAGTGTAAGGGGGGCATCTTTTAACTGGATTATGGTAATTTACCTGGCCAGCAGCCTTTGCCTCTGAGCTCTGACCAATTCCAACCTTTTACCTGGTTTACGATAATTCACCTGGTCAGCAGCCTTTTGCTGCTGCACTCTAAACCAATTTACAAACCGGTTTCGAATCGCTACCCCTCCTTCAGTTCTGAGTGGAGGAACTTATAATTAATGATATTAAAACGGACAAGTGGTTTGGATGAGAGAAAAATCAAGTTTTATTACCTAAATAAACTACAATCAAAAGTTTAAAACTATACCACACGAACACAGTAATTACAGTAAAACTATATAACGGGGTTGCAGATGGCAAAAACGAGGGATAAAATGGCTCCAATTTTACTTAAACAATCTTAGCAATTACCCTCAAATCACCACCCCCGAACTCCTGCTAGGTTGCCTTGCTGAGGAGTCAGAACACCCTGCTCACCTCTGGTCCCAGGAAGTAAAAGAGAGCGATAGCTTCTCAGCAGCTATCTTATATACCTGGTGAGGTCCTGCTGTTCTGCCTTGCAAGGGCTGTGTGCAAAATTCCCACCCAAAGGGTCCAATACACAAGAGAAAGCTGTGATTGGCTAACTCAGAGTGGTTGGACTGGGTTAATGTGTCTTCCGGAGCTCCCTGGGCTGAAACAAAAGGGAAATACAACTGCTCTATTGTCCAGAATACTAGGTGATTTAAACCCATTCAGTTCTTAAACGGATCCCATTCAAGATACAAAAGTCTCTTCTGCAGTTTAGATGTATCCACTCGATATACAAGCAAATGCTAATAGCATTCAATTGCTTTGTAAACAAAGCATTGTCCTGTGGTCATCTGGAACCTCAATTGATTGACAGTCTTGAGTGCTTAGCAAACAAAGTTCCTTTGTTCATGCTGGCAGTTTCAAGCACTCGATCTTAGAGTCAACATTGTAGAACGTTTTGTAAACAGGCATCGATAGTCCTGCTGCAGGGGGGGTGGGGACTCCCCTTTGATTGGCAGCTCCATTGAACCTTACTTACAGACACAGAAAGCTGCTTTCCAAGTCCTTTGTCTTCGGCCATGTGGTGTGACAGCCATTTTTATCCCTGGAAATTTAAAAGCACAACGCCCAGGGATTCTTTAATCAAAAAAATTAATCTTCAGAACTGTAAATTATTGCGAATTCTTACACTAGCCATAATTCATGTAATTTTATAGAACTATGTGAAATGCCTTTGAAATTCCTGAGAAATTATAGAATGCCAAACTTTTATTTCAAATTATTTTCCCTGAGGTGGTATGTCAAAGCAAGATTTCATGTAATACACAAATTATTTGTTGCTGTTGCAGACAGTGATGCAGTTAGGGGTAACTTTCATGGTGAGAGTGTGACTTGTAGATACATTCAACCTGCTTTTCATACTCTCAAATGTTTATGGATCCAGTGACCAGATGTATTGCATAGAATTCACAACACAGAAACAGGCCATTTGGCTCAACTGGTCTGTGCCGGTGTTTATGCTCCACATGAGCCTCCTCCTCCTCCTTCTTCACCTAACCCTAATAGCACATCCTTCTATTCCTTTCGCCCGCATGCATTTATCTAGCTTCCCCTTAAATGCATCGATATGCTGTTCGCCTCAACTACTCCATGTGGTAACAAGTTCCAAATTCTAACCACTCTCTGGGTAAAGACGTTTCTCCTGAATTCCTTATTGGCTTTATTAGTGACTATTTTATATTTATGACCCCTAGTTTTGGAATCCCCACAAGTGGCAACATCTTCTCCATGACTACCCTGTCAAATCCTTTCATAATCTTAGACCTGTATTAGGTCACCCCTCAGCCTTCTCTTTCCTAGAGACAAGAATCCCAGCCTGTTCAATCATTTCTGATAGTTATAACCTCTCAGTACTTTTTAAAAATTCATTCCTGGGATGTCGCTGGCAAGGCCGGCATTTATTGCCCTTGAGAAGGTGGTGGTGAGCCACCTTCTTGAACTGCTGCAGTCCCTGTGGTGAAGGTACTCCCATAGTGCTGTTAGGGAGGGAGTTCCAGGATTTTGATCCAGTGACGATGAAGGAACGACAATATATTTCCAAGTCAGGATGGCGTGTACTTGGAGGGGAATTTGCAGATGATGGTGTTCCCATGCGCCTGCTGCCCTTGTTCTAGGTGGTAGAGGTCGCAGGTTTGGGAGGTGCTGTCAAAGAAGCCTTGGTGAGTATATGCAGTGCATCTGTAGATGGTACATACTGCAGCCATGGTGCGCTGGTGGTGGAGGGAGTGAATGTTTAAGGTGGCGGATGGGGTGCCAGTCAAGTGGATTACTTTGTCCTGGATGGTGTCGAGCTTCTTGAGTGTTGTTGGAGCTGCACTCATCCAGGCAAGTGGAGAGTATTTCATCACACTCCTGACTTGTGCCTTGTAGATGGTGGAAAGGCTTTGGGGAGTCAGGAGGTGAGACACTTGCCACAGAATACCTAGCCTCTGACCTGCTCTTGTAGCCACAGTATTAATGTGGCTGGTCCAGTTAAGTTTCTGGTCAATGGTGACCACCCCCCCCATCCAGGATGTTGATGGTGGGGGATTTGGCAATGGTAATGCCATTGAATGTCATGGGGCGGTGGTTAGTCTCTCACTTGTTTGAGATACAGGTAGACTATCCTTTATCCGAAAACCTCGGGACCAGCCGTGTTTCGGTTTTCGGAAAATTTCGGATTTCGGAAGGGGGGTCGGCGGGGGTCCGCGGAGGGGTCGGCGTCGGCGGGGGTCCGCGGGGGGGTCCGCAGTCGTGGCTTGTCCATCGCTGCTAGCCTGGAATGCAATGAAGTTCCGCATTTCCACCAACAGGTCGTCGTGCTCGGTCGGAACAGGGGCCGGCACCGCCGCGGGCTCAGAGCTCTCGTTGCTTTCGAGCCTTTGGAAGAGAGTCAGGTGGTTCCGTGGGGGGGGTCGGCGGGGGTCGTGTGCACGACTTACGCTGACCGAAAAAAACTTCGGTTTTTAGAGGGTTTCGGTTTTCAGAAGTTCGGATAAAGGGTAGTCTACCTGTAGTTATTGCCTGGCACTTGTGTGGCGTGAATGTTACTTGCGTACTGGTAACTTGTACTATTACTGTGAGGAACTTTTCTAAACTTAATTGTGCTGTTTCTGCTCTATTTTCCCTTTTAAATCTATAATAGACATGAAAGTGACATGCAACGTGGCAGAGTGTGAACACATTCAGCAAGTTTCCAGCTCAGCTATATTGTGCTTTGATCTACATGCTTACATGATGAAATATTTTAAACATATGTGCATTTGAACTGTGCTGTTCTAAACTCTTTAAATCATCTTTTAACAACTGTCACAAATGTTTGATTTTTTTAAATTAAAATTGTTAACAGGTTCATAACAAGAATGCACCATGGCAATCCTTCCTTATCACTTTGGATGAGGGCTCTAAAAAGGGCCATGTTCGAAGAACAGATCTCCACGCATTTGTTGATTGTGAGCAAGTTGCCCCTTCAGAAACACAAGACGACTCAGCATCTTGTACAGAAATAATCAGTGACCAAAATACAGTAACGCTCCATGGAAACATCTCCGGTGCACATGCACAAAACGCATCTGGTACTTCAGATTGGAGGTCAGCTGGTCTGCCTTCCATCACTATGGTAACTCAAGCAGCCTCCATGGCAGCCACTTTTAATGAGCTAGCTGTACTCCATGCCCCAACCGATTCAGTGCAGCCTCACTTGTATACCTTGGCTAATGTTGAACAGTTAGGTGCAGCAAGTACACAAGCGCTAGTCCTTGACAGCAATGCATTGGAAAAAAATGGGACCCCTAGCACAAGCATTGTGACTACAATTTCTGTGCCTGCATGCCTAGTCATGACTAGTCACATCAATAACATGTTAACACATGCAGCTGGGGTTGGGCAAATACAGAGTGGAACACCTGTCACCATATCAACAGGGTCTTCACAGCTAACTGTTATGCAGAGTGATAATCTGCCAGCATTGCAGAGTACAGTAAATGGAGTGACCAATATTCAGACTATTCAAATGTAAACTAGTATTATCCAGCTGTATTTGTTTCCAATATTCCCATAACTCATGGACTAATTTTAAATTATCAGAATCCAGATTTTGGAAAGGAAAAATAAATAAATTACAGGAAACTTTTTTTTACCCGGCACCGACATGATGCTGGTGCATCAAAAAATCCGGATAACTGAGAGCTATAGTAAAAGATACAGAGAGCTGAGAGCTCCGTATAAAGCAACAAACCCTGTTGCTTAGCAACAGGTGCAGAACAATGGCCGCAAGTTCCAAGCGTCTCTGTAGCTTAGCAACAGCTTCAGCTACACCCTTGCAGAGCAATAAATGGAGTAAAAAAATTACCTGAACCGACTCCTGAATTTTGCCGGTGGATAGAGCATTCTGGTTATTTAGGGGCCGGTTAATCGAAAGTTTCCTGTATTTATTTAATCTCTCTGCCAAACTTTCATCCTCCACACTTGGAGTCCCTCCTTAATCCCTGAGTAGCTATACTCTTTAACTATTTTTTCTTTTTATATGCTTATGAAAGCCCTTACTATTTCCTTTTATATTATCTGCGAGCCTTTCTTTCGTATTCTTTTAGTCTTTCTAATCTCCTTTTCACCTTTAGTATTGTTAGCCCTAATTTTATCATGTGCCTCCCTTTTCAGTTTCATTTTAGTTTTAATCTCTCTCTTTATCCCTGGTGCTTTATTTTTTAATGCCCTCCTATAAGAATATTATGTTATCTACCCATCTCGATTTTGAAGATTTCCTGCTGCTGATCCGTAGGCCTACTTGCTAACATTTCTGCCCAGTGAATTTAAGCCATATCCTTTCTTGCCGAACATTGCCATCTCTCCAGAAAATGTTACAACCAGAAATATTACGGTTTTAGTCCTGTCCCAAACAAAGCTACATCTGTTATTGCTCTAATATCACATCCCTCCATAGTTAATAATGTTTCTAACTCTTCACTTTTGGTTTGAATGCTTTGTGCATTCACACATGTACCACTCATTCCTGATTCCCAATTATTTTTGAACATTGACCTGTATTCTGTTCACTAGTTTTCTAATTTAAGTTTCTATTATCCTTTGCCCCTTCTGCACCAGTGTTTATATATATCTCTACCTCGTAGCCTCTTTCTTTCTCTTTGGAGTCAGGACCCATTTTAGATGTTCTGTTCATCCATCTATATAGTAGATGGTCTAATCTACCATTGTTTAAAAAGTATAGTGAATGTTTCAATTTGAGGCAGGGATTGGTAATGTTATCTTGTCCCACCACAGACACATTTTCCACTAGTCGATTATGAAACAATGATTGCAATAATTTAGAGTTCTTGGCCCAGATTACCCCTCTCCCAGTTTGAGGGTAAACTTGTGCAAAGTGCCTTCCATAGAAAATAGATGTGAGAAAACAAGGGTATCACTTTCACATGCAAATAAAAGGAATTTCTGCTCTGCAGAAATTAAGTTTCAATCTAAGTTTCTCAGACAAATACCCCATTTATGTTACAGAACAATTTCCATTCTGTCACAGGAGCAGATTGAGCAACAATGGATAATTGTGCGAAGTGGCATTTGCAAATTGGTAATGATGGGGAAAGGTCTATACAGGCCAGGAATGACAAAAATGCACTAGTGACCTGCACAAGCATCCTGAGAATTCAGCCTGCCTGTGTCCAGATCCAAGATAGTGGACACGAACCTAACTACTGCCAACGGCAGCTTTTAAAAAAAAAAGATATCCAGCATCTGCAAGCACCAGGTGAAACCTCCCCAAATGGTGTGGAGATGCCGGAGTTGGACTGGGGTGGACAAATGTAAGAAGTCACACAACACCAGGTTATAGTCCAACAGCTTTATTTGAAATCACAAGCTTTCGGAGCGCTGCTTCTTCGTCAGGTGAAGTGGAGAAATGCATAAAGACACAGCTTATATAGTCAGAGAATCATGTCATGTTTACAGGTAATGTTTCCAACTGCCATTTATGACAGCAATCAAAGGTATAAATGGTGTCCAAACAGGTCAGTCAGGAAAACATTACATCAAAGAACAATGAGGTGGGGTCACAAGGGGTCAAATATTGCAGATGCTGGGGTCTGTATGAAAAACTAAAAAACAGACAAAAAACATTTTTTTTGCTGGAAATCACAGCAGGTCCGGCCGCATCTGTGTAGAGAGAACAAGCCAATGTCGACTCGAGTCTGGATGACCCTGCGTCAGGTGGGGTTACATGTAGCGTGACATGAACCCAAGATCTCGGTTGAGGCCGTCCTCATGGGTGCGGAACTTGGCTATCAGTTTCAGCTCGACGAGTTTGTGTTGTCCTGTGTCTCGAAGGCCGCCTTGGAGAATGCTTACCCGAAGATCGGAGGCTGAATGATGGCAGTTGGAAACATTACCTGTAAACATCTGACATGATTCTCTCACTATATAAGCTGTGCCTTTATGCATTTCTCCACTTCACCTGACGAAGGAGCAGCGCTCCGAAAGCTTGTGATTTCAAATAAAGCTGTTGGACTATATATAACCTGGTGTTGTGTGACTTCTTACATTTGTCCTCCCCAAATGGAGTTCTGATGCCTCCAATGCTACTGATGTTGCTTAGTTTATTGGATTCCCATAACAAGTGTAGCCTGAGGCAAATCTGTAAAGGGTGATGGTGTATATTTTTAGTGCATCAAAAAGTGTACAGAGGTTTTCTGTGTCTTTGTATCCTTCTCATCACATTTGAGCTGCAGTTTGAATGAATTTGAAAGCAGTATCTTAATTCTTGGTAAAATTGTTACTTTTCTCCTGTTTTAAGTTGACGGATGAAGTGTTCAGATTTTGCAACTTTTTTGTGATCTGATACATGAACAAGCAATTTGAAAAACTAACTGAATTCTTAAGCAAAGCAGTTGAAATGTCTATTAAAAGTAGAATTTAAAAGCTCTACATGCAACAAATTACTTAGTGTTTGCCTGGTAATTTATGTTCTACTACACATCGTGTGATCCAAGAAGCAATGATTTGTTTCTTCATCGGGATTATTTGGAAAGCTCTGGTGAGCAAACCTTCCAGTAGTTTTTGGCGCTACCAAACAGGCCTGGCCATCTCTCCCCCAAATGCCAGCCTTTTCTGCTGTATCCTGTCATGTGACCTCCCTGTGTCTGTCTGTCTGTCCACACTCCCATGCCCCCCACCAAAAAAACTGGCAAGATAAAAACAAACTGACTTAAAATGCAATTTTGCATAGCTGCTCTACCAGACATCAACCCTCTGTTACTCCATTCCCATATATTCTTCTGCAAAATTTTGCTGAAAACAGATGAAGGAAAGGAATTTATTGCAGAAAAGTAAAAGCTACACATGTTCTAAATAAGGAGATGTGGTTTTATGTAGAAGTAAAGCACCTATTAAAGTCAGATTGTATTACAGGCCTAACATTACCCTGTAGTTAATTTATTAGGGTTTTTTTGATATTTAAAAGCTCAATAGTCAAACTTTCAACATGAAAGGTTCTCCAAAAAATGTCCTATTTATTTTATCTTCGTGCCTCAATTGTGTAACGTGTATTTTCATCATGTTAAATGGTTATTTTGAGTGAAACAAGTTCAAACATTGTCATTATTTCTAATGATTCATTCGCATTGATAGTCTAATGCTTCAAACAACTGTTATTTATCTTAGAAAACATCAAGTACAGGAAACTTTGGTTTATCCGGAGGTTAACTGTCCGGAATGCTCGAGCCACCGGCAAAAATCAGGAGCCGTTTCGTTAGGTTTTTTTTCTTTTCGTTGCTTTTTTTTCACCAGTCAGACTCTGCAAGGTCTCGCTGAAGCTGTTGCTAAGCTACAGAGACGCTTGCAAGGTACGGCCGACTGTTTAGAAGCTGTTGCTAAGCAACAGGGTTTGTTGCCAGATACGGAGCTCAAAATCTCCGTATGTTTCAACATTAGCGCTGGTTTGTCCAGCAGTTTTGATGGGACGGCAACAGCTTGGTCCCGTCGGTGCCGGATAGCACAAAGTTTCCTGTACTATGTTTATTTCTTATTTTCCTATGAAAGTGCTATGTAGGTAGTAAAGATATAAATGTACAACAGACCTTTTTATGTTGTGTTTTCCTTTATATTTTTCTTTCTACGCTTGTACTCGAACAACCTGTTAAAGCTTTATGACTCAAATTTTTCATTTAAATTAATGGGTCTTATCAAAACAGTGAATCCAGCACATGGTAGTTTAAATCCATTTAGGAACAGGAATAGGCTGTTCACCTCAAGCCTGCTCATCCATTCAATTAGATCATGGCTGAACTGCACCTCAACGCCATTTACCCACCATATCCCTTGCCTAACAAAAATCTATCTATCTCAGTCTTGAAAGCTTCAATTGTCCCAGCATCCACAGCCTTTTGGTGGAGAGGAGGGTGAAGAGAGAGAAAATTACTACTATTCTACTATCCTTTGTGTAAGAAAAACTTCCTGATTTTGTTCCTGAATGGCCTAGCTTTAATTTTATTATGTTCGCTTGTTCTTGATTCCTCCACCAGAGGAAATAGATTCTCTGTCTACTCTATCCTTTTAATATTTTAAACACTGCGATCAGATCACCCCTCAATCTTCAATACTCAAGGGAATACAAACCAAGTTTATTCAACCTGCCCTTATAATTTAACTCTAGCCCTGGTGTCATTCTGGTGAACCTGCGCTGCACCCTCTACAAGGCCAATATATTCTTCCTGAGGTGCGGTAGCCAAAACTGAATGCAGTTCTCCAGCTGGGAAATATTTGACTGAAATAATTCTTCATTTTGTATTCCAGCCACCTAGAGATAAAGGCCAACATTCCATTATCCTTTTTAATGCTTTTTGTACCTGGCTCCTACCTTTTAATGATTTGTGTACTTGGACTCCCAAATATCTCTGCTCCTCTGCAGTTCCTAGTTTCTCACCATGCTCTGAATTATCTTTCTTGGGTCCAAAGTGGATGACCTCACATTTGCCCACATTATAGAATCATAGAAAGGTTACAGCTTGGAAGAAGTCCATTCAGCCCGTCGAGCCTGTGACAACTCTCAGCTAGTCCCACTCCCCTGCCCTTTCCCTGTAGCCCTGCAAATTTTTTTCCTTCAGATACTTTATTGAACTCCATTTGCCACAATTTTGCCCACGCACTTAATCTGTCTATAACCCTCTGCAACTTCCTGCTCCCATCTGCACTACTTACTGTCTCTCCTAACTTAGTGTCATCTGCAAACTTGGATATACAACTCTTCCTTAATCCAAGTCATTAATAAATATGGTGAAAAGTTGAGATTCCTGGGGAACACCACTTACAACATCCTACCAGAGTACATACTATCACCACTCTGAATTCTACCTCCCAGCTAATTTCCAACCCAAGTCAAAGGCTACTGCCATTTCCGTGCACTTTCATTTTTGCTAATGTTTTGTTAGAATTTTGTAATTAAAATTTTTTTTTTTAAAGTTGTATATAAGAAAGAACATTGCATTTTATAGCTCTTGTATCATGTCCTCCAGACATCCCAAACTATTTCTCAACCAACAAATTACTTTGGAAATGGGTCACTGCTTTGTAGGCAAATGTAGTAACCAATTCGGCACAGCATGGTCCCACAAACTGCACATAAGATAAATGACTAATTAATCTGTTTTGGCAGTGGTGGTTAAGCAAGGAATGTTGACCTGAACAGCTGGAGAACACCCTGCTCTTAGAATAGTGTCATAGGATCTTTAACGCCCACCTATACAGGTAGGCAAGGCCACCGTTTAACAGCTCATCCAAAAGACAGCAACTCTACTACAGTACTGAGGGGGTGCTGTGTTGTTGGAAGTGTCAGACTAGATTGTGTGGTCAAGTCCTAAAGTGGCCTTGAGCCCACAATCTCTGACCCAGAGGTAAGATTGAGCTCAGCTGATATATCAAGTATACAAAGTGTGTTTTTAATTATTTCTATGCTACTGATAAGCCTAGTAATTACACATCGTTTTAGTGAAGTGTGGATTATTGCTAACATCCAGATTTAAACTGCACCTGCAGAAGTTTGTACACATGATGCCCCTCTGTGAATTTCACATCTTGGCAATGCTGCATGAGGGCAGAGAGAGATGGGAAATGACTGAATAAGTCACTCGGGTTAGTATTGGCAGAGGTCTAGAAGTAGGCATCTACCGGCTTTCCTAGCTAACAGTGGTGTTGCTTGTTTGGATTTAATTTAATTATTTTTAGAATACTGATTAATGCATATGTATTAAATTGTTGCCTGTGCTATTTTAATGTGGTCATTAATCCATTTACAATAAATGGTTAACAACTGTTAAAATAGTGCAAGAGGAATTTAAACTGCTCGGAGGAATTTAAACCCCTAGAGAGGAAAGAAAATAATTTCTCTTTTGAAGTAGATTAAAAGCAAAAGCACATTTGTACTTTGTGTTTTCTCTGTGATATATATGGGCAGATGTGAGTGGCTTTTCAGTGCTTCTAGTCATTTTTAGCTCTATTAAATAACATTTTTCTTCACCTAATTTAATCGCCCAGACTTCAGTAGTTTCTCATTGGTAGAGCAGTCTTGTAGCTAAAATCCACAGTTCAGTATCACATTCTCAATTTTCTATTTTATTCATGACAAACAGCTTTGCTGCAGTGTACAATGAAATGAAGTTTAGTTACTTCTTTAAATCAAGTAAGCAATCTGTAGTACTGTGGATTTCCACCCCTTCCTGGCAAGATGGGAAATAATGTTAAGTTTGAAAATACAAGGTAAAAGATGTGTTGATTGCTTAATATAAATGTTTACTAAAATTCATAGGGTAGGGAATTCTGGTTTTGCCAAAGTTTAGCAAAATGTGCAGTACACATAAAACTATCTCACAATCCCAAGTTACAGTAGATATGTTTAGCTTTGCTAGTAAGATACTTGATATTAGCACTTTACATCAGCAATCGACCACTTATTACGGGTGCTGCAACTTGCTCCAGAAAAAACTTCAAACTGCAGAATTCCCGCTCACACCGCCACCCCAAAAATATCGTGATACCTTGATCTAGTCCAAGTGGAAACAAAATTTTCAATTATTATTGCAGCATTGATGTTCAGTTGAATAGGCCTTACTTGCTTTTCAAGGTCTTTTGTATGATTTTCTTCACTATCGTTTTCTAGTGTACAATCATCTGCCCAATTTGCTAACAGCAGTCAACAGTGATCAGATACATGAGTAAAATTAAATTTATAGCTATTGAGTTGAATGTGGATTTACAGAATCAAGACACTGGATATTGGCATGAAATCAAAAAAATGTGCTTTGTTTTCATCTTTCATCCCATGCGTGAAATTGTTTTGGCTTCTGTATTCACATTGGCTTAAATGTTGGTAATTTCAACTGTCTATTACTGTTTAAAGTTGTTAAATATAAATACATTGCCACTATCAAAAATCATAGAAAGCAAATGTAGTGCAGCCAGTAAAGTGCCATAACACATTTATTTGTATAAATAAATCCCAGACATTGATTGCTGCTACTCGAGATAAGTGGTCGACGGCTGATGTGCAGTAAAGTGATAAATTCTGGTGATGGTTGTTGCTGGGTGCAATAGAAAGAAATGCAGTGGGTTTGTTTTGTAATGTGCCCTAGCCAGGATCACTGGAACTTGCAGCTGCAGTTTTAGCATGAAGCCCTGCAAAAAAAACATCTTGCCCCACTCATCAACTTGCCCTTTACTTCCATTCCTAACTGATGCTGCAGCGACTCTGGCCAATTGAATGCTGTTGCATTGATTGAGTTTTTTAATGAGGTAACAGAGAGGGTTGATGAGGGAAGTGCAGTTGACGTGGTGTACATGGACTTCCAAAAGGCGTTTCATAAAGATCCACATAATGGCTTGCCAGCAAAGTTGAAGCCCATGGAATAAAAGGGACAGTGGCAGCATGGATATGAAATTGGCTAAGTGACAGGAAACAGAGAGTAGTGGTGAACGGTTGTTTATCGGACTGGAGGAAGGTACACAGTGGTGTTCCCCAGGGGTCGGTACTAGGACCACTGCTTTTCTTGATGTATATTAATGACTTGGACTTGGGTGTACAGGGCATAATTTCAAAATTTGCAGATGACACAAAACTTGGAAGTATAGTGAACAGTGAGGAGGGTAGTGAGAGACTTCAAGAGGACATGGACAGGCTGATGGAATGAGTGGACACGTGGCAGGTGAAATTTAAAGCCGAAAAGTGCGAAGTGATACATTTTGGTAGGAAGAACGAGGAGAGTAAATGTAAACTAAAGGTTACAATTCTAATGGGGGTGCATGAACAGAGAGACCTGGGGGTATATGTGCACAAATCGTTGAAGGTGGCAGGACAGGTTGAGAAAGCGGTTAAAAAAGCTTACGGGATCCTGGGGTTCATGAATAGAGGCGTAGAGTGCAGAAGCAAGGAAGTTATGGTGAACCTTTATTAAACACTGGTTCGGCCTCAACTGGAGTATTGTGTCCAATTCTGGGCACCGCACTTTAGGAAGGATGTGAAGGTCTTGGAGAGGATGCAGAAAAGATTTACAAGCATGATTCCAGGAATGAGGGACTTCAGTTACGTGGATAGACTAGAGAAGCTGAGGTTGTTCTCCTTAGAGCAGAGAAGGTTGAGAGGAGATTTGATGGAGGTGATCAAAATCATTAGGGGTCTAGACAGAGTAGATAGAGAGAAACTGTTCCCATTGGCAGAAGGGTCGAGAACCAGAGGACACAGATTTAAGGTGATTGGCAGAAGAACCAAAGGCGACATGAGGAAAAACTTTTTCACGCAGCGAGTGGTTAGGATCTGGAATGCACTGCCTGAAAGGGTGGTGGAGGCAGACTCAATCACGGCTTTCAAAAGGGAATTGGATAAGTACCTGAAGGAAAAGAAATTGCAGTGCTATGGTGAAAGGGCGGGGGAGTGGGACTAGCTGAAGTGCTCTTGCAGAGAGCCAGTACGGGCTGAATGGCCTCCTGCGCTGTAACCATTCTATGCATGCTATGGGCAAAAATTCCTATTACAAAACTCACAAGATCAGGAATTCTCAATCATCATGTGTAGCAATGTTTAATTCCCCATCACCTCCCCACCCCCCCCCCCCCCCCCCCCCCGCCAGCGTAGCACAGGCCTCGGGTGAATGATGAGTCGAGGGAAAGTTGAATCTGTGAACTGGAGGGGAGGAAAGGAATGGAATGGGAAGAGTGCAGGCATGAATTGAGAGGAGGGGATGGAAAGGAAGAGTGGCAGTATGAATTGAGGGGAAGGGGACAGCTTGAAGGGGGAAGGCAATAAAACAATTTTAATGCAACCTGAATGAGCAGCAGATATATAGTAATACATATCCACAATTTCATCACAAGAAACTAGAGAAAATACCTGCCACATTCTTCCACAATTTCCCAAGAATCCTATCCATATTGTTTTTTTATAACATTTCCAGAATTGGAGATTCACTGTACAATTCCTACCTCTAGACCTGGGGAATAAATAAAAATAGTTTCATTTTTTAAATGATCTTTTAAATTCTATTAAAATTGTGGGTTTTTTTAAGATAGTAAAACCGGTTGCTCCCAGTATTAAACATCTTTGGAAATACTTAACATTTTAAAACCAAGACTCATTTGTTAGTATGATAAACATTATTTTTGACATTTCAGACTTTGTATAGTCATTATGATTCAAAAGAATACAAATAACTACTTGAAAATGTATCATTTAGAGCAAATGAGAACTGTTTTTACAAATGCACAAACCAGCTGGGAGCCTTGCCTGCAGGAGCACATATCAGGAAAAAAAATGTCGAAGTTATGGCGTAGACGCTCACAGGGAGAACATGTAGATTTCCTTTGTTTGCTATTGGTAGCAAAATCGCAATTGTGCTTGTACTTGCATTTACAATTTTTAATATAAATAACAAAAAATCTTTCTGAATATCTAATTTGCACTTTTCAGGAAAGTAATGATTCAGAATTTTTTTTTAAAACAAGTATTTTACTATTTTCCCTTTCCTGTAATCACTCTGTAGCAGGTAGCTTATCCTGTGGAGAGAATGAACAGAAGGCTTGCTCTCAGATCTTTGCCATCTTTCAGATGAGATGGTCCAAGGATCCATCTGCCTATTTAAGTGAATGTTAAATATCCTGTAGCACTATTTGAAGAAGAGCAGGAGGTTCTTTTGTTGCCCTGGCGAATATTCTTCCCTTAACCAACTGTGTGCTGTGTTCACCCATGGAAAACTGGTGATGGCTACAGGCACCTTCTGGGCTGACGAGGACTATCTGAAAGTGTCATTTAGTTTTGTGCTAGGTGTTCTTTTTTATAACTTTAATCAAGTTATTTTTTTTTTAGTGGTTTTTGCCCAAGGGTTTTGGCTACCACATTTTTAGAAGCTGCAATTTGAAAAAGGTAATTCCAAAGGGCAGTCCACTTTTTTTTTCTGAATTGGAGAAAGGAGAGAATGAAAAGAGGGTGATGGACTGTCCACGCTCGCCCTTAACCAGAAAGCTGTATCTACAGGCAGAGGCACACTTTGGAATGTTGGAATAAAGCTGACTTCATAGGCTCCAATTCACTTGAGAGCAAGTGGGAGTTGTGTCGTCTCCCAGAATCTGACTTCTTGTCGACCTTCACTACAGCGATGGCCCAGTAGTTGCAAAGGTCACCTTAGCTCTGAACTTTTATGCATCTAGCTTATTCCAAACCATCACAGGGGATGCCAACATCATTAATCAATCTGCAGTTCACAGATGGAGCAAGCAGATGGCTGATGCAGAAAACAAACTTCTGATTTTTCCCCATGAACAATTGGTAGCAAAATGTACCTTTTTTTTCAGATGACAGAATTTACCCAAACTCCAGATCATCATTGCTAGCACCCACCCATGTGTCCCTTACAGGGCTATACGTACAATTCTATGGCCTTTCTGAATCACAAGGATCTTTCATTCCATCAAAGTGCAAGTCACCTGTGGCCATCAAAATAAGATCTTGCAGGGATAGTGCTTCCCAAGCAGCAGTCATGACCCTTTCATAGAAACATAGAAGATGGGAGCAGGAGTAGGCCATTCAATGAGATCATGGCTGAAAATCCAAATTCAGTACCCTGTCCCTGCCTTCTCCCCATATCCCTTGATCCCTTTAGCCTTAAGAAATATATCCAACTCTTTTTTGAATATATTTAATGAACTGGCCTCCACCGCCCTCTGTGGCAGAGAATTCCACAGGTTCATCACTCTCTGGGTGAAGAAATTCCTCCTCATTTCAGTCCTAAATGGCTTACCCCTTATCCTTAGACTATGACCCCTGGTTCTAGACACCCCGGCCATCATAAACATCCTTCCTGCATCTAGTCTGTCCAGGCCTGACAGAATTTTATAAGTTTCGATGAGATCCCCTCTCAATCTTCTAAACTCCAATGAGTATAAGCCCAATCGACACAATCTCTCCTCATACATCATTCCTGCCATCCCAGGTATCAGCCTGGTGAATCTTCGCTGCACTCCTTCCATGGCAAGAACGTCCTTCCTCAGGTAAGGCGACCAAAACTGCACACAGTACTCAAGGTGCGGTTTCACCAAAGCCCTGTACAACTGTAGCAATACATCATTTTATATATCATTCCAGAAATATTTTACAGCGAAAAAAGGAATGCAAGGGTGTTCCTAGGGTATCATAGTCAACCCTAGTTCCTGACGACTCTGAGACAGCCAAACAGCAGCAGAATGCAGATACAATGGGGCCCGTGCTGCTACCAAAATCATCAACAGGCACTTGCAGCAGCAGGTCAGAAACCTGGACAGATCAGGTCTCACAACACAGGCCCACCAGCTTCTTCAAGATCTCGTAGTCTGCTGT
The DNA here is from genome assembly GCF_052327205.1 of Somniosus microcephalus. Classification (NCBI taxonomy): domain Eukaryota; kingdom Metazoa; phylum Chordata; class Chondrichthyes; order Squaliformes; family Somniosidae; genus Somniosus; species Somniosus microcephalus. Next base: position 148,729,370 of record NC_140989.1, on the reverse strand, counting down.
ATGTTCCACAACTTTGCCATGTGAAGAGGCATAAACATGGAACGAGCGGAGGACGAAGACACCCCACTCACATACAAAAGCAGAGCAAGACCCACGATTTTGACTCTGGGTGGAGGCAATGACAGTGTCCCAATGTATATCTGAAAAAGTCTGCATCATGATTTGGAACTCCTGGGTATGCAGTAGAGAGGTTTCCTTCAGTCTATGTGGGAGATCCAGAACTAAACTGGGAAAAGGATGGTGTTCTTAAAAGTGTATTTGCTTGGTGCATTTAGCCTGCACTTTATAACCAAATCATGTTATGCTGATAGAAAAACAAATGAAGTTCCTTGTTTAGTTTACATCTCTAAGTTTCTTCCCCTGCATTAAAAAAAACCTGAAAAAATTGGGTCTGTACTGCATTCAACTGTTATTTTTGTATCCCATAGTATTGATGGTAGCTACAAAGTGGACAGCATGTACTTTTCCTCTCGTTCTTCTGTGGCAAAGCTTAGACATTCAGGTTGGGATGGGAACTCAAATCTATTGCACCAATACGCCAACACCTGTTTCTGACCTTTGGTATATATTCATGAATAGTGCAAGTTTTGAAGTTTGTTTAAAGTAATATTCCTGTAGTACTTCCCATTTACAGAAAGACATCTCAATGCACTTTACAAAGTACAGGAAGAGTGGATACAGAGTAAGGACAATGGAAAAAGAAGAAAGGAGTTTAGTGGATGGAGACAAAAGTATAAAAAGACAAGCGCCTTTCACAACCTCAGGACATCCCAAAGCAGCCAATGAATTACTTTTCAAGTGTAGTCACTGTTGTAGCCAATCTGCGCACAGCAAGGTCCCACAAACAACACTGATAATGACCAGATAATGTTTTTTTTAAAGTGATTCTGATTGAGGGATAAATATTGGCCAGATCACCAGGGATAACCTCCCTGCTCTTCAAAATTGTGCCATGGGATCTTTTACGTCCAGCTGAAAGAGCAGACGGAACCTCAGTTTAACGTCTCATCCTAAAGAGAGCACAGTGGCGGAGCCACTGAATGACTCTGGGCAACTGTATATAATTCCCTTTAACGATGTTCTAACACCAGCCTAAGCCTGTACCATTGTGTTAGACATTACTGTGTTTGTATATAGTGTTTGTATGTACGGGGCGTGGCCCCTTTAAGAGCGCGGGCAAACGCGATGACGTCACGTCGCAAACCACGTGACTGCCTAGGCAGTCCTCATGGAATCTCCATCTTGTTAAGACCTGTTTTCGTGGTTCTCCTGTATCGATCTCAACAAACTGAACTCGTTTAGTCTTACATTAAAGACCTGTTTGATTGATCTCCAGAATCGACCTCAGTTATTGGTTAGGAATTTGACAATTCCTACATTGGTGACCCCGTTTTTTGTGAAAAGAACACAGCATGGAGGCCAACGCCGTTTCGCTGAAGCTACTGCAGTTCTGGGAGCAGCAAGCGACCTCGTGGTTCATTCAGGTCGAGGCCCAGTTCGCCCTGAGGGACATTGTTGCGGATCAGACCAAATATCTCTTTGTGGTCTCCACTCTCGACAGCTCTACCGCCTCGTGGCAACGGAGCGCAAGTATGAAACCCTCAAGGCGCAGTTGCTGCAAGTTTTTGGCCTCACTAATCGGAGCGCACCCGGAGATTGCTCGCTATGCCCGGGCTCAGGGACTCCAAGCCTTTGGAGTTGATGAGCCAAATGCTCACACTCCTGGGCTCAGAACCCAAATGCTTCCTATTCCGTGAACTATTCCTCAGCCAGCTACCTGAGCAGGTGCAAGCTGCCCTGGCCAGATCCGAGGTGGAAGACTGCGCGGCAGAAGCGGACAAAATTTTTGCGGTAACGCAGCAGTACTGCACCGCCACGAGGCGCCCATCCCCCACAGACGCCGTCCCAGCTCGTCAGCCTGCGGGGCTGTGTTTCTACCACGCGCAGTTCGGCACAAAGGCGAGACGTTGCTGCCCTCCCTGCAGCTTTCCCCCCAAAAAACAACTGCGACCACTGAGGAACGGGTCTAACGGGCGCCCTGCGGCCGCCATGGCGATCGGCAACGCGGGCAAGTTGCTTTTCATCACCGATACGCTCTCCGGTTGTCGTTTTCTGTGCGACACCGGAGCGCAGTGCAGCATTTTACCCGCGTCCACCCTCGATGTGCAGGCAGGGAATCATGGCCTCGCCCTCAAACCGGCCAATGGCGGAGCAATTCGGACCTTCAGCAGACGGCGAGTGGGGGTGTGCTTCGGGGGGGCAACGTTTTCACTGGGAGTTTGTGATGGCCAAGGTTTCTCAACCCATTCTTGGTGCGGATTTCCTGTGCGCCAACAGCCTCCTGGTCGACGTGAAGAACCGCCGGTTGATCAACGCGACAACTTTCAATTCTATCCCTTGTTACCGCAGTAACACTACGTCGCGCACTGTCGCCTGTGCTTTCCCGACTCCAGATGAGTTCGCTTGTTTGCTCGCCGAATTTCCCGACCTCTCAAAACCCATGTTCTCCTCCACAGCCACGAAACATGTTGTGGAACACCACATCTCCACCAACGGCCCCCCGGTCTACGCGCGGGCCCGGCGCCTGGAACCTAGCAAGCTGGCGGTCGCAAAGGCGGAGTTCGCGACCATGGAACGGTTAGGGATTATTCACCGGTCGAATAGTCCCTGGTCTTCACCCCTCCATTTCGTCCCGAAGCCTGGCGGCAGGCGGCGACTATCGATGCCTAAATGACGCCACCACTCCTGGTCGGTACCCGATCCCCCACATCCAAGATTTCTCTGCCCATTTGGCAGGGAGCACCGTCTTCTCGAAAGTCGACCTCGTACGGGGCTACCACCAGGTCCCAGTGCACCCTCAGGACGTACAGAAGACCGCAGACATCACCCCATTCGGCCTCTTCAAGTTTCTGCGAATGCCATTTGGGTTAAAGAACGCTGCCCAGGCTTTCCAACGCCTGATGGACTCCGTGCTGCGGGACCTCAAGTTCCTCTTCATCTACCTGGACGATATCCTAATTGCCAGTCCCACGAAGGAAGACCATATCTGTCACCTACGCACCCTTTTTCGACGCCTCCGCCAACACGGCCTGATTATCAACCCGGCCAAGTGTCAGTTTGGCCTGCGCCAAATTGATTTCCTGGGACATCGCATCACCGCAGAGGGAGCAGTTCCTTTACAAGCGAAGGTAGAGGCGGTGATATCTTTCCCACGCCCGCAAAAGATTAAGGCCCTGCAGGAATTCCTAGGCATGGTAAACTTTTACCACCGTTTCGTGCCTAAGGCAGCACTACTCATGCAGCCCCTGTACGAGGCCCTCAAGGGCAAGACTGGCAAGAACCCGGTGGACTGGACAGAGGACATGGCCCGAGCGTTCGCCGACACCAAAAGCGCCTTAGCCAACGCAACCATGCTGGCGCACCCGCTGCCAGGAGCCACCATCGCCCTCACCACCGACGCGTCAGACTACGCAATCGGCGCCGTGCAAGAGCAGTGGGTGAACGGGACGCGGCAGCCGTTGGCATTCTTCAGCCGTCAGCTACGGCGGACCGAGAGAGCGTATAGCACGTTCGACCGGGAGTTGCTCGCCCTTTTTCTGGCTATCCGCCATTTTTGTTTCCTCCTGGAAGGACGTCCTTTCACCGCATTTGTGGACCATAAGCCACTAACTTTTGCCATGGCCATGACCGCCGAACCGTGGTCATCCCGACAGCAACATCAACTGACCTACATATCCGAATCCACCACGGATATACAGCACGTGGCCGGTAAGGACAACCTGGTGGCAGGCTGCCTCTTCCGCGCGACCGTCAATATGGTCCATTTGGGCATCGATTACGCCCTCATGGTAGCGGACCAAGCCTCAGACCCAGAAGTCCAAGCCTGCAGAACGACCATCACTGACCTCCGGTTGGCCGACGTCAAGTTCCATTCGGCAGGTACCACGCTGCTGTGTGACGTCTCGGTATGGGACCCTCGCCCGGTCGTCTGGCGCCGTAAATTGTTCGACGCCATACATGGGTTGTCACACCCAGGAATGAAGGCCTCTCAGAAGCTGATGTCAGCAAAATTTGTATGGCATGGCATGCACAAGGATGTCCGCGACTGGGCCAACACCTGTGTGGTCTGCCAAAAGGCCAAAGTACAGCGCCACATCAAAGCTCAGTTGGCCACCTTCTCAGTTCCGGAGCAGCGTTTTGACCATGTCAATGTGGACCTGGTAGGACCACTCCCACCCTCCCATGGTTTTTCACACATCCTGACCATGGTTGACCGCACCACCAGATGGCCGGAGGCGGTTCCCCTGTCATCCACTACTTCGGCAGATGTGGCCAGGGCGTTCATTTCCACCTGGGTCGCCGGAGTGCCCGCAGATATTTCTTCCGACAGAGGACCACAGTTTTCCTCTGAACTCTGGAATGCACTGGCCCAAGGACTCGGTGTCAAATTACACCGCACCACAGCCTACCACCCACAGGCGAATGGCTTCTGTGAACGCTTCCACCGATCACTGAAAGCCGCCCTGAGGGCCAGCCTCCAGGACACTGGATGGGCAGACAAGCTACCGTGGGTCCTGTTGGGCCTTCGCACGGCCCCCAAAGAAGACCTTCGCTCCTCAGCAGCGGAGCTGGTGTACGGTCAGCCGCTGCGAGTCCCAGGGGATTTCCTGCCGGAATCGACGAAGCCATGGTCCACGTCTGATCAGCTTAATAGTCACCAGGAGGCGGCCAGATTTTTTGCACCGGTGCCCACTTCGCACCACGGGCTACAGGGTTCGCACGTTCCCCCGGAGCTTCGCAAGGCTGAGTACGTCTTTATCTGCCATGATGCTCATAGGGATCCACTCAAGGCCCCATATACTGGTCCCTTCCACGTGTTGGACCAGGGGACAAAACCTTCACGGTAGAGGGCGGTGGTAAACCGGCCCACATTTCGGTCGGTCGCTTAAAGCCGGCACATCTGGACCTCAACCGCCCCGTCGAGACAGCAGAACCGCCGAGACGTGGTCGGCCACCCATCGCCGTTACAGCAGACCAAGTGCAACCGCCGCCTCAGGAGTACAGGAGCCGTTCTGATAGGCTCATCAGACCCCCTCACCGTTTGACTTTGTCCATTAAAGCGAATTCTGGGGGGGCGCATGTGGCGGAGCCACTGAATGACTCTGGGCAACTGTATATAATTCCCTTTAATGTTCTAACACCAGCCTAAGCCTGTACCATTGTGTTAGACATTACTGTGTTTGTATGTACGGGGCGTGGCCCCTTTAAGAGCACGGGAAAACACGGGCAAACGCGATGACGTCACGTCGCAAACCACGTGACTGCCTAGGCAGTCCTCGTGGAATCTCCATCTTGTTAAGACCTGTTTTCGTTGTTCTCCTGTATCGATCTCAACAAACTGTTTAAACTCTTTTAGTCTTACATTAAAGACCTGTTTGATTGATCACCAGAGTCGACCTCAGTTATTGGTTAGGAATTCGTCAATTCCTACAGCACCTCCAATAGTGCAGCACTCCATTGGAGTGTCAGCCTAGATTTTTGTGCTCAAGTCTCGAGTGGGATTTGAACCCACAACCTTCTGATTTAGAGGCGAGAGTGCTACCAAGTGAGCCACAGCTGACACTGTGTAACTGAAGAGGGCTTGTCGAAGGGTTTTGAAATCAGAGGGATGACAAGGCATAATGATTTAAAGTGGGAATTCTTTAAAACGGCAATGATGGTAGAGTGGAGGAAGCACGGAACAAACGTGTCAGAAACAGAGGGTATGGTAGCATGCAGCTAGAGATCACTGAGGTAAGGTAGGGCAAGGCCGTGAAGAGATTTGAAAATGAAGATCTTAAAGGTTAATTCATTGGGGCCTGGGGAGCCAGTGGAATTAGGCACAGCTGGGGTGATGGAAGTGTGGGTCTTTGAGAACACAGGCCATGACATTCTGATGAGTTGTAAATTTGAGGCGAAAAGGCCAGTTAGGAGAGCATTTGAGAAGTTAAGCCTATGAGGGAATAATATGTATTATGGTTTTGGTGGCAGCTAGAGTGCAGGCCGGTGATCGTTCAGAGGTGCAAGAAAGCAGTGTTGTTAATGGAATAGATGTGAGGAAGGAAACTTAGCTGGAAATCAAGCAGTATGCCAGTATTTTGCACCTCTGGACTAAGCCGGAGATGGTAGCCAGGCAGTTTGATGGAATCAAAGTCAGAGGCATTTATTTGCTGGCAGGAACTGAAGAGGATGTGCAGTTTGCAGACATTACGTGAGAGGAAATTTTGGTTCATGCACATCTTAAAGTTGGATAGGCAGTGGAACAGTGTAGCAAAAGACCTGGGATCGATGGAGGTGGTGAAGAGGTAATGCTCGGTGTTACCAGCTAACAGGTGGAAGCTGTCCCCATGCTTTCAGATGATAATACTGAGGGGGTAGCATGTAAATGAGGTAGAGGTGGGGACCAAGGATGGAGCCCAGCAGTACACTAGAGGTACAGGAAAAAAGTCAAGAAACACAAAACTTTGATAATAGGATATTTTATTTTAATGGAGGAATTAGTTTTCTTGTGTTTCAGTAACAGACCAACTGCTTTATTTTCAGAAGCATTTGTCTTCATAGTTCTGCAAATCTGACAAAACAACACCACAAAGACTAAATTGTCTTGATGCATTAGATATTAAACAGTTTCTAATACACACAATGTCACAGGTTTGTTAACAATACCTATGAAGACATAACATGCTACATGTGAATAATTACACTGGGACACTTCATAACACCTAAACACAACACATTGGAACAGGCATACAATCCACACAACATAGTGGCAATAGCTCTACACCATTACAGATTAGAGTACACTGGATAAAATACTAAGGAAAAATTCAGTGGAATTCTTGCCAAAATATTTCCTGGACATCTGACAAAAAGAAAAAAAACACAGCTTTGCAGATACAAAGGACGTCATTTTGAATTAAAACCGGGGGGGTGGAGGAAGGAAACTCGTTAAATTACCTTACCTAGCCTCTCATCACCAGTATACTACAGCCAGTCCTTAGAACATGAAGGGGTGAAGTTCTTCCCATCATACTTCCTTTTTCACTGGAGTTAACTGAAGGAATTTCACACCTACCCCCTAAAATATCCATGACTTTATATGGCAATAGTTAAAGCTATCGTGCCCCACAGTTGTCACAATTTTTCAACTAATCGAAGTAGGAGCTATGTGAACACTACTTGTTAAAATAAAACAATCATCCATTATGAATATATTTACATTTTTACAGAGATGAATGTCAATAATTCTGATGTTATGTACTTATACTGATGAGTTCGACTCTTGCTATGTTTTTTCCAATACTGAGCCAGAGCTTGGAAGGAGGGGTCAGCAGTATATAAATTGCATGACCTCCACTGCAATACTTTTTTTTATATATATATGGTTAGACCAAATGGTATTAGGTTTCTAAAAAAGTATGCTGGTATATATTTTAAAGGGTGGGGAAAGAACATAACGTAAGAACATAAGAAATAGGAGCAGGCCAATCGGCCCCTCGATCCTACTCCACCATTCAATAAGATCATGGCTGATCTGATCCTAACCTCAAATCTACTATCACTCTACATCCCACCTGAACACATGTGATCGCCTGGGAGAGGCGAAAAACCAGATAAAAAAACCCAATGGCCAATTTGGGAGAAAAAATCTGGGAAATTCCTCTCCGCCCCATCTAGGCGATCGAAACTCGTCCAGGAGATCACTCTGTCCCTATATTTTCCACAGTACTTACCTTCTGTAAAAGGTGATCTCCACCCCAGCCAGGAACAGGAATAGAACCATCTCCTGAAATTTAACACATAATTAGAACACAAGAAGTAGGAGCAAAAGCAGGCTACCTGGGCCCGCTCCGCTACCCACAGGGCCATGACCGTTCCGAACCTAGACTCATGTCCAATTTCCTGCTCGCTCCCCATAACCCCTAATTCCCTTTACTTCTAAGAAACTGTGTATTTCTGTTTTAAATTTATTTAATGATGTAGCTTCCACAGCTTTCTGGGGCAGCAAATTCCACAGACCTACTACCCTCTGAGTGAAGAAGTTTCTCATCTCAGTTTTGAAAGAGCAGCCCCTTATTCTAAGATTATGCCCCCTAGTTCTAGTTTCACCCATCATTGGGAACATCCTCACCGCATCCACCCGATCAAGCCCCTTCACAATCTTATATGTTTCAATAAGATCGCCTCTCATTCTTCTGAACTCCAATGAGTAGAGTCCCAGTCTACTCAACCTCTCCTCATATGTCCACCCCCTCATCCCCGGGATTAACCGAGTGAACCTTCTTTGTACTGACTCGAGAGCAAGTATGTATTTTCTTAAACATGGACACCAAAACTGTATGCAGTATTCCAGGTGCGATCTCACCAATACCTTGTACAACTGCAACAATACCTCCCTGTTTGTATATTCTATCCCCCTAGCAATAAAAGCCAACATTCCATTGGCCTTCTTGATCACTTGCTGCACCTGCATACTAGCTTTTTGAGTTTTGTGCACCAGGACCCCCAGATCCCTTTGTACTACAGTACTTTCCAGTTTCTTGCCATTAAGATAATAACTTGCTCTATGATTTTTCCTGCCAAAGTGCATAACCTCACACTTTCCAGTATTGTATTCCATCTGCCAAATCTCTGCCCACTTAGCCTGTCTATGTCACTTTGCAGGTTTTTTATGTCCTCCTCACTCACTACTTTCCTTCCCATCTTTGTATCATCTGCAAACTTTGATATGTTACACTCAGTCCCCTCCTCCAAATCGTTAATATAGATTGTAAAGAGTTGGGGACCCAGCACTGACCCCTGCGGAACACCACTAGTTACTGATTGCCAGTCTGAGAACGAACCATTTATCCCAACTCTCTGCTTTCTGTTAGATAGCCAATCCTCCACCCATGCCAGAATATTACCCCCAATCCCGTGATTTTTTATCTTGAGCAATAATCTTTTGTGTGGCACCTTGTCAAATGCCTTTTGGAAGTCTAAATACACTACGTCCACTGGTTCCCCTTTATCCACCCTGTATGTTACTTCCTCAAAGAACTCGAGCAAATTTGTCAAACATGACTTCCCCTTCATAAAACCATGCTGACTTTGTCCTATTAAATTATGTTTATCCAAATGTCACGTTACTGTCTCCTTAATAATGGACTCTAAAATTTTACCAACCACAGATGTTAGGCTAACAGGTCTATAGTTTCCAGCCTTCTGCCTACTACCCTTTTTAAATAAGGGTGTTACATTAGCAGTTTTCCAATCTGCCGGGACCTTTGCTGACTCCAGGGAGTTTTGGAAATTTATTACCAATGCATCCGCAATCCGTACTGCCACTTCCCTCCAGACCCTAGTATGTAAGCCATCAGATCCAGGAGATTTATCCGCCTTGAGTCCCATTAATTTACCAAGTACCACTTCCTTAGTGATTTTAATCGTATTTAGCTCCTCCTCCCCCCCCCGCCCCCCCAGAGCCCCCTGTTTGTCTAGTGTTGGGATATTCTTAGTGTCCTCTACCGTAACGACTGATACAAAATAATTGTTCAGCGTTTTTGCCATCTCCATGTTTCCCACCATTAATTTCCCGGTCTCATCCTCTAAGGGACCAACATTTACTTTAGCCACCCTTTTTCTTTTTATATAACTATAGAAACTTTTGCTGTCTGTTTTTATATTTTTTACTAATTTACTTTCATAATCTATCTTCCCTTTCTTAATCAATCCTTTAGTTATTTTTTGCTGTCTTTTAAAGACTTCCCAATCTTCTATCCTCCCACTAGATTTGGCTACCTTATATGCCCTTGCTTTTGGTCGGATACTATCCTTAATTACTTTACTTAGCCACGGATGGCTATCTTTTCTTTTACACCCTTTTTTCCTCAGTGGAATATATATTTTTTGGAAGTTGTAAAATAACTCCTTAAATGTACACCACTGATCATGTACCGTCATACCCTTTGATCTATTTTCCCAGTCCACTCGAATCAATTCCGCTCTCATACCTTCATAGTCTCCTTTATTCAAGCTCAGCACGCTTGTTTGAGATCCAACCTTCTCACCCTCTAATTGAATATGGAATTCAACCATGTTATGGTCACTCATTCCAAGGGGATCCTTTACTAGGACATTTTTAATTAATGCTGTCTCATTACACAGGACCAAATCTAAGGTTGCTTGCCCCCTAGTCGGTTCAGTTACATACTGCTCAAGAAACCCATCCCTAATACACACAATGAACTCATCCTCAAGGCTGCCCTGCCCAATTTGATTTGTAAAGTTAATATGATAGTTAAAATCCCCCATAATTATAGCTGTTCCCTTATTACAAGCCTCAACTATTTCCTGATTAATACTCCGTCCAACAGAGTTGCAACTGTTCGGAGGCCTATAGACTACGCCCACTAGTGTTTTTGTCCCCTTATTATTCCTTATCTCCACCCAAACTGTTTCACTATCCTGATCCTTTGACCCAATATCATTTCTCTGTATTACAGTGATTCCTTCCTTTATTAACATAGCCACCCCACCTCCCCTTCCTTCCTGCCTGTCCTTCCTGATCGTTAAATAACCTGGTATGTTTAATTCCCAGTCATGGTCACCTTGCAGCCATGTTTCTGTAATGGCCACAAGATCATACCCATATGTAGTTATTTGTGCCGTTAACTCATCCATTTTGTTACGAATGCTACATGCATTCAGATAAAGAACTTTCAAATATGTTTTGTGACACTTAGTTCCTGCTTTTTCCCCTTTTACTACTTTACCTTTTACTCCATACCTTCTGTCCCTTCCTGACACACTCTGCTTTTTAATTCCCCCACTGCTACCTAAGTCTATGACCTTCTCCGTAGTCATTTTTATTATTTGCTCTCTAGAAACCTCCCCCCCCCCCCCCGACTAATTAGTTTAAAGGCCTCTCTACAGCCCTAGTTATATGATTCGCCAGGATTCTAGTCCCAGCACTGGCCAAGTGAAGTCCGTCCCAACGGAACAGCTCCCTCTTGTCCCAGTACTGGTGCCAGTGTCCCAAGAAGCAAAACCCATTTTTCCCACACCAATCTTGGAGCCACGCATTTAACGCTCAAATTTTATTTATCCAAGCCAAATTCGCTCGTGGCTCAGGTAATAATCCAGAGATTATTACCCTTGAGGTTCTGTTTTTTAATTTGACCCCTAGCTGTTCATACTCCTTTAAAAGAACCTCCTTCCTTGTCCTATCTATGTCGTTTGTACCAACATGGACCATGACAACTGGATCCTCCCCCTCCCACTCCAAGTTTCTTTCCAGCCCAGAAGACACATCCTTAACCCTGGCACCGGGCAGGCAACACAGCCTTAGGGACTCCCGCTCTTGACTGCAGAGAACCCTATCTATCCCCCTAACTACCACTACAACATTTGTTTTTACTCCCCCCACTTGAATGGCCCCCTGTTCCACGGTGCTGTGGCCAGGTTGCTCATCCTCCCTGCAGTCCCCGCTCCTGCCCTCACAGGGAGAAAGAATCTCGAAACTGTTTGACAAGAGCTAGGGCTGCGGCTCCTTCAACACTACCTCCTGGATCCCTGTACCTGCCTCACTCATAGTCACACCGTCCTGTCCCTGACCACGGACTACATCTGAATTAATTAACTTCATAGGTGTGACTACCTCCTGAAACATAGAGTCCAGGAACTTCTCCCCCTCCCTGATGTGTCGCAGTGTCTGAAGCTCGGTCTCAAGCACCTCAATACGGAGCCGGAGTTCCTCGAGCAGCAAACACTTGTCGCAGACGTATTCACCGTGAGCCTCAATGGGGTCCACCGACTCCCACATCTCGCAACAGTAACACATCACCTGCTCCATTCTATATAATTAATTACATTTCTTAATATTAGTTATGAAGACCCTGCCCGGATATAGATGATAATATCACACCACTATTCAATAGGACTTACCAACTTAAAGGTATAAAAGAGAAAGGAAGAGAACCTACCAACCAGCTGATCACCAACCTCCTCTTTGAATGCTGTCTGTGGGGCCTGTTTGGTTGATTCGTCTCGCAGCTCCGCTTCCGCAGTGCTGTCTAAGCCTGGGAGTAGGGAACAAAACAGAGCAAAAACACCCACTCACCTCCCACTTGCCCGAACTTTCCCACTTACCAAACTCTCACTCCACTCAATGCACTGCACTCTGTGCAGCCGCACTAGCCCCGCCCCTTTTATACCGGATTCTACTTCCGGTTTGAGCTCCCCAGCAGCTTAATTTACACTCAAAAAATAAACTCACTTCAAATAATTAACTTTTTAGCACACTAAAATTCACAAAATACACTTAAATGACTTTTTCTCCCACTTACCACACTCTCTCTCCACTCAAATGCCACAAAGAGACTGGATTTCTCAAGTCCAACCTCAAAGCGGGGAAAAAACATTCCCGACAACTGTGGGTCACCATGCTTCAAGTCAACTCAAAAAAAAAATCTGACCCAATGTCTTAACAACTTGTTCAAAACAAGTGCTGGAGCTTTATTAATTTGAAAGCCAGTTGCTAAAACCTCCAATAAAACAAGTTGTAGCAATTTCTCAATAGTACTGTATAGACATACTTCAGGAATGCAAGAGAAGATATTTAAAGTACTTCATCCTGATTACTGCATTTGTGTGCGACAGGTTGCAACTCACTGGATTACATACTATTGGCATTTGTAATAGGGTTTCTCCATTAGGTGCCCAAAGTATTTTTCTTATTTATTATCTTGTGTATGTGAAGCTTATCTAGCACAAATAATTGTGCATTAAATAAATTCTGCAATAAAAGTTAAAAATCAAATCTACCATTAATGGAATGTCTAATGTCTACTTTAAAAATAAAGTTTCATCTAAATTTGTAATTAAATGTTTGAAGAATTAGTTTAAATGAAAATTTCCCCACTTGGTAAATTGGGCCTTCGTAACAATTTGAACGGTGATCCCAGAATTTAGTCCAACACTAAAAATGATTTCTCACAGCACCAATGTAACTCACATTTTTGCTTTTGGGTTCAAAGCAGAATTCAAAATGATGTGCATACAAATTGCACTAAATAACAAAACGTTATAGCCTTTAGCTTTCTATTCTTGTACCCACTTGTCAAAAAATAACTAATTCAATCTATATTCTTAGGTTAAACAGTTGAGGATTTAATTTTTTTAAAATCTGTTTTCAAAACATCAGGACTAAATAACATAAAACAAATGACCAAATATAACAACTAAACAGATTAGGATAAGCACTAGTGAGCATGGAGGACAATAAGTCCCTATTGGCATAAAAACCTCTTGCAATAAGGACTTGCCTGCAATTTTCATTCTGAAAGTGAATATACAGAAACTGTAATAACTGAAGATACATAGCAATACCTGTACTGAGTTCATTTGTCAGTATACAGCATTTACATTTTGCAAGTTAAAATATTTTAAAACATAAAACACCTATTCATGCAAGGTGAATCCTCAAGTCAAGTAGCCGATTTCACTGAAGAAACAAGCTTGAAGCCCAAAAGCAGGATTAAAGGTTTTAGTTTAAGGTCAAGTCTGATGACACAGTATCACAAAACAAAACGCCATGTCACATTAAATGCAGTCATGTGTTTGTTTAAAATGTGTACATCACAACTAGAGAAAGCAGCTCATAGTGCATTATACTACTGAACCTCACTGACCAGCTTTAGGATATTTTATGAAACACTCACAATAACATGCACCTCATTCTAATATGTAAAGTGCCCGGCTTTTAAAGATTGCAAATGGGGACGGAATGTATTTATTTTATGAAGTATATGTTATGGAGCCAGACACATGAATTAACTTGTACCTCTGTGCCGTATATCCTTTTTCTGTGCTGTATATCCTATGTAAACTTTGGGGAGAGATTTTAATCCTACCCATCTAGCATATATCAGACAGGTAAGCAGTTAAAATCCACCAGGTGACTTACCAACCAGGAATCCGCCATTTCCGATTTATACCGGCTAGCTGGTCAGGTGGCTAAGCTGCTCACCCGAGGCCGACTGTTTCCTTCTTTAAAAATGCAGGTTAGGGCCCGATGACATTATTGGGCCCAGACTACAATCTTAACTCAAGCCTGAGCAGGGAAGCCGCTGTGGCTTTCCTGCCGGGGCGAAGGCCTATCAGAAGAGGATTGGAAACAAAGAGTCCATTCAAGGTAAGTTTGTTTACTTTCCTTGCTCTTCCGGGCCCCACAAGGGAAGTTTATGCCTCCCTTGTCCCGGACTCCCTCCAGAAACCCCTTCTCCACATTTAACAGATGCTGGCTGGCGTCCTGATTTTCCGCAGGCCAGCAACCACTTCCCATCTGTTCCAGGCAGGAATTTGTCTGGTGGCGTGATTAATGAGGCCTCATTCTGCCGCACGTGGGTGGGAAATTAACTCGGGATACCCACTGCAAATTAAAATCCACCCCTTTTCCTTACTTTCAATTTCTTTTCTCTTCTCCTGAAGGCATTGATATTTTAGAAACATGGAAAAATAGGAGCAGGAGTAGGCCATTTGGCCCTTCGAGCCTGCTCCGCCATTCAATATGATCATGGCTTATCCTCTATCTCGATACCATATTGCCGCTCTCTCCCCATACCTTGATGCTTTTTGTGTCTAGAAATCTATCTGTCTCCTTCTTAAATAAAATCAGTGACTTGGCCTCCACAGCCTTCTGTGGTAGAGAATTCCACAGATTCACCACCCTCTGACTGAAGACATTTCTCCTCATCTCAGTCCTAAATGTCCTAGCCCGTATCCCGAGTCTGTGACCCCTCGTTCTAGAACCCCCAGCCAAGGGAAACATCCTCCCTGCATCCAGTCTGTCTAGCCCTGTCAGAATTTTATACGTTTCAATGAGATCCCCTCTCATTCTTCTAAACTTTAATGAATACAGGCCTAGTCGACCCAATCTCTCCTCATATGACAGTCCTGCCATCCCAGGAATCAATCTGGTGAACCTTCACTGCACTCCCTCTATGGCAAGTATATCCTTTCTTAGGTAAGGAGACCAAAACTGCACACAGTACTCCAGGTGCAGGCTCAATGTAGGGGTTTCGCAAAATTCCCCTAATTTTCCTGAAGATAAAAGAAACATTGGTCCACATCGTGGATGAAGATTTATGTGTTTTGAATTGCCTCTGGGCCAGAGCAATGTTTTAAAGCATACTCAGAACCACGAAAGACTGCTGAGCTGGGCTGAGCTGGACTACAACGGAATCAAGGAAATTCGTGGAAATATTCACACACATTGAGACAGTACATCTTGATTAAAAGTTGTGCCTTTGAGCCCAGTCAATCTCACAGGTTTTAAAATGGCCATCAGCAAAAAGCATGGCAAAAGCAGCTAGGCAGCTTGTAATGTGTCTGTGTGAAAGACCTGTCAATCAAACCAGGGAGGTCAGGAGTTGCCCACTTGACCCGAGGCCGCAGAGACAGTTTATTATGGCTGGCTATGTTTAAACAAGCAATTCAGCAACCAATCACAGTCAGCTAGGCAGCTTGTATTGTGTCTGTGTGAAAGACCTGTCAATCAAACCAGGGAGGTCAGGAGTTGCCCACTTGACCCAAGGCCTATTATGGCTGGCTATGTTTAAACAAGCAATTCAGCAACCAATCACAGTCCTTTTGTTTGTGTACTGGAATTTTAGGTGGGAATTTTCCAGACAGAACGGCAGCAGCACACAGGTATAAAGATAGCTGCTGAGAAGCTCTCTTTCTTTTTTTACTTCGCTGGACCACAGGTGAGCAGGGTGTTCTGACTCCTCAACAAGACAACCTAGCAAGGAGTTTGGGGTGGTGATTTAAGGGAATTGCTAAGATTGTTTAAATAACATTGTAATCATTGTATCCCTCGTTTTCGCCATCTGTAACCCCCCCCCCTTCTGTTATACACTTTTACTGCATTTACTGTGTTCGTGTGGTATAGTTTATATTTGATTATGGTTTCTTTAGTTTAATAAATTTTGCTCACATCCAAACCAATTGTCCGTTTTAATATCATTAATTATAAGTCCTCCATCCAGAACTGAAAGGTGGGGTAGCGATTGGTTTACAGTGCAGCAGGCAAAAAGACTGCTGGCCAGGTATGTTACCATAAACCAGTTAATAGATGCCCCCTACATCACCAAGGCCCTGTGTAAGTGTAGTAAGACATCCTTGCTCCTGTACTAAAATCCTCTTCCATTGAAGGCCAACATACCATTTGCCTTCCTAACTGCTTGCTGCACCTGCATGTTTGCTTTCAGTGACTGGTGTACAAGGACACCCAGGTCCCTTTGTACATCAGCATTTCCCAATCTATTACCATTTAAATAATACTCCGCCTTTCTGTTTTTCCTACCAAAGTGGATAACTTCACATTTATCCACGTTATACTGCATCTGCCATGTACTTGCCCGTTCACTCAACTTGTCTAAATCACCTTGAAGCCTCTTTGCATCCTCCTCACAACTCACAATCCCACCTAGTTTTGTGTAGTCAGCAAACTCAGAAATATTACATTTGGCTCCCTCATTCAAATCATTGATATATATTGTGAATAGCTGGAGCCCAAGCACTGATCCCTGCGGTACCCCACTAGTCACCGCCTGCCACCCCGAAAAAGACCCATTTATTCCTATTCTCTGTTTTCTGTCTGTTAACCAATTTTCAATCCATGCCAGTATATTATCCCATATGTGCTTTAATTTTGCACACTAACCTCTTATGTGGGACTTTATCAAAGGACTTTATTATGTTGGGATACACTGGAGCCCTCCAGTACTTAAGCCACAACCATCACTCGTGTGTGAAACTTGACAATGAATGCTGGCATGTTATTTGACCATGGTGGTGGGCAAGTCCAATGTCCACACTTTCTGTGGGATTTTAAAAAAATTCATTCACAGGTGTGGGCATCGCTGGCAAGGCCAGCATTTATCATCCATCCCTAATTGTCCTTGAAAAGCTGGTGCTGAGCCGCCTTCTTGAACTGCTGCAGTCCGTGAGGTGAAGGTACTCCCACAGTGCTGTTAGGGAGGGAGTTCCAGGATTTTGACCCAGCGATGATGAAGAAACGCCGATATACTTCCAAGTCAGGATGGTGTGCGACCTGGAGGGGGTGGTGTTCCCATGCGCCTGCTGCCCTTGTCCTTCTAGGTGGTAGGGGTCACTGGATAACAATCAGGAACACAGCCTTGGCCAATTTTTCTCTCCCTAATCTAGGGGCACTGCAACATTTGTGCTGCTGCCCCAACTGGGATCGAGTAAATCAGCACAGACTGGGGATCAAATCCAGGACTTCATGGCCTGAGTGGCTCAGCTGCTCACTGAATAAACATGCTGAGATAGCCATCTTGTTTCAAACTCTCATCATTCGATTTTGTATAAGAAATGATTGCTGTTGTGAGCTTGAAAGAAGACGGACAAATTAAAAAAGAGATGGCAGCAAAAAATAAGGTGGTTATACACCAATATCCAGTAAAGTCTAATTTAATTAGCGATTCTTCTCACCTGCGGTTTCCAAGTTTTATCTTTATTGGCACCTTTCTTGCTACTCTATTTGAATTGATGCTGCTATGGCAAGGGCTTCTGAACTTTCCTATCCTGCCCCTCCTAAACTCAATACATGATAGTTCACATGCTCTTCTTCCTCCCTGCACTGAAATTAAAACTCACTACACCAACTCCTGCTCTAACTCATTCTATCCCAAAACCTCGACTCTGGAATTCTTTACCTTCCTCGCTCTTCCCTTCCTCCAACAACTTACAGGCTTTCAAATCCAGTTTGGTATCACCAATTTACCTTCTCTGTCCAATCTTGTTTCTGTTGTGCAAAAAAAAGGGCTTTGCAGGAGTTGAAGTTTCTCAATAGAAAAGTTGAGTCAATGCAACAGTCCAAGAGTATCTCAGAGAAAATGAATTATACGCACCAATGTTCCCTCTTATTTCCCGCCCCCCCCCCCCCCCCGTGCGCGGTCCCTGTAATTGGCTACATGGCCCATTCAAATGTTCTCGCAACGCGGTTTCTTCCATTTAAAAGCCAGTGAGTGGCCTGCGCGGGACCTCCAGACCAGCTTAGTGGGAACGTTGCACGCCACCCTATATTTTGCACCTGCATTAGATCAATAATTCCTGAACTCTTTCAATAGATGAAACAATTAACAAACCTAAACTCTCACATCACAATGAATACAGACCTAGGTTCACGAAACGCATTTTACTTAAAACACACTAATTGAAAATCTGAAACAATATAACCTGTGTACGTTTCACAACTTGCCAGTACTTACTGCTTCGCTGTAAGCTTCACCATTTTGTTCCTCATGAGCTTCAAGCAATTTCTATCCAAAAAAAAAGTCAATTATAAATGCAGATGTGAGTGTACAATGGGGTTATTATCCAACTGTTGTCACACCAGCCATGCTGAACAAAGTGACCACGCAGAGGTAGAGACAAAAACATAACAAAAGGGGCTATCTGGGGCAGATCTGGGGTTTGGAGAGTAGGCCATACCACATGCCAAAAAAAACTGTTGTGAGGGAAAGAATGCATCCCCTTATTACCCCCTATGGCTCTGTCTATGTTCCGAGGATAGATATTCAATTAGGAACCTTATCAAATAATTTGTAACTGATATTTTTAATTCTGCCTCTTTCTGTTGATATGATATGATTATTTATTCTGGTTTATTCTTGAACTATTCTTTTTTTTAATACTTATTGGGGCCAAGCCTTTCCCTGAACCTTGAAACTGGACTGCAAGATTTACCGCCACAGGTACTCCGATCCTGACCCTGAGAAGCGCCAGTGGTCCCTGTGTCCTTGGTACTGCCCAAGACCAGAACTCAAGTCCCCAGCACTGCCACTTGCATTCTATATAATTTATTCTATTACACTGGCATGCAAGTTAAAATGTTCAGACTTTTAATTCAAAGTTTATTTCAGTAAAGAATTGTGGCTGTTGTCTTCAAATAGGCAAGAGATTTATGAGGAAAGGAGGAAGATATAAAGAGAATGATGGACAGCAGGAAGTGATGTATTGTAACAGCTATTTGTACAACCACATGCAAATGATAATGACGCATTTTGCCATGAAAATAAGCTTTTATACAGTATCTGGGATTAACAGGCTAGAGATATTCATATTCCTACAACTAACTGAACTAAAAATCTTCCCCCCCCCCCCCCATTTGAAGATTAAGAGATTGTAAGTAACAAGGAATTTAACTTTAAATTGTGGTGGAAATTCAGCTTTTAATGAGAAGAGTATTCTGGAGATTCATGCTCTCAGTCCTGATGGCCACTGATGTTCAATGATTAGATTTCTTGGTTCCTTTGAGAATTTTCCACTGCTGCCAGCATTTAATTAGCTATTTGAAAAGCAAACTTTTTCAAAAAACTATATGCCTCTGTTATACAATGGCCCGTATTTTCCGATGGCTGCGGGTGTGTACACACCCGTAGGGACATCGGAAATGCCGGTTTCAGGCGTGCGAAGCGCATGCGCTGAAAACCAGCATTTTCGATCTGTCAAGAATCCTCTTGACAGATCGGACGCCTAACCTGGAGAAGGGCCTCTGAAATCACTCAAAAATCTTATGTAAGGCCTGCTTTTACCATCATAAGAATTAAAAAAAGTAAAAAATATATTTTTCCCCACTCATTTATAAGTTAAAAAATACTTTAAAAAAAAGTAAGTTTATTTTTAGCCCGTAAAAAAAATTCTCAAAAAATTAATTTTTGTTTAAAATATTTAATTTAATGTAATTTTAACTCATTTTAAAAACATGATGGTTTTTTAAAAATTTATTTAATGTTTTAGTGTCTTTCAGTGATCCCCATTCATACTTTTGACGATAGCAAAATACTGCAGATGTTGGAAATCCGAAATAACAACAGAAAATGCTGGAAAAACTCAGCAAGTCAGGCAACATCCGTGGAGAGAAATTTGAGTTGACGTTTCGGGTTTGACCCTTCTTCAAAACTGGAGAGAAAAGGAACTAGATCGAAGGCAGGGCTGCGATCGGACAAAAGAATAAAAGAACCAAAAGAAGTAAAAGAGATTAGAAGCTAGACGAGATGGTAATAGGCTGTGATTAGGTGTAAAGTGTACTGGCAGGGCAAAAGATAGCTGCCAGGTGTGAGAGAGGCATGTCTGTCAAAAGTACGAAGGGGGATTCCCTTCTTTCATTGGCTCGCCTGGCCCACGTGATCCCAGGGATGCTTGCGAACTGCCTGCGTCCCTGGGATACGTGGGTCCTGCGCATTTCGACTGTGGAGAGGCCCAGCATCGGAAGTGTCCGGACCTCAGGAGCCCTCCGGTAAGGACGTAGATTTTTTCCCCGATAGAAGGCATCCGCACGCAGGAAGCCTTCTATCGGAAATTACGGGCCAATATCTATTCATCTTACCAGATTGCAGTCCCTTTTTTGAGAGACCAACAGTGCAATGATTCTCAAGCATTACCTTTAAAAGTTTGCATTCCCGTGAGTCTGAAAATGCTGGAAACATTTCTTCATACTTTTCCAGAGCAAGCTGTGAGGAAGCAATAATTTAATTTCATTACATACTTATTAAAAGTGCAAAATCAAAATGACGGGAAAAAATAAAATATTTAACTTATTTTTACATATTAATACTTATGTTCATAAGCATTTCCAAGTACACTTAGCAAGATATTCCTGTACACAGAAAATGCTAGCATCCCCATCATGAGTATCTAATACAGAGAGACGCCTCCAATCTGATCACACATAAGTTACATCCCCTTACAAAGACATGGAAACAGTACATTGATGCTATATTATTCTCTCTCTCTCCCTGCCTTTCATAAGATGTAACCCTGGGGGGTGGGGAATGAAGGGTGGTGTGTTCCACCCAATTTTATTTTGGCATGGGTTTTGTCTCCCGCTTTCCCCTACTACAAATAGTCCCTCCCCACCCACCACAATTTTTTTTTATGTGGTTACATCTTGGCCCAAGTTCCAAACTCACTGTCCCAGTCCCAGGAAGACTTGTACATTCTGTACAGCAACCACCATCCATGTCCTCTGCAAAAGGTGAATCAGTCAGAGACAGGCCTGTTACCCACCTCTACCAACAACACTCCAGGTGCAGTATTTTCAGTAATCGCTAATGTTCCCTTAGATACAATAGCCTAGATTTGCCAGTATTATTTTAATTCTGCTAGTAACCCAAATAATGCCAGTAAGAAAATCTAGGCTAATATTTCTAAACATGGCCGTCACTGCAATGGTTTTCTTTCCCCCCACCTTCCTAAAATTCTTTGATGAGTTTTTGTACCCCAGATGAAGGATGTTAGTGGTGTGCAAATGTAAAACTAATTTCTATTTCACCCCAAAAGTGTGCTGTAAACCCATCCCCAGAACTGCACCACTTCCTGCACCAGTGTGACATTTCCATCATTCTAACCAGCCATTTTTCTGCTCTCACCAAGTCAGATTGCCGGGGCAGTTTTATTCTGTGGCCCTAGGTAAACTGGGTTTAGATTGTTCAAACGAATTTCATTTAGGGACCTTAAAACCAGCAGAAATAAACCTTCATCTCATCAGTCTGAGCTCGATTCGACACAAGTCCTACTGTGCACCCAGTCCCCAAAGCACTGAAGCTTAAGAATGAAGTTGCACTCACCTTAGCATTCAGCTCATCAACAATAAAATGGCACAGTGCTGCTTTGAAGAAATATTCCTTTGCACTATATTTCAGCAATGGATTGTCCATGGTATTGATCCCAACCTGCAGGACAAAAAGCACTCCAATACACAGATGACTAGACATAAGCGGATAAGCATATAAAACAGAACACCTGGAATATCACAGAATCACAGAAACCTCACAGTGCAGATAGAGGCCATTTCGGCCCATCGAGCCTGCACCGACACATATCCCACCCGATCCCCGTAACCCCTACACCAACACATATCCCACCCTATCCCCGTAACCCCACATATTTAATCCCCCTAACACTAAGGGTCAATTTTTATCATAGCCAATCAACCTAACCCGCACATCTTTGGACTGTGGGAGGAAACCGGAGCACCCGGAGAAAACCCACGCAAACACGGGGAGAATGTGCAAACTCCACACAGACAGTCACCCGAGGCCGGATTCGAACCCGGGTCCCTGGCGCTGTGAGGCAACAGTGCTAACCACTATGCCATTTCCATGGATTCTCTCCCAATCGGCCACTATAACTTCGGCAGAAACCCTGGAGAAATGGTGTAAATGACTATCTTTTCCAATCTACTACTGAAGTTAGGAAAATGGTCGGGAGAACCTCGATAGAATTTCTGCGGCAAGACATTTAAAACAGAACTGAATAACAATACATAGAAATATAGAAGATAGGAGCAGGAGTAGGCCATTCGGCCCCTCGAGCCTGCTCCGCCATTCAATAAGATCATGGCTGATCATCCAAATTCTTCCTTGAACAGAGGCCCGATCAGTCCCCATTCACCACCACCCTCCTCCGCCTGGCTGAACTTGTTCTCACATTGAACAACTTCTCCTTTAACTCCACTCATTTCCTCCAAATCAAAGGTGTTGCCATGGGTACCCGCATGGGTCCTAGCTATGCCTGCCTTTTCGTGGGCTATGTGGAACAATCTTTGTTCCAGTCCTACTTGGGTCCCCTCCTGTGGTGTATGTGCCTTTAAGAGCCCCAGGTGTGCGTAATGCCGGTAATTGCCACTTGGGCTATATAAGCCTGTGTATTGTGTATATCCTTTAGAACCCCCCCCCCCACACTTGCTTAGTAAATACCTATGAACCAACTCCTGTCTTCAGTGTCTTTATCTACACACGGACACTACAGTGGCGACGAAGTGGAAACGGACTTACTTGCAATTCGGCAGCACCTCAAGGACAGCGTCCATAAGACTCAAGGAAGTAAGAGAAACTGTGGTTTCACCAGCTGGCCAAGCTGGTGGCAGGTACTGCGCTAATCCTTCCTGGGCGTCAGGCTGGGGCTCCAGCGACGGCCTCTACAGCTGGGACAGGCAGCGACATCGGAGGCAAGCAATAACGGACTGGGGGGTGCACTCGGGAGACGGCCGGCGCGGCAAGCAGGTCAGCATTTAGACCTCCGTCAGAAACGAGTCTCCAACAGTGAATAAATGGAAACCACAGTAAAACACCGTTGTTATCGGTAGCAGCGGTGGGAAAGCGTGGGAAGCGCCATATCTTGCTACAGAAAAAAAAAAGTGCGGGAAGCGCCATATCTTTTCTTTGAAATGCCTAAGTCTGGCAATATTGATGCTTCTGATAGCGAATCAGAGCCTAACTTTGGCAATATTGATGTTTTTGATAACAAGATAGAGGATTGGACCACATATGTAGAAAGAGTGGAGGTGTTTTGCACCGCAAATGGAATAGAAGATGAAAAAAAAGCTTCAGTGCTTCTGGATCTAATGGGCGCAGAAACATGCAAGCTGTTACGCAACTTAATCACTCCAGCCGAACCGATGGACAAGAATTTTGAGGAGATTGTTGATACCCTACACTGCCAATTCGAGGCAGGACTGGCAGATTCTCTGCAAGACAAATTCATCTGCGATCCCCCAAGTGTAGAAACACAAAAAGAGGTATCTTCTGGGAAAGATTTAACACTGGACAAGGCTTTCAGTGCAATACGAGCGGCAAAGATACAGCAAAGGCCACAGGACTTCGGCACCCATGAAATGACACGGGGTTTCGAGAGATGTTATCGCTGCGGCAGATCCAACCATGACCAGAGGAATTGCTGGTTCAAAGAAAAAGCATGCAGACGATGCGGAAAGTTAGGACACATTCCACGTGTATGCCGATCTGAAAATAAAAAATCCACTAACGGGAAAAGAATCAATAAGGAAAAGCAGAGGAAGGTACAAATGATGACGGACAGTAGCTCCAAAGACCAGAAGAGCGATAGCGACTCCGGGAACAAGAGACTAAGCTCTCTCAAATTACATAATGTAATTGCCAATGAAGATTACCAGACCATTTGGGTTACCCTCATAATAGCAGGGTCCCCAGTTAAAATGGAGCTAGATACAGGATCAGCTCTAACCGTAATAAATCGACGAGATTACGAGAGGCTATTTTCGCATATACCTCTAAAAGACACATCCATTATCTTAAAAACATATACGGGGCAGAAAGTATACCCCAAAGGAAAAATAAAGGTGCCTGTGGTATACAACGGCAAAGAAATACAAAAGTTGTATTTATACATTCTACAAGATGGTGGTCCACCGTTGTTGGGACGTGAATGGATAAGGAAGATACGTTTAGACTGGCACTCCATTCAGGCACTGACGGTGACCAGTAAGGAAAAAAACAATGATGACATCATACCTGAACGATTAAAAGACATCTTGGCCAACGCCAAAGAAGTGTTTCAAGAGAAACTAGGAACCTTGAAAGGCATCACCGCCTCAATAAAAGTGGACGATGCAGCAATTCCAAAATTTTTTAAGGCAAGACCGGTACCATACGCAATACGTCCGGCAGTCGAGGCGGAGCTGGAGAATTTGGAAAAGGCAGGCGTATTATCCAAAGTAGATTGGAGCGAATGGGCAACACCCATCGTTCCAGTCATGAAAAAAGCATTGAAAAATGGCTCTGAGGAACAGAGAAAAATTCGCATCTGTGGGGACTTTAAGGTGACTGTAAACCCGGTCCTTCACACGGTACAGTATCCTCTTCCGAGGATAGAAGATATTTTCGCCTCACTATCCGGAGGGAAACGTTTCACAAAAATTGACTTGGCACAGGCATATCTACAGATGGAGGTTGAGGAGACCTCTAAAAAGTATCTCACAATAAACACACACAAAGGCCTGTACCAGTACAATCGACTGGTTTTTGGAGTAGCATCAGCTCCAGCTATCTGGCAAAGAGCTATGGAGCAAGTCCTGCAAGGGATTCCGGGGACTCAATGCTACCTAGACGACATCCTTATAACAGGAGAAAACGACAACGAGCACCTTGCCAATTTGGAGCAGGTGCTCACTAGGCTGAAAGAACGGGGCCTACGAGCAAATCGCCCCAAGTGCAAATTTTTCCAAAATCAGATATCATATTGTGGCCACATAATTAATAAGGAAGGGTTACATAAGTCACCTGAAAAAATTGAAGCAGTTATAAAAGCCCCAGCACCTGAAAATGTTTCACAATTAAGGTCATTCCTGGGATTAATAAATTACTATCATAAATTTTTACCGAACTTATCAACTATTCTACACCCTCTTAATGATCTTCTACAGACAGGAGTGATTTGGAAATGGAACGAAGACTGTAAACGTGCCTTCCATAAATGTAAAGACTTAATCACATCCGAGAAAGTTTTGGCTCATTACAACCCATCACTACCAATCAGACTGGCGTGCGATGCATCCCCTTACGGCATAGGAGCGGTATTGTCCCATAGATTTCCTGATGGCTCGGAACGGCCAATAGCTTTTGCGTCACGCTCATTGAACTCAGCTGAGCGTAACTATGCCCAGATAGACAGGGAAGCACTCAGCCTGGTATGGGGAGTGAAGAAATTCAACCATTACCTACACGGACAAAAATTTACCTTGCTGACTGACCATCAACCCCTCATCTCCATATGCAACCCTAAAAAAGGTGTCCCCATTATGACGGCACAAAGACTACAGAGGTGGTCCCTTTTTCTAGGGGCACACCAATACAACATTGAATACAAAGGGTCAAAACAGCATGGGAATGCTGACGGTTTATCGCGCCTACCATTGCCAACGATAGAAGAGGCACCTACAGTAGACCCAGTAGAGATATTCCACTCTACCATAGTGGAATGTCTACCGGTGACAAATTCTGCCATTGAAAGGGAGACAAGAAATGACCCTACTCTCTCATGGGTCTACGATTTAACAGTGAAGGGATGGCCAGCACATGGCGAACCACTGTTGCCAGCATTCTCGCAAAGAAGAGAACAGCTGTCAGTGTGCCGAGGAACCTTGATGTGTGGATCCAGAGTGGTGATTCCACCCAAACTCCAGGATAAAGTGCTAAAGGAGCTTCATGAGGGGCATCTGGGTGGAGTGAAAATGAAGAACCTAGCTAGGGCGTTTGTATGGTGGCCAGGTATCGATGGAGTCTTCGAAGACATGACCAAGAGCTGCCTAGGATGCCAGAAGGTCCAAAATGCTCCACCACAGGCCCCTCTACATCCATGGGAGTGGCCCTCATCTCCCTGGCAAAGGGTGCACATCGACTTTGCTGGTCCATTTATGGACTCAATGTTCTTAATCGCAGTTGATGCACACTCCAAGTGGCCGGAGGTAATAAAGATGTCCTCCACCACCACGGAAAAAACCATCACAGTATTAAGGACCATATTTGCCAAGAATGGGCTGCCGGAACAGATATGTTCTGATAATGGACCGCAATTTGTGTCCGAAGAATTCAGAAAGTTCTTAAAGAACAATGGGGTAAAGCACTACACGTCCGCCCCATACCATCCCGCCACCAATGGATTGGCTGAAAGGTTTGTCCAGACCTTCAAGAAGGCCATAAAGGCCATGGGTAATGAAGACATAAAACTTCAGCACAAGGTGGATAACTTCTTATTTGCATATAGGAATTCCACACATATGGTTACCAACCAAACTCCCGCCATGATGTTCTACAATAGAAACCTAAGATGCCGGCTGGATTTGGTCAAGCCCAACATCCGAAGGGACGTGGAGAACCGGCAGTTTCAGGGCATGAATGAAAGGCCAACTAGGGCCTTCCAGATAGGCCAACCGGTTTTGGCCCGGGACTACCGTACCGAGAAATGGCAGCCTGGAACTATCTGTACATGACTAGGACCACTGATGTATACCGTGGACATCGGAGAAAGCATAATAAGGCGCCATGCTGACCAAATCATCAAGTCATCCGAAAAGGGACAACCTACACCACCACTCTATACATCTAACGATGAAGTAGAGATACCCATATCTACCTCCGATCCGGTGATACTGGAACCCGATGAACCCGACACTGGCCTTCAAGCCGAATCAGCCTTGTCAGAAGAACCTACTACACCACCAGAAACTACTACACCCCCGAGGCGTTATCCAGACCGAGTCAGGAAGCCTCCTGAGAGACTAACTTATAATTAATTAATACAGCAATGTATATTATTTTGCATATAAACATATGATTAATAATTACTTAAAATATGATGTACTAGTTAGCTAGAAGGGGAGGAATTGTGGTGTATGTGCCTTTAAGAGCCCCAGGTGTGCGTAATGCCGGTAATTGCCACTTGGGCTATATAAGCCTGTGTATTGTGTATATCCTTTAGAACCCCCCCCCCAGACTTGCTTAGTAAATACCTATGAACCAACTCCTGTCTTCAGTGTCTTTATCTACACACGGACACTACACCTCCCTCACCTCTTTTTCCGATACATTGATGACTGTATCGGTGCCGTTTCCTGCTCTCGTCCCGAACTTGACAATTTCATTCACTTTGCCTCCAATTTCCACCCTTCCCTCACCTTCACATGGTCCATCTCTGACTCTTCCCTTCCCTTCCTCGACTTCTCCGTCTCCATCTCTGGGGATAGGTTATCGACCAATATTCACTACAAGCCCACTGACTCCCACAGCTACCTGGACTACACTTCCTCCCACCCTGCTTCCTGTAAGGACTCTATTCCATTCTCCCAGTTTCTCCGTCTCTGCCGTATCTGCTCCGACGATGCCACCTTCCACACCAGTGCTTCAGACATGTCTTCCTTTTTCCGCAACCGAGGATTCCCCTCTACTGTGGTTGACGCTGCCCTCGACCGTGTCAGTTCTATCCCCCGCACTTCTGCCCTCACCCCTGCCCCTCCCTCCCGGAACCACGATAGGGTTCCCCTTGTCCTCACATTTCACCCCACCAGCCTCCACATTCAACGGATCATCCTCCGGCATTTCCGCTACCTCCAAAGTGATCCCACCACCAAACGTATCTTCCCCTCCCCTCCCCTTTCAGCATTCCGCAGGGACCGCTCCCTCCGAGACACCCTAGTCCACTCCTCTATCACCCCAAACAGCCCTTCCCCTTCGCCTGGCACCTTCCCGTGCAAGCGGAGGAGATGTAACACCTGCCCCTATACCTCCCCCCTTCCCACTGTCCAGGGCCCCAAACACCCCTTCCAGGTGAAACAGCGATTTACTTGTACTTCTCGCAATCTAGTATACTGTATTCGCTGCTCACGATGCAGTCTCCTCTACACTGGGGAGACCAAACGCAGATTGGGTGACCGCTTTGCGGAACACCTCCGTTCAGTCCGTAAGGGTGACCCCGAGCTTCCGGTCGCCTGTCATTTTAATTCACCGCTCCATTCCCACTCGGACCTCACCGCCCTTGGCCTCTTGTACTGTTCCACGGAAGCTCAACGTAAACTCGAGGAACAGCACCTCATCTTCCGATTAGGCACTCTGCAGCCTTCTGGACTCAATATCGAGTTCAACAATTTCAGATCATAACCTCGGCCCTTATTTCATATTTTCTTGTAATTTTTCCACTCCTTTCCCCCCCCCCCACCTTTCCTTTTGTTTCTCTCTCACACCTGGCAGCTATCTCTTGCCCTGCCAGTACACTTTACACCTAATCTCAGCCTATTACCATCTCGTCTAGCTTCTAATACCTTTTATTGTCTCTTTTACTTCTTTTGTTTCTTTTATCCGATCGCAGCCCTGCCTCTGATCTATCTTTTCTTTCCAGTTTTGAAGAAGGGTTCGACCCGAAACGTCAACTCAAATTTCTCTCCACGGATGTTGCCTGACCTGCTGAGTTTTTCCAGCATTTGCTATTGTTATTCCAAATTCAGTACCCTGTTCCTGCCTTCTCTCCATATCCCTTGATCCCTTTAGCCTTAAGAAATATATCCAACTCCTTCTTGAATATATTTAATGAATTGGCCTCTACTGCCTTCTTTGGCAGAGAATTCCACAGGTTCACCACTCTCTGGGTGAAGAAATTCCTCCTCATCTCTGTCCTAAATGGCTTACCCCTTATCCTTAGACTGTGACCCCTGGTTCTGGACTCCCCGACCATCGGGAACATCCTTCCAGCATCTAGTCTGTCTAGTCCTGTTAGAATTTTATAAGTTTCAATGAGATTCCCCTCTCATTCTTCGAAACTCCAGTGAGTACAAGCCCAATCGACCCAATCTCTCCTCATACGTCATTCCTGCCATCCCAGGTATCAGCCTGGTGAATGTTCGCTGTACTCCTTCCATGGCAAAAACATCCTTCCTCAGATAAGGCGACCAAAACTGCACACAATACTCAAAACGTGGTCTCACCAAGGCCCTGTACAACTGCAGCAAGACAGTACTCAAACCCTCTCGCTACGAAAGCCAACATACCATTTGCCTTCTTAACCGCCTGCTGCACCTGCATGCTTACTTTCAGCGACTGGTGCACAAGGACGCCCAGGTCTCGTTGCACTTCCCCTTCTCCCAATCTATTGCCATTCAGATCATAATCTGCCTTCCTGTTTTTGACACCAAAGTGGATAACCTCGCATTTATCCACATTATATTGCATCTGCCATGCTTCTGCCCAATCACCCAACCCGTCCAAATCATACTGGAGTTTCTCGGCATCCTCCTCACAGCACACACGCCCACCCAGCTTTGTGTCGTCTGCAAACTTGGAGATATTACATCTAGTTCCCTCGTCCAGATCATTAATATATATTGTGAATAGCTGGGGTCCAAGGACCGATCCCTGCGGTACCCCACTAGTCACTGCCTGTCACTCGGAAAAAGACCCGTTTATTCCAACTCTTTGCTTTCTGTCTGCCAACCAGTTCTCTATCCAAGTCAATACCTTGCCCCCAATCCCATGTGCCTTAATTTTACACGCTAATCTCTTATGCGGGACCTTATCGAAAGCCTTTTGAAAATCCAAATACACCACATCCACTGGTTCTCCCTTATCTATTTTACCAGTTACATCCACAAAAAATTCCAATAGATTAGTCAAGCACGATTTACCTTTTGTAAATCCATGCTGACTTTGTCTGATGCGGTCACTTTGTTCCAAGTGCTCTGCTATTACGTCCTTTATAATGGACTCCAGCATTTTCCCCACTACCGATGTCAGGCTTACCGGTCTGTAATTCCCCGTTTTCTCTCTACCACCCTTTCTGAACAGTGGAGTAACATTAGCTACCTGCCAATCCATGGATACTGTTCCAGAGTCTATCGAATTTTGGAAGATGACCAGCAATGCATCTACTATTTCTACAGCCACTTCCTTTAGTACCCTAGGATGTAGATGATCAGGCCCTGGGGATTTATCGGCCCTCAATCCCATCAATTTCCCTACAAATACTGATTTCTATCAGTTCCTCCATTTCATTAGACCCTATGTTCCCCGACATCTTTGGGAGGTTATTTGTGTCCTCCTTTGTGAAGACAGAACCAAAGTATGTATTTAATTGGTCTGCCATTTCTTTGTTCCCCATTATAAATTCCCCTGATTCTGACTGCAAGGGACCTACGTTTGACTTCACCAATCTTTTTCTCTTCACATAAAGCTTTTACAATCAGTTTTTATGTTCCCTGCAAGCTTACTCTCATACTGTATTTTCCCCCTCTTAATTAATACCTTTGTCCTCCTTTGTTGGATCCTAAACGGCTCCCAATCCTCAGGTTTACTGCTTTTTCTGTCCAATTTATATGTCCTCTCCTTGGATCTTATGCTATCCCTAATTTCCCTTGTTTGCCACGGTTGAGTCACCTTTTTGTTTTATTTTTATGCGAAACTGGGATGAACAAATTCTGTAGTTCATCCATGCGATCTTTGAATGTTTGCCATTGCCCATCCACCGTCAACCCTTTGAGTGACATTCCCCAATGAATCCTACCCAACTAGCACCTCATTTCATCGTAGTCTCCTTTATTTAAATTCAGGACCCTAGTCTGAGTCAACTATTTCACTCTCCATCTTAATGAAGAATTCTATCATATTATGATCGCTCCGACCCAAGGGGCCTTGCACAGCAAGATTGCTAATTAATCCTTTCTCATTACATAATACCCAGTCTAAGATGGCCTGATCTCTAGTTGGTTCCTCGACATATTGGTCCAGGAAACCATCCCGTATACACTCCAGGAATTCCTCCTCCACAGTATTGTTACTAATTTGCTTAGCCCAATCTATATGTAGATTAAAGTCACCCATGATAACTGCTGTGCCCTTATTGCACGCTCCTCTAATTTCCCGTTTAATGCCATCCCCGACCTCCGCATTACTGTTTGGAGGTCTATATACCACTCCCACTAACGTTTTCTGCCCCTTGGTAATTCTCAGTTCTACCCATACAGATTCCACATCATCAGAGCTAATATCTTTCCTTTCAATTGTGTTAATCCCCTCTTTAACCAGCAATGCTACCCCACCTCCTTTTCCTTTTTGCCTATCTTTCCTTAATATTGAATACCCCTGGATGTTGAGTTCCCAGCCTTGGCCACCCTGGAGCCATGTTTCCGTAATCCCAATCATATCATATTCGTTTACCTCTATTTGCGCAGCTAATTCATCCACCTTATTACGAATGCTCCTTGCATTAAGACACAAAGGGCTAGAAATTCGGTATCGCCCCGTTTGGGGCGCTAGTCCTGGTGAAGCGCTAAGTTTAGCGCCAGGCGCAATTTAATTATTTAAACTAGCCCACCAAGATTGGGACAAAGAACTAACCTGATTTGGTGCGCAGATAAGGGCCATCCAAAGGAGTATAATTGTAGGCCCACTGCCAACCTCTCTCTGCCCTTGCTCCCGGCTCCTGCTCTGGCCCCTCGCCCTCGTGGCTACTGCTCTTCCCCCGTCCCGCACTTACCGCCCAGCCACTGCCTGTGCCTTCCCCATTCCATCAGGGATGCCCGGCATTGCGCCAGGCGGACACGGACAAGCCAGGCCAGGCCAGGTGGGAAGCGACGAGGCGAGGTGGTGAAGAAGACGATTGAAGAAATGTTTCGAATAATCGGGCCTTCAGTCCAGCTGACCTGCGACTATCTTCCTGCAAACTCCAACTGCCGCCCGAGGAAGAGGAACCTTCATCCCTGCGAGGTAAAGTACCCAAGCAGAGACTTTAACTTTGGGGTACTTGTACCTGGACAACGCCCTTGCAGCACCCCGAGACCACATGACGATGGCAGGCTCCAGAGAGCACAAAGAGCGAAGCCCAAACCCCACCGCTGTTTTGGATTCAGCAGATCTTTGATTGGTGAGCATGAATTCTGACCCCTCATAGCTTAATCTAGTTAGGTATAGGGGGTGGGATAAGGATAAGGGGATTGTTAAAATAGTCGTTTTCCCTCGATGTGCCGTGTGTTCCCCATTCCCTGTATAAGTATAGTTATTTTGTATTTGCCTGTAAATTTTATACTAGTAACTTTTCATAAGGTTGTGTTAATTTATTTTTCAATAAAAATCTTGGTTTTGCTTACATCTAAATCACCTGTCTACTCGAGTCTTTTCTGTATCGCCGCCTGTACCTAAGTCCGGTGTCTAGAACTTAGGGGCGTGGGAGCAATTTGAACCGCTCACAAACAGTCAGAGGCATAACTGACTGGGCGTACGCGCCAACCCCACACCACCCCCTACAACGTCCGCATCACCTGTGCCATGACAGGAGCTGACGACTGCTGGACAGACCACCGCCTAATCCGCTCTGTCATCTCCATCAATGTAGCCCCAAAACAGCGGCAGAAACAGAAACAATGCCGCAGGAAAATTAACACGGGAGCACTCAAAGACCCCGCTAAGAAAGCCCTATTCAGTCTGCGCCTCACAAACAACCTGACGACTCCCAGTGATGCAGAGACACAGAGTGCCCACAGCATCTGGTCTGCACTCAAGGCCTCCATAATCAGCACCTGTGAAGAGACGCTCGGTCACTCAACCAGGAAACACCAAGACTGGTTCGACGAGAATGACCAGGAGATCCAGGAGCTAATAAGCCGCAAGCGCAAGGCATTTCTGATCTGGAAACAGCAACAGAACTCGAGAGCAAGAAAGCAGCTCTACAGAAGCCTGAAGGCCGAGGTCCAACAAAAAAATCGCGACCTAAAGAACAGATGGTGGGTGGAGAAAGCACAGGAGATCCAGCAGCTAGCCGACAACCACGACGTGCGTGGATTCTTTAGCGCAGTCAAGACCATCTACGCCCCAAGCACCCAAGGCCCTTCCCCACTGCGGGCCAAGAACGGAGAGGTACTCATCAAGGACAGGGAACCAGTCAGTGCCCGCTGGAAGGAGCACTTCGAAGATCCTCTTAACCACGACTCTGTCTTCGACACGAGTGTCCTCAACTCCATCCCACAGCATGCTACCCGCCACCATCTCAGCACAACCCCAGCCCGGCATGAGGTTGAAAAGGCCATCTGACAACTGAAGAACAACAAGGCCTCAGGAGCAGATGGAATCCCCGCCGAGGCACTAAAGCATGGCGGAGATGCACTACTGGTGCGAATTCATGAACTCATTTCTCTCATCTGGAAGGAGGAGAGCATGCCAGGGGATCTCAGAGATGCCGTAATTGTGACCATCTTCAAGAAAGGTGACAAGTCCGATTGCAGTAATTGCAGAGGAGTTACCCTGCTATCAGCCACAGGGAAAGTCATCGCAAGAATCCTCCTCAATCGCCTTCTCCCAGTGGCCGAAGTGCTCCTCCCAGAGTCGCAATGCGGATTCCGCTCACTAAGGGGCACAATGGACATGATCTTCACCACACGTCAATTACAAGAGAAATGCAGGGAAGAGCACCAACCACTGTACATGGCCTTCTTTGATCTCACAAAGACCTTCGACACTGTCAACCGTGAGGGATTATGGAGTGTCCTCCTCAAATTCGGCTGCCCTCAAAAGTTTGTCACGATCCTCTGCCTGCTTCACGACGACATGCAAGCCGTGATCCTGACCAACGGTTCCACCACAGACCCAATTCACGTATGAACCGGGGTCAAGCAAGGCTGTGTCATCGCACCAACGCTCTTCTCAATCTTCCTTGCTGCAATGCTCCATCTCACCCTCAGTAAGCTCCCCACTGGAGTGGAGCTAATTTACAGAACAAACGGGAAACTGTTCAACCTCCGTCGCCTCCAGTCCAGATCCAAGGTCGTCCCATCCTCTGTCATCGAATTACAGTATGCAGACGATGCTTGCGTCTGCGCTCACTCGGAGGTCGAACTCCAAACCATCGTAAACACCTTCACCGAAGCATACGAGAGCATGGGCCTTACACTAAACATCCGTAAGACAAAGGTCCTCTACCAACCTGCCCCCGCCACACAGTGCTGCCCCCCGATTATCAAAATCCACAACAAGGCTTTGGACAACGTGGACCACTTTCCATACCTCGGGAGCCTACTGTCAACAAGGGCAGACATCGACGACGAAGTCCAACACCGCCTTCAGTGTGCCAGTGCAGCCTTCGGTCACCTGAGGAAGAGAGTGTTTGAGGAGCAGGACCTCAAACCCGGCACTAAGCTCATGGTCTACAGGGCAAGCAGTGATATCTGCCCTGCTGTATGCCTCAGAGACATGGACCATGTACAGCAGGCACCTCAAAGCACTGGAGAGGTACCACCAACGCTGCCTCCGCAAGTTCCTGCAAATCCATTGGCAGGATAGGCGCACCAACATTAGTGTTCTTGCTCAGGCCAACATCCCCAGCATCGAAGCTCTGACCACGCTCAATCAGCTCCGATGGACAGGTCACATTGTCCGCATGCCCGATACGAGACTCCCAAAACAAGCGCTCTACTCAGAGCTCCGGCACGGCAAGAGAGCCCCAGGTGGGCAGAGGAAACACTTCAAGGACACCCTCAAAGCCTCCTTGAAAAAGTGTAACATCCCCACCGTCACCTGGGAATCCCTGGCCCAAAACCGCACAAAGTGGAGGGGAAGCATCCGGGAAGGCGCCGAACACCTCGAGTCTCTCCGCTGGGAGCAAGCGGAAGCCAAGCGCAGGCAGCGCACGTCAACCCAAGCACCCCACCCACCCGCCCCTTCAACCACCGTCTGCCCCACCTGTGACAGAGACTGTAGGTCCCGCATTAGACTCATCAGTCACCTGCAAACTCATTTTTAATGTGGAAGCAAGTCATCCTCGGTTCCAAGGGACTGCCTAAGAGAAGAAAGAGTGGTGTCCCTGCAGCATGTCTTCTATACTGTTGCGTAGGACTACGGTGGTGGTGCTGCAATGCCCATCTTTTAATGCTGGCTGCTGAATCCTGAATCTGCCTGCTTGCCTTGCATCCCTGGGCCAAAAACCAACCTGTTCAAAAATAATGCCTTTTTTTTTAACCAATCGGTCACATTTCTCCCCAGCAAGAGTGCGAGATTGTAAGAACTACGTGGCATAGTTTTTTTATATTTGGAGATCAGTCCCGCTTCTTGCAGCCAGAAAGAAAAGTAATAATTTTGAAGAAGTTGTATTTGAATGTGGAAAAGCAGACCAGTCGATGGTTGTCTGCTCCCAACTACCTGTTTTCCTTCATTGTGTCACATATGCAAAATGATGAGTCTGGAAATAAAATAGGCAAACATAACACTTGTAAAAACAAGTTGTTGAAAACACAATGAATTAAAAGATAAACAGCCTCTTTGAAGAGGTTGTTTGCAAATATCTACGACGAATAATTTTCTAAAATATTGAGAATTTAAATTAATTTCAAGCAGAATAGTCCAATTACTCTGCTAATCTTGGTGATTTTTTTTTGCATTTGGGCAGGAACACCACATCTCAGCCTCGCATTTCCACCGGCCTGTCCCATGTCCCTGTTTTCTAGTATGTGAGACGGGATAGATTTACCACCATTTGTCAATCCAAATGACCCCGAAGTGGAATGCAGAAAGGCAGCACTGGGTTAAGGAACTTTGTTAAATAAGAACATAAGAAGATAAGAAATAGGAGCAGGGGTAGGCCAATCGGCCCCTCGAGCCTGCTCCGCCATTCAATAAGATCATGGCTGATCTGATCCTAACCGCCAATCCACTATCACAGAACCATCTCCTGAATCTAACAGAATTAGACACACGAAATAGGAGCAGGATCAGGCTACACGGCACCTGGGCCCGCTCCGCTACCCACAGGGCCATGACCGATCTGAACCTAGACTCGTCCAAATTCCTGCCCGCTCCCCGTAACCCTTAATTCCCTTTACTTCTAGGAAACTGTCTATTTCTGTTTTAAATTTATATAATGATGTAGCTTCTACAGCTTTTTGGGGCAGCATATTCCATGGACCTACCACCCTCTGAGTGAAGTAGTTCCTCCTCATCTTAGTTTTGAAAGAGCAGCCCCTTATTCTAAGACTATGCCCCCTAGTTCTAGTTTCACTCATCATCGGGAACATCTTCCCCGCATCCACCCGATCCAACCCCTTCACAATCTTATATGTTTCAATAAGATCGCCTCTCATTCTTCTGAACTCCAATGAGTAGAGTCCCAATCTACTCAACCTCTCCTCATATGTCCATCCCCTCATCCCCGGGATTAACCGAGTGAACCTTCTTTGTACTGACTCGAGAGCAGGTATGTCCTTTCTTAAGTATGGACACCAAAACTGTACGCAGTATTCCAGGTGCGGTCTCACCAATACCTTGTACAACTGAAGCAATACCTCCCTATTTTTATATTCTATCCCCCTAGCAATGAAAGCCAACATTCCATTGGCCTTAATCACTTGCTGCACCTGCATACTAACCTTTTGAGTTTCGTGCACCAGGACCCCCAGATCCCTTTGTACTTCAGTACTTTCCAGTTTCTTGCCATTAAGATAATAACTTGCTCTACGATTTTTCCTGCCAAAGTGCATAACCTCACACTTTCCAGTATTGTATTCCATCTGCCAAATCTCTGCCCACTTACTTAGCCTGTCGATGTCCCCTTGCAGGTTTTTTATGTCCTCCTCACTCACTACTTTCCCTCCCATCTTAGTATCATCATCATATGTTACACTCGGTCCCCTCCTCCAAATCGTTAATATAGATTGTAAAGAGTTGGGGACCCAGCACTGACCCCTGCGGAACACCACTAGTTACTGATTGCCAGTCTGAGAATGAACCATTTATCCCAACTCTCTGCCTTCTGTTAGATAGCCAATCCTCTATCCATGCCAGAATATTACCCCCAATCCCGTGATTTTTTATCTTAAGCAATAATCTTTTGTGTGGCACCTTGTCAAATGCCTTTTGGAAGTCTAAATACACTACGTCCACTGGTTCCCCTTTATCCACCCTATACGTTACTTCCTCAAAGAACTCCAGCAAATTTGTCAAACATGACTTCCCCTTCATAAAACCATGCTGACTTTGTCCTATTAAATTATGATTATCCAAATGTCCTGTTAATGGACTCCAAAATTTTACCTACCACAGATGTTAGGCTAACCGGTCTATAGTTTCCAGCCTTCTGTCTACTGCCCTTTTTAAATAAGGGTGTTACATTAGCAGTTTTCCAGTCTGCCGGGACCTTTGCCGAGTCCAGGGAGTTTTGGAAAATTATTACCAATGCATCCACAATCCCTACCGCCACTTCCCTCAAGACCCTAGGTCCCTCAGGTGATTTATCCGCCTTGAGTCCCATTATTTTACCGAGTACCACTTCCTTCGTGATTTTGATCGTGTTTAGCTCCTCCCCCCCCCTTTAGCCCCCTGTTTGTCCAGTGTTGGGATATTCTTAGTGTCTTCTACTGTAAAGACTGATGTAAAATATTCATTCAGTGTTTTTGCCATCTCCATATTTCCCACCATTAATTTCCCGGTCTCATCCTCTAAGGGACCAACATTTACTTTAGCCACCCTTTTTCTTTTTATATAACTATAAAAACTCTTACTATCTGTTTTTATAGTAAATAAAAGTGTAATCATGTAATATATTTATATATTAAGCCCACGAATGAACGACTTTTGATGCACTGTTGCTTCGTCTCTTGAAGTGTTTCATTCATTTTGCGTTCAGACACTGGAAATCAACCGTCGATCCTCTCCCCCAAACACCACCTTCGTTGATTCACCCTCTGCACTCGGGAGCTGGCCGCCCTCACAACGCGCATGCGCATCCTGGTGACGACGGAGGTTGATCCCCGCGGCTGCCTCTGCGTTGAGCGGCCCGGTGGGTGAGCGGAGTGCGAGAGGCGGACGTTTGTCTTGTTGTGGTTTTTGGGCCGAGCTCGGGCCTCAGTGCCGCCCGATGGCCACTTAGAGTCCCGGCTTCACACAGTCCTGGCACCCGGACCCGGAGCAGCCCAGCCCCGGAGTCAGGTAAGTCCAGACAAGAGCCGCTGTTGGGAGCCGCGGCCGCCGCCCAGGGTGAACCGCGTTAGGGCCGGGCTCACCCCTG
This sequence comes from Somniosus microcephalus, assembly GCF_052327205.1. Lineage (NCBI taxonomy): Eukaryota > Metazoa > Chordata > Chondrichthyes > Squaliformes > Somniosidae > Somniosus > Somniosus microcephalus. The sequence goes on along the minus strand of NC_140989.1, from coordinate 148,690,979 downwards.
CTCGGGGCGGGAGCCTGTGCAGCCGCCCCCCGCCGGCCGAGGGGGACTGACAGCCGCCGGGGGAGGGAGCTGTGCCCGGCGCTGGGGAGCGGGTGTGCGGTGGTGGGTGAAGAGAGAAGGGCTGAGGGACATTGTCTGCTGGATGCGGTGCGGGACAGGTGGAGGGAGCAGCACAGGGTAGACCAGGCGGTGGGCAGGCTTACAACCCTCCCTCCCCCCCCAAACACACACCTCCACGTGCAGTTCCCCCGTGCACACCCACCCCCCCCCCCCAAACACACACCTCCACCCCCCCCCCCCAAACACACACCTCCACCCCCCCCCCCAAACACACACCTCCACCCCCCCCCCCCAAACACACACCTCCACCCCCCCCCAAACACACACCGCCACCCCCCCCAAACACACACCGCCACCCCCCCCAAACACACACCTCCACCCCAAACACACACCTCCACGTGTAGTTCCCCCGTGCACACCACACGCAGCCCCCCCGCACATACACACACACAACACACAACCCCCGCGCCGTGCCCGCGCGCCACCGCCGTGCCTGCGCGCCGGCCCGCAACCCCCGCGCCCACGCCCAACCGCCGCGCCCGTGCCCCCACACACCCCGCGCGCGCATCCCGTGCACCCCGCACCATGTGATCTTATGGGAGAGGCGAAAATCCTGGCCAGTTTTGGGGGGTTGGAAATTACTCTCCGAAACACCCTTCTCTCTTCCACGCCGCCACCCCCCCCCCCCCCCCCCCAGCGATCAAAACTCGTCCACAAGATCACTCTGACCCTGATAATTCTATGTGGTATCTACCTTTTGTATGAGGTGATCTCCGCCCCAGCCAGAAACAGGTCCAGCTCTCGCTGGATGGAATTCAGAAATTCGACGCCACCATGTGAGCCAGGAGCCTGTTCCAGATGTCCACTATTCTCTGGGAAAAGAATCGCCTCATGACGTCTAACCTCGCTCTGGCCTCGTAAAACTTATAATTGTGACCCCCTAGTTCTCCTTAAACTATTTAATTGGAACAAACTGTCAACTCGAATGCAATCTATTACAGGAAACTTTGTGCTATCCGGCACCGACGGGACCGAGCTGTTGCCGTCCCATCAAAACTGCCGGACAAACCAGCGCTAATGTTGAACCATACGGAGATTTTGAGCTCCGTATCTGGCAACAAACCCTGTTGCTTAGCAACAGCTTCTGAACAGTCGGCCGTACCTTGCAAGCGTCTCTGTAGCTTAGCAACAGCTTCAGCGAGACCTTGCAGAGCCTGACTGGTGAAAAAAAAGCAACGAAAAGAAAAAACCAACGAAAAGAAAAAAACCTAACGAAACGGCTCCTGGTTAACCTCCGGATAAACCAAAGTTTCCTGTACCTTCATCTTATAAACCTCAATCAGATCACTCTCGAGCCTACACTTCTCTAAAGTGTAGAGTCCCAGTACTTTTAGCCTATCACACATAAGAGATTAGCGTGTAAAGTTAAGGCACATGGGATTGGGGGCAAGGTATTGACTTGGATAGAGAACTGGTTGGCAGACAGAAAGCAAAGAGTTGGAATAAACGGGTCTTTTTCCGAGTGGCAGGCAGTGACTAGTGGGGTACCGCAGGGATCGGTCCTTGGACCCCAGCTATTCACAATATATATTAATGATCTAGACAAGGGAACTAGATGTAATATCTCCAAGTTTGCAGACGACACAAAGCTGGGTGGGCATGTGTGCTGTGAGGAGGATGCCCAGAAACTCCAGTATGATTTGGACAGGTTGAGTGATTGGGCAGATGCAATATAACGTGGATAAATGCGAGGTTATCCACTTTGGTGCCAAAAACAGGAAGGCAGATTATTATCTGAATGACAGTAGATTGGGAGAAGGGGAAGTGCAACGAGACCTGGGTGTCCTTGTGCACCAGTCGCTGAAGGTAAGCATGCAGGTGCAGCAGGCGGTTAAGAAGGCAAATGGTATGTTGGCCTTCGTAGCGAGAGGGTTTGAGTACAGGAACAAGGATGTCTTGCTGCAGTTGTACAGGGCCTTGGTGAGACCACACCTTTGAGTATTGTGTGCAGTTTTGGTCGCCTTATCTGAGGAAGGATGTTTTTGCCATGGAGGGAGTGCAGCGAAGATTCACCAGACTGATACCTGGGATGGCAGGAATGACGTATGAGGAGAGATTGGGTCGATTGGGCTTGTACTCGCTGGAGTTTAGAAGAATGAGAGGGGATGTCATTGAAACTTATAAAATTCTGACAGGACTGGACAGACTAGATGCAGGAAGGATGTTCCTGATGGCGGGGGAGTCCAGAACCAGGGGTCACGGTCTAAGGATAAGGGGTAAGCCATTTAGGACAGAAATGAGGAGGAATTTCTTCACCCAGAGAGTGGTGAACCTGTGGAATTCTCTACCACAGAAGGCAGTAGAGGCCAATTCATTAAATATATTCAAGAAGGAGTTGGATATATTTCTTAAGGCTAAAGGGATCAAGGGGTATGGGGAGAAAGCAGGGACAGGGTACTAATTTGGATGATCAGCCATGATCGCATTGAATGGCGGAGCAGGCTTGAGGGGCCGAATGGCCTCCTGCTCCTATCTTCTATGTTTCTATCTTGTCAATTAAGATGCTTTAAACTGTATTTAAAAGAAAAGGCCCAGAAACAGTGGAGTTGCTAGTTTCTGAGTGTCACTTGCAACAACATATCGCTTGCTTGCTCTCTTCGGTATTTCACAGCAGCAGAAGGCTGTCTGATGTGAGCATCTAACGGTACACTTGAACATTCAGAAATGTTGAATTACCATTCCGGGTAGTGTTCAGACTAGCCAACCACATCCAGCTGACCATTTACCTGATCTGAGTTGGTAGTAAGCATTGGAAAATAATATTCTATAGGGATAAAATGTAGATTACCAATTTGAGAAGAGGAAGCTTCATTACCATTGCAGCTAAAGTACTGCTGTCAAATCCAGACCTCCTTGCTTCAGATAAATACAGAACACTCTTGGCAATATCTGATGTATGCAAATTTTTTACTCATACCATTTTTGTATTACACTGTAATGGAGTTTTTGCAACTTTTGTTGTTTCTTACCTACCTAACAGGATTTTACTGTAAGTTACACCTGGAATTTGATTAAAATACAGCATTAGAAACAATGTTCCCTGTAGGCTGGACTATGTTTTGCACAGCCTGTTTCTTTTTCAATGTGTGGTCCTTTAAATTTCTGCACAGGAGCTTTGTCATTTTCACATTTTCATCTATTCTTATTGCTAAGATTTTCTTTTTCTCTTTTAACTTGTCCATTATTTTAGTACTTACAATCTACGAACCTCCACCATTTAAAAAATATTGAAATACCTGGGCTAACAAAAGCACTCCATGGTACAGTTATTTTGGTAAGTTTAACTTTTCTGAAAACAAGCTATTGTATTTGGGGAAATAGAGCATAATTAATTGCGCAATCAACAATTTTCAATACAGGAGTTCCTAGACCGGACCATACTGAACAATGAGCATCTGCTTCTGCAAAAGGACGTTGTTAAATGGAGGCCATACTAACTTCCTAGCTATGGTGAGGACGACCTTATTGCTACCCGTGCCAGGTTGCTGAGACAATAAATGATGGAACAAGAAAGCCACTCGACCCATCAAGCCTGCCCCTTCCACTGACTCTGCATGATCTACCCTACAATGGAATCTATTCCACTAACAATGGAAACTTAATTTTTGGCGCTGTAGTTATTTATCTTCCTGATTATCCACTAGAATTTTATAAGGACAAAGTCTTATGTGAGACGTTGCACAGCCCGCTACACCAGTTTCCTCCTGTCTGATGTAAAACATCTCCCCCCAAAAAATTAATTCAGTTTGTTGCTTGTACTTGTTTTCATTCCAGTATCTAAGACCAAAATTTGGAACTCTTCACAAATTTCTATTCTTCGTATTTGGGTCCCCTCCATATGCCGAATAATGGACGTTCCACTGTATTCTCAAGAGGGATGTTCTGTATAAATACTCCCAGATCTCCAAAGGTAATCGGGCATAACTCCAGAATAGTCCATTTATTCCCATATCTACTATTAAACACTGCTCTGTTGCCCTCACAAGATAACACTCCTCTCACTCCAGCAGCACAGCAATCATCATGGTTGTGGAATATTCATCTCAGTCTACATGTATCTCAGAAGCATCCAGGTTTAGATTTCACTTTACAACGTACAACAACAAATGCTATTGTCACAGTTACCAAAGGTATTCTTTAAGAAAAAAAATGGAATATTGTGAAATTATACAGTTATTCATAAACCATCACTGTTACATTGCAGACATGGAATTTTTCTGGACTGGGTGATTTTTTTTTACAGTTTGTCCCTGGTGGGGGTGTGTTTTGTGTTCTTTCTCCTCCAAAAGGATATATTTATCCTTGTTGCTAGAAAGAGAATTTATGATTTGTTTACTGAATTACCACATTTTGCAGCAAAAAAATTGTGCAAATTCACCGAAAACAGATTAGAACAACTTTCTTCATAGAAATTAAATTTTATAAGTTGGTCATAAATTTCCTTAGATTTTAATCAGCATATGATAAAGCGGTCAAGTTTCCATCACAAAGAATGTCTGACATGTACAGCAACAAAGGTACAAAAGAAAATATCAGTGCAGCTTTACTGATGAAAATACCATAATATTTTTTAAAGGCGAATATTGCAGTGGAAGAAGAAATTTTAGTATAAGCTACTTACTCTCAAGTCTTCTGGAGTCTTTGCTTATTTTTCTTTGTAAACGTCTGGCTATGAAAATAATGCATCAAGTGGCTGTGTTCCAGCTACCAGCAGGATGACATTTACTACATAGAATCTACAGCACAGGGACAGACCATTTGGCCTAGTTGATGTTTGCCGATATTTATACTCCGTGTGAGCCTCCCCTCACTCTTAATTATCTCTTTCTGCCCTGTCCTCATATCCTCTACTCCCTTCTCCCTCCTGTATGCATCAAGCCTCCCATTAAAGCTCGGGGAGACCAAATGCAGATTGGGTGATCGCTTTGCGGAACACCTCTGTTCAATCCGCAAGCATGACACTGAGCTTCCAGTCGCTTGTCACTTTAATTCTCCGCCCACTCCCACTCTGACTTCACTGTCCTTGGCCTCCTCCCTGTTCTAAAGAAGCTCAGCGGAAGCTTGAGGAACAGCATCTCATCTTTTGATTGGCACTTTGCAGCCTTCCGGACTCGACATTGAGTTGAACAGTTTCAGATCATAACCACTGCTCCCATTTTTTCCGGACCGCGGCTGTTGGTGATAATTCTGCTATTGCCATTTACACCTCCTCTAGACCCATCTTTTGTTTCTTTGCTTGTCCCATTACCATCCCCTTTTGCCTTGCATCATCATCCCTTTTGTCATTTAATCTCTCCTGCCTTCCATCCTATCACAGACCTTCCCTTTTGTTCTTTCCTCCCCTCCCCCTTTCCCTGCCTCTGTACTTGCTCAAAACCTGTTGCATCTCTAACTTTTTCCAGTTCTGATGAAAGGTCATCGACCTAAAACGTTAACATTGTTTCTCTCTATACAGATGCTGTCTAACCTGCTGAGTATTCCCAGCATTTTCTGTTTTTATTTCAGATTTCCAGCATCCACAGTATTACTTTTTGCATTGATTATAGATTATTGTTCACAGCAAGAATTTGAAATGGAAAACTGATACTGTGGAAGATTGAAGATGATGAGGCCTTACCTCAGCAGCAATGTTCTGTTTTATCAGTCAAAGCTCATTTTCAATGACTATATGTGGCATAATGCAATTTGCATGAATATTCAGATATTAGTTTGAAGTTATTCAGTGGTATTAGCATGTGAGCAACATTCTCCAGGTTCCTTGTTTGGAATAAAGCATCGTTTTTGTAATATATAATATATTTCTCAGCTAGTGGTATTCAGATGCCAACTTTTGCAAAGTTCCACTGTTCCTGACAGTGTATGAGCTCTTGTGTGAGATTGGGTACTAAAGTGTATCGAATAAATAGTGGTACATTATTGAGTTGATTTCACAGATGGGAAAGGAAGTGTAAATCAGGTGGGATGGTGTTCATTGAATCATACTTGCACTTTTCCAGCAGCCAACTAAGAGATGTTGACTACAAACTGCTTCCCTGTGCACTCGGCTGCAGAAGCAGAATAACTCAATGAAGAGAAAACAAGGTAGCATCCATATAAATAAGGTGCATGCCCTCCCAACAAAGACTGTATAGCTTCCTTAATGTAAGCACTTAAATGACATCAATATTCTTCAGATCAGAATTGGGTGAATGTGGCTTTTACTAATTGCTCTTCTCATAACAATCACACTGTGTTCTTTTTAAGGTTGGAAACATCGGCAAAATTTAATCTACACTTGATTTGCAATTGTACCTCAATTATAGAATGGGGATCATCTTGACATTCATGACAAAATTGACTCTGGCATACTAAACCTCACAGTAAGTGTGTATCATTTTGATTATTGCTGCATAAACAAACTGAGTTGCATTATTGAATGGGCTTGCAGGACTACAGTCTTTAATAACCATTCACTGATGTATCAACAACAGCAACTTGCTTTTACATAGTGCCTTTAAATTAGAAAAACATCCCAAGGCGCTGCATAGAAGTTTAGTCAGACAATACTGGATGCCGAACCTAAGGAGGAGATATTGGGGCTGACCAAAAGCATGATATAAGCCATGGGCTTTAAGGTGTGTTTTAAAGGAGGAGAGGGAGGTGGACAGGTTTAGGGAGGAAATTCCAGAGCATAGGGCCTAGAGTCAGAATAACATAGAGTACTGTGGGGGGGGGGGTGTGGAGGGATACCTGGAGGAAGTTACAGAGATAGGATAGGGAGAGGCGATGAAGGGATTTAAGCACGAGGATAAAAATGTAAAATTGGAGGTGTTTGAAGACTGGAAGCCAACATCGGTCAGCAAAGACAAGGGTGATGGGTGAGCGTCATTTAGTTTCATATAGGATTACGTGCAGCAGAGTTTTGGATGAGTTGAAGTTTATGCAGGATAGGTGGCCGGCCAAGGGAGCTTTGGAATAGTTGAATCTGGCATGGATGAAAGTTTTAGCAGCATGTGGGCTGAGGCAAGCCATGTTATGGAGGTCGAAGTAGGCACTCTTTTTGTAATGGAGAGGATATGGGGTCAGAAGCTAAATTTGGTGTTGAATAGGGCACCAAGATTGCAAACAGTCCGGTTCAACCTGAGACAGTGGCTGGGGAGGATGATTAACTCGGTGGCAAGGGTGCAGAGCTTGAGGGAGGGGCTGAATACGATTGATTCGGTCTTCCCAATGTTTAACTGGAGGAGATTGTAGCTCGTCCAAGGCTGAATGTTGGACAAGCAGTCTGACAATGCAGAGGCAACGGAGAGGTTGAGTCAGGTGGTGGAGAAATGCATGTAGAAACTGATCCCACATTCAATTTGCCTGTTGCATAACAATGGTCAAAAAGACTATTTTAAAAAAAAAAAAAATTGATCTTTGTACTATATGTTACGAAGAATAAGTTGGCAGGGAACTGAAGACAATAGTTCAGTTGTCAACTTGTGCTGATTTTCATAGAACAGTGTTGTGCTTCGCCCCTATAGTGTCTGATGTCTTTGGAACTCCTTGATTGAATTACTACCTTGTAACTATTACCCTACATTATTCCATGGGAATTAATAATTTAAGTCATGGGGGCAATATGATAATGTGCACCCATAATATTTAAAAAGTGTAGTCTGTTAAACAATCTAGTTCTAAATTAATCTCTCCATGTTGAACAAATAGATTATCATGCTCATTGGTAATGGATTAACAATAATGCTCTTTGTTGATTGGTCTTAACGCAAGAATGGCAGCTCTTTCACACATCTCTAGTACAATACCTTTTGAGTTAATGGTCCAAAGAATTTGGCCAGGAAGGGAGAATTTATAGATTTTACTTTTTGTAGTTGGGACATACTTATTCAGAGCCCACAGTAAAGGCGTCCAGACACATGTACAGTTATAAAAAGGTTTCTTGATGCGTCACAAATTAATACAAAAGTTTGATTCCTATATAGTTTTCGTGTGTGTACAGCTGTTCTACCGATAGTGAGCTAATTTTATATATGAGGGCTGGTATGTGAAATACGTTTTCATTGTCATAACCAACAAATATATTGATCTAAATATGAATGTATGTATGATCAGATTTTTTCCTAAAAAAAGTTAGACTGGCTGTTAAATGAAATTAGGAGAATCTGAAGAAACAGTATAAAATATTACTGTACTGTGCGCTTTTAAGTTTTAGTGTACATAAATATTCCTAAGTGACCTTATACTAAACTTTATATAATGTGTGACAACTTGTATATAACACATCTACAAAAATGAAAAGGTTGCACAATATACAAGTTAATTTTTTTTCCCCAAACTTTAAAAAAAATTGTATTTATTTAATCCATTTTTCATAATATTGATCGTTTGCCATCTAAATTCAGAATTTGTAATGCAAGCCATGAACATAATTGTTGAGCTTGACTTTGTATAATTTTTTATGTTGCAGGGGTTGAACAAAATAAAGGAAGATGGTAAGCAATCAAGTTGTTCTGGAGTCAAAGGCAGCCCCTAAAAACCTGTTGGATGAGATGCACAAACTCCGCATCTTATGCTACTTCTGTGATGTGACTGTGCAGATAGAGCACCAGGGCAACAAAGAGGAATTTGTTGCTCACAAAGCTGTGTTGGCTGCTGCCAGCAGTTACTTTAAGGAGCTATTCCTTAATGAAATGGTGAACACTAAGATTACTATTGTTACTTTGCAAGATATTTACACAGCAGACTTTGCCTCTTTTCTGGATTTTGTATATACTGCAAAAGTGGAGGTTGAGGCTGAGAGGGTACAAAGATTACAAGAGATTGCAGAGAAATTGAAGTGCAGGGAGCTGGCAGAAGTCTGCAGTCAGGTAAAAACACAGATACTTGAGTCAGCTCTGATGGACTTGGACAATTTGGCTGATTCCCATGGAGTAGAGGGAATTAAAGGCAATAAACAGGACAGTGATCCTATTTCAGTTTCTTCTCAGAACACATCAGTGATTCCTTCAACAGCACACAATCGCAGAGTATCCTCTGCGCAAGATGTTTCAGATGAAGAGAAAGTTCATGAGAGTGCTTTTAAAGTAGTGCCGGCAACCACCAGAGCCAAAGGATGGGAAAAGTCAGAAAAGGAAAAGAAAGTGGGGAAACCTTTAAGTGTAAAGACCAAGCGAGCCAGTGGAAGCCAAGATATTGAAGAACAAGTCAAGAAGGAAACAACTACAGAAATAGTTGAAGAGCCAGATGATGAAGATGAGATGATGGAGGGGGATGATGATGAAGACGAGGAAGAAGCAGCAGAGAGTGATGATAGTGATTTTGAATTGGATGAGGATACTAAAAAGACCCCCGATGAGAATGAGAAGAGAAGAGGTGGAAACTTCAACTGTGACAAATGTGAGAGAGATTTTCAGTATGAGAAAAGCTACTTGAAACACATAGAGCAGAATCATGGTATTACACCAGAAATCATTTACCGCTGTGAAACTTGCAACCAGACATTTGCTAATTGGTGCAACTTAAAAAGCCACCAAAGATATGTCCATGTTGAAGAACGCCGCTTCCCGTGCTCGCTTTGTGGTAAAAAGTTTAAAAAGAAAAAGGACGTGAAGCGGCATAACCTTCAGGTTCATGAGGGTGGTGGAGAACGCCATTTATGCTTGCAATGTGGTAAAGGACTGAGTTCCAAAACTGCCTTGAGGCTCCATGAAAGGACGCACACCGGAGATAAACCTTATGAGTGCACTGAATGCCATGCCAAGTTTTCTCAGCCATCTGCACTGAAGGTGCACTTGAGGTACAAATGTACAGTATATAACTATATAGTATGCACTTTTATCACTTCAGTTAGTTATGCCATTTTATTATCTGGATCTGAGATAGTGTAGAAGTTATTTCGTCTGTCTTACCCTTGTTACAGTAGTATAATCTAACTTTCTAATAATTACAAAACTGTTCAAAATATTACCTTGTGGCTTGCAGTGCTATGAGTGAGGTTGAAGGAGTAATCAGTCAACATAAAAATAAACATAATAGCAGTTATCCTTGATTATACAATCTGTTTAGAGAACTATGCTTTCTGTTCTTTGAACGTATATGTTCCATAGAATTCTCATTTCTCTCTATCTCAGACTGAAAAAAGGTGATTTATTACCCAAAATAAAATGAACGTGCACTTTAACACACACATGATAAGACAACTTTATGCCTACCGTTCTACCTTTGCCAATCCCAGGGCATTGATGAAGTTCTGTACTGTAGACCCGATGTTTTTCCCAGGAAAGAACAGAAAATTGAAGGGCAAGTAGACCTTGGCTACTTTTTGAAACCTCACACCCAGTTAGAAACCAGCATTGATGCCGACTTGCACTTATATAATGTTCCTCCCATAAAATAATGTCAGATGCAAAGACGTGGATACTAAGCAGGAAAAGATGGACAATTAGAAGGGGAAAAGACCCAAAGCACATCATAGAGGTGGGGTTTAAGGCGACTTTTGAAAGCGGAGAGGAAGGTAGCAAGACAAAGTTGTTTTAGGAGTGAATTCCAGCGGATAGTGGTATAGGGCATGCTGCTTTCTTGTCTGCCCTTTCTGTTTAGGTAATGCGATTGGGGAAGAAGCAAGGCAAAGGCTTAGTTGATATGTGTTTTGTCATTTGATTTTTTTTTAGACTGATGGTTGTAAAAGTCACTATAATTAACATCTGTTTAGTCATTTTCCACTAAAAGGAGAAAAACAGCTGGAGATACCCATTTGAAAATTGAGAATTCTTCAGAAAGAGTTACTAATGGACTACCTAATTTCAGTATTAGAAAAGTAAATGACAGCTAAATGTCACTGGATGTTTTGAAGTCCTGAGTAGTAACTATAGTGCATGCAGCATTAGAAAAGCCTCTTACGATTTAGAATTCAATCTAGTTCATTTGAAGTCTAATGTGCAGTATTTGTAGTTTTATCTTTAAATATTTAGAATGTTTGTGGACCACAGTATATCAAGACTTTTCTCTTTCTCTCTCTTGTACACACACTCAAGGGTGCATACTGGTGAAAGGCCATTTGCCTGTGATGAATGTGGTGCCAGGTTCACACAGAATCATATGTTGATATATCACAAGAGATCTCATACAGGTAATTATTTTGTATTTTTCTGATTTTTTTTTTTGTATAACTGCAGTACAGCCTGAAGCAATATGTACTGTACAATGTAAATCCAGAGTTGTGATTCAGCCATGTCTCATAGCTTATTTGCAAATATTTGGAATTATCTACAGTAATGAAAACAGCTTGGACCTGTACCACAGCAAACAGCAACATGTTTGAAAGAGGGGGGAAAATTGAATCAAAACAGAAAGTAGTAATAAAGAATAAAAGAATCACGAGGATCATAGAAATTGGTGTGTAGAGGATGATAATAAGTGGCCCAGAACTTCGGGTCCCCACGGGTGAGTACACGCTGGGTACTCGCGCGTAGGCCCAACGAAAGTGCCGGTTTCGTGGGAAACCGGAACTTCCGTTCCCTTAAAGGAAGGGGTTCACGGGTCGAACGCGTGCGCCGGAGAGGCAGCGCGTGCGCCTGGAACTTACGTTTTTTTTGCAGCTTTCTCCGGGAGGGTAAGTCTCCAGGAGTTACACTTTTAAAAAGCAGTCGCAAGGCCTGCTTTTAACAAGGTGTAAGTGGTGAATTAAGTAAAATTAAAACATTTTCTCCACAGGTTTATTATTTTTAAATACTTTAAAGAAAGGTAAGTTTATTTTTAGCCCCGTTAGAAACTAATTAATATTTTTGAAACATTTAAATTATTGTTTAAAATAGTTATTTTATGTAATTTATAGTTATTTTAAAAATGTGATTTAAAAAAAAAAAAAAAAAAAAATTATTTGAAGTTTTAGTTATGTTTTGGGGCTGATTTGTATTTATAGTTTTGACAGCTCTTCCTGTCAAATTTATGAATGGGCATTCCCTGCTACCATTAGCCCTCCATGGCCCACGTGATCCCAGGGGACGCTTCGAACTAACTGCGCCCCGGGATACGCAAGCACTGCGCGCCGGCAGTTGGAGGAGGCCCAGGATCGGAATACCATGTGGGCCCACAGCACAATGGCCGGCGCGCTAGGTAAGTGCAGGTCGGAGGCTTGCACCCGCGGGAAGCCTCCGACCCGAATTTCTGGGCCAATATGAGACTGCTTGATCTGTCTCCAGAATGACCTTAACCTGACCAACAATGGCTGGTAGGATGTTGTATCAGCACCAGTAGCCCGTAAGTAGTTTGACTTTTGAAAGGGAAGTCCCCAGACACAAGAGATATTGAGTAAGTTTCTCAAGAGTATGGCAATGTTAGTGAAAATGGAGTGAAAATATAACCTTGCAAAGATGTGTCTAAACACTCTGTTGCATTTTGCAGTATTAAATCATGCTGTGGGGAAAGTTATATTGGTTGTTTTGACAATCTTGTACAGATGCAGAAAAATATTAGTGTTAAAGTAACACTAAATATCTCAAGGAACAAACTTTAATAAACTACAGCCGTTTTTCCACAAGAAAGTATAGTTCATCTATTCCTTAAATTAGATTTACACAGATGTAACCACCTTTAACTCAAATACTTTATTTTCTCACTAATTTTCTCCTCTTATTTTCTTACTACAGCACTCATTATTCATGTGAGTGTCCACAAGCTATTTTACCTCAGGAGCGCATAGCAGCTGAGCCCAAACCTAACCATACCTCATGTCCACACTTCCAGTAGAGGTCACTGGATAGCAGTCAGGAGCAAAACTGTGGCCAATTTTTCTCCCCTTACCTCATCCAGCTGTTGTGCTGACTGAGATCGCAGAAATTGAAATTGGAACTTTCCTCATCTTGTATGGCTTAGTTACTCACGTGATCAACTTGTTGAGTCACAGAGCAAGTCCTGAAGAGACCTTTTTAATGTTTATAGAGTTTGCAAAAATCCCAAAAGGGGCCAAGGGTGTTTGTGTGTAAATAACAAACTGAAAAGTAATTGTAGCTGCTGCTTTTCTGGGTAGTTCCAGAAATTTGGGAGCTGCTAGTATTCCATTAAAGTTTCTGAGTGTTTGTGCAGCTCTACAGTTTGTGGAGAAGTTTTTCATAAATAAATCATAGAGCCAGGATTTTCTGGGAAATTAATTAATTTGGCCTGTTCTTGGGGGTAATTGCAGCTGGTTGATCATTGTTGGCACTGAGTTCAAGGTTTTAGTAATTGTGAATTATGCTTCTTTCCACATGTGTCAATGCCAGTATTTAGTGGCATGGCGTGCATAGTTTGTGCATCTGATGGCTTGGAAATGGATGCACAAGAGCCGAGGCTGAACTGGTTATAAAAGGGTTTGATTGTGGCAACTCCATTGAAGAGGTCATAAAATTATACATGAGTAAATCAAATTGGGTTGTGACAGTGACAAGCCAAAAAGGAAATCCACAAATAGTCATAGAAACATAGAAGATAGGAGCAGGAGTAGGCCATTCGGCCCCTCGAGCCTGCTCCGCCATTCAATGCGATCATGGCTGATCATCCAAATTCAGTACCCGGTCCCTGCTTTCTCCCCATACCCCTTGATCCCTTTAGCCTTAAGAAAGATATCCAACTCCTCCTTGAATATATTTAATGAACTGGCCTCCACCGCCTTCTGTGGTAGAGAGTTCCACAGGTTCACCACTCTCTGGATGAAGAAATTCCTCCTCATTTCTGTCCTAAATGGCCTACCCTTTATCCTTAGACTATGTCCCCTGGTTCTGGACTCCCCGACCATCGGGAACATCCTTCCTGCATCTAGTCTGTCCAGTCCTGTCAGAATTTTATAAGTTTCAATGAGATCACCTCTCATTCTTCTAAACTCCAGCGAGTACAAGCCCAATCGACCCAATCTCTCCTCATACGTCATTCCTGCCATCCCAGGTATCAGCCTGGTGAATCTTCGCTGAACTCCTTCCATGGCAAGAACATCCTTCCTCAGATAAGGCGACAAATTGCACACAATACTCCAGGTGTGGTCGCACCAAGGCCCTGTACAACTGCATCAAGACATCCTTGTTCCTGTACTCGAACCCTCTCGCTACGAAGGCCAACATAACCATTTGCCTTAACAGCCTGCTGCACCTGCATGCTTACCTTCAGCGACTGGTGCACAAGGACACCCAGGTTTCGTTGCACGTCCCCTTCTCCCAATCTATTGCCATTCAGATAATAATCTGCCTTCCTGTTTTTGCCACCAAAGTGGACAACCTCGCATTTATCCACATTATACTGCATCTGCCATGCTTCTGCCCAATCACCCAACCTGTCCAAATCATACTGGAGTTTCTCGGCATCCTCCTTACAGCACACACTCCCACCCAGCTTTGTGTCGTCTGCAAGTAGTCGTGATGAGTTTTAAAAGCGAAAAGACTGAGGGGAAGTGAGCTTTGAAGTCCTGAGAAGAAATGGATCTTGATTTAATTTAAGGGAGGATGACGAGAGAGTAAGACAACATATTTGCAGCTTAGAGCAATTTAGAGAAGCACTGATCAATAGTCGTGATAAAATAGAGAGAGAGACAAGAAAGGTTGAAGGGGGAATCTCCTATCAGACAAGCTTTTTCTGAGCAGAGAAAGGAAAATAAATATTTGGCTTGCAAGAGAGAACTGATCTTGAAGACAGCTTTAACAGTGGAAAAAATGTGGCAGCACCATTTGAACTGAGAAGAGATAGTATGGGCAAGAATGTTAACAGTTTAGGCCAGGTACGGTAGCATAGTGGTTAAGTTACTGGACTAGTAATCCAGAGGCCTGGACTAATGATTCATGAGACGTGAGTTCAAATCCACAATAGCTGGGGAATTTTAATTCAATTAATTAAATAAATCTGGAATAAAAAGCTAGTAGTGGTGACCATGAAACTATTCATGTGGCTGAATTCAAACTTGAAAGTTGAGCTTCTGTTTTTGTGCATCAGCTTCTAAACTGCAGCATGTGCAAACTACCTATACCTAATGGAACATTGGATGTTTGTAAACCACATGTGGGCAGAAGCTGAGCCCTCAACCTCGGTGTTTAAACTGACCAAACATATGGCATCCCCAGGGCTAGTACATTGTCTAAGAACATCTTGATTCTGTTACTCATCTTTATCTGGAGATTCTCAACACTGATATGTTATCTTGTACAAATGTTTGGAACCTAATGGAATAAAAGCTTTCTGCAAATCTACACCCTTTAAGCAATATTTGCACAGTACTGTCAAAAAGCAGCTTTGACAGAATAGATAAAAAAGCATAAAAAGAACACTTTCTCCACAATGATTTAACATTGCAAATGTGTCAGGTCTATGTAGGCATAACCTTTGTATACTCAGTTGTCAGTAATTCATTAAACTGCTCTTTAGACGAGCCCATTATCATTTTTGTTCTCCCGTTCTCAGTTCTGTTGATCCACATGTGTGGATCGGTTCTAGCAGTTTATGCCATTACTGATTTAAGTTAACCGGTCTTTCCCTTTCAGATGCTGAGTGACCTTTATGTATTTCCAGAATGTTTGTTTTTATTTTGGAATTTCAGCAATTACAGTTTCTCTTTATCTTTTTGTTCTACAAAGGGGAATATAAAGGGGAGGAAGTGTTGCTACAGTTATACTAAGCCCTGATTGGACCACATCTGGAATTCTGTGTACAGTTCTGGGTACCGCACCTTAGGAAGGATATATTGGCCTTGGAAGGAGTGCAGCGCAGAATCACCAGAATGTTACCAGGGCTCCAAGGGTTAGATTATGAGGAGAGGTTACATAAACTAAGTTTGTATTCCCTGGAATATAGAAGGTTAGCGGGTGATTTGATTAAAGTACTTAGGATTTTGAAAGGAATTGATAGGGTAGAAAGAGAGAAACTTTCTGCTGGTGAGGGAGTTTAGGACAAGGGGACATAACCTTAAAATCAGCGCCAAACCAGTCAGGAGAGAAGTTAGGAACCATTTCTTCATGCAAAGGGTAGTAGAAGTGTGGAAAACTCTCCCACAAAAAGTAGTAGATGTTAGCTCAATTTTTAATCTGAGATCGATAGATTTTTGCTAGCCAAAGATATTGAGGGATATGGAGCCAAGGTGGGTGGATGAAGTTAGGCTACAGATCAGCCATGAATCGGTTGAATGGTGGACCCGGCTCGAGGGGCTGAATGGCCTACCCCTACATAGAATAGTCACTACTGTTCATGATCACTGACCCCCAAATTTTCAAGATAGTTTATGCAGTTGTATTAATTTGACTTTTATCTTGCAGGTGAAAGACCCTTTATGTGTGAAACATGTGGCAAGAGTTTTGCTTCAAAGGAGAATCTGAAACATCACAATAGAATCCACACTGGATCAAAGCCATTTGTATGTGAGATCTGTTATCGAGCTTTCGCACAGAGAAATTCTCTTCACCAACACCTTAGAGTTCACACAGGTGTGATACGATTTTTGTTCTAACTTTCTTTCATTATGAAAGCTCAGTGGGCCAAAAAACATGCCTCATTTCAGTGTTTACTTAAAAGCCAAGCACTAAACCTGAACTTGCTTTAATAAAGATTTTCTAAAGATACAAAATTTAGCAATAGCCTGGAGCAGCTGTATTAAAACAAATGGCATTACAAATCAAGGATTTAAAGCTTTACAAAGCTTTGGGGGAAAGAAATACCTTACTTTTGGTGAGGAGAGGTGTGGGAAGAATGGTTCTTAATGTCCAAACGTGATTCTGTTATTGGTATTAGATATCTTTAACATTAATTTACTAAACTGAATTTTGAAATAATTTCCTGAGCTGGAGAGTATGTATCAAGGACCTTTGCCTGTTAATTATCTCTGCTGGAAAGTGTATGTCAGCTTACAATAGATCTGACTCAGCTGTGCCACCCACTGCCAACTCCAAACATGGAAAATAGCCACTGGAATGAGTTGCCAAAGGGCTTTTGGTGCGAGTGGTCCACACCTTAAGACAGGAGGAGGAAAAAAAAAATGGCACTGGATGTACAATTCTGAAGTTATACGTGACCACCACCTGGGCGCATTGGCCATGGAAGGAGTGTTCACGTCACGGCCTGTCCGACTGTTAATCAGCCTGCGATTCCTCCCACTATTTCACACTACTCTCTAAGGGAAGAGCTTTAATTTGAACATTATAATGCTGCTAGCATGAAATGTTTGACGTTTTCAAATGCTGAGGCAAGTAGTGTTCTGTTTTAGCGTCCAGTAATTTACTGCGTCTTTTTCAGGTGAGAGGCCCTATTACTGTGACCAGTGCGGCAAACAATTCACACAGCTGAATGCTCTGCAACGCCACTATCGCATACATTCAGGAGAGAAACCTTTTATGTGCAGTGCATGTGGGAGGACATTTACTGAAAAATCTACACTCAGAAGACATGCTTCAGTGAGTATCTGAATTATTCCACATAATAGATCTGTGTGATGCTTTAAACTATCATTTGCAGATGAGCACTTTCCTGTTTCCAGAGTAATCTGCTTTACAAGTGAAATTTGCGAAGCAAAGGGGATTCTAGCATACCTGAAGTTGGGTGCTCCCATTTCCTAATGTAATTGCAATCATATCTGCCATGTCGTAGCCCTATTTTTTTTCCCCCAAAACAATCAGTTTTCCCCACACAGTCAAATTACAAACACTGACAAATGCATTAACCCCCAACAGATTGAGACTTTATCGCAAACATGCTAGTGTGCAAATATATATCTTAAAATTTCTTGTGATGATCTCTCACTCTCTATATTTAAAATCTTGTGTCTGCATGCACTTCAGGTGAACTTTTCCACTATAAATTCCTGTGTCCACATTTATAATGGAAGTTGTCTCTGTAAACTTGTCTGTTGCTCCATTTGCTGAGATACTGTTCTTCTCTTTGGTCCTCACAGCAGGCTGAATCTGTACTTCTCTGCTGTTATTTTGATATCCATGTGCAATTTTTGCCCTTCTCACATTTTGGGTTTCTGCACCCATGCAACCTTGGACCTCTGTATATTTGTACTCTCGCAACCGATTATTTGTGCTGCCAATGTTGGGCAGATCCCATTGTGTACACTCTCCAGCAACAATGCCACTGGAAATCATTTGTGTTGTGGAAATTAATGTTGCGATAAAACTGGAAGCTGTAAGAAGAAAATGAAGAAAGAAGCGATATAGGAGAAGCACATTCATGCATAGAAAGCAGTAGGAATTGTATTAATTTATTTTTTTAAATGATTATTTGTCTCTGAAATGTAAAATTAAAAAGTCTTTGAACAATGTTTAAGGCATAAAAACAGAAACCTTTACTGTTCACCATAGCAATCTTTCCTAGTATTAGAATGGTGCTGCAGTTTCTGTTCAGTAGGCTATTTAATTTATAATTGAAGTTTCTTTATAAAAACAACATTGACACAGGCTTTTTCAGTGTTCAAACAGTGGTTCTAAGTTGTGAAGAATTCTGCTTTAATTAGGGCAAGTGGCCTGTACTGAATCCTGCAACTTTCTTCTGACTGTAAAACTTCACTATCAGTTTCTTTCCTCACCGGCATTTTAATTTTAATGAGTTTGTTTTAAGTTGCAGTACTCTGTCTCTCAGTCCATTTAACATGGAATGAAGTTTCCAACAGCTTAATGTAACAGTTAGTTTTACACCTGGCAAAAACTCTGTTCACTGACATTGTTTAAAATTAGAGTCTCAATCAAAGTACTGAGGTGTAGAATTGAAGAAAGTGCCTGCTATAAGACTAGCTACTATAACAGTTAGTCTTTCCCTAGATGGTCTTACAGACTCAACACACTCCACTTTGCTCCGTAACTGATCCCAACCAACAACTGGAACACAAATATACCTTGCGAGTGCCACATTCCCCCCACACCATCTCATGATTTTTGCTAATTTTGTTGCATTAAATCATTGCCCTAGTGTAAGGGGGGCATTTTTTAACTGGATTATGGTAATTTACCTGGCCAGCAGCCTTTGCCTCTGAGCTCTGACCAATTCCAACCTTTTACCTGGTTTACGATAATTCACCTGGTCAGCAGCCTTTTGCTGCTGCACTCCAAACCAATTTACAAACAGCGGTTTCGAATCGCTACCCCTCCTTCAGTTCTGAGTGGAGGAACTTATAATTAATGATATTAAAACGGACAAGTGGTTTGGATGAGAGAAAAATCAAGTTTTATTACCTAAATAAACTACAATCAAAAGTTTAAAACTATACCACACGAACACAGTAATTACAGTAAAACTATATAACGGGGTTGCAGATGGCAAAAACGAGGGATAAAATGGCTCCAATTTTACTTAAACAATCTTAGCAATTACCCTCAAATCACCACCCCCGAACTCCTGCTAGGTTGCCTTGCTGAGGAGTCAGAACACCCTGCTCACCTCTGGTCCCAGGAAGTAAAAGAGAGTGATAGCTTCTCAGCAGCTATCTTATATACCTGGTGAGGTCCTGCTGTTCTGCCTTGCAAGGGCTGTGTGCAAAATTCCCACCCAAAGGGTCCAATACACAAGAGAAAGCTGTGATTGGCTAACTCAGAGTGGTTGGACTGGGTTAATGTGTCTTCCGGAGCTCCCTGGGCTGAAACAAAAGGGAAATACAACTGCTCTATTGTCCAGAATACTAGGTGATTTAAACCCATTCAGTTCTTAAACGGATCCCATTCAAGATACAAAAGTCTCTTCTGCAGTTTAGATGTATCCACTCGATATACAAGCAAATGCTAATAGCATTCAATTGCTTTGTAAACAAAGCATTGTCCTGTGGTCATCTGGAACCTCAATTGATTGACAGTCTTGAGTGCTTAGCAAACAAAGTTCCTTTGTTCATGCTGGCAGTTTCAAGCACTCGATCTTAGAGTCAACATTGTAGAACGTTTTGTAAACAGGCATCGATAGTCCTGCTGCAGGGGGGGTGGGGACTCCCCTTTGATTGGCAGCTCCATTGAACCTTACTTACAGACACAGAAAGCTGCTTTCCAAGTCCTTTGTCTTCGGCCATGTGGTGTGACAGCCATTTTTATCCCTGGAAATTTAAAAGCACAACGCCCAGGGATTCTTTAATCAAAAAAATTAATCTTCAGAACTGTAAATTATTGCGAATTCTTACACTAGCCATAATTCATGTAATTTTATAGAACTATGTGAAATGCCTTTGAAATTCCTGAGAAATTATAGAATGCCAAACTTTTATTTCAAATTATTTTCCCTGAGGTGGTATGTCAAAGCAAGATTTCATGTAATACACAAATTATTTGTTGCTGTTGCAGACAGTGATGCAGTTAGGGGTAACTTTCATGGTGAGAGTGTGACTTGTAGATACATTCAACCTGCTTTTCATACTCTCAAATGTTTATGGATCCAGTGACCAGATGTATTGCATAGAATTCACAACACAGAAACAGGCCATTTGGCTCAACTGGTCTGTGCCGGTGTTTATGCTCCACATGAGCCTCCTCCTCCTTCTTCACCTAACCCTAATAGCACATCCTTCTATTCCTTTCGCCCTCATGCATTTATCTAGCTTCCCCTTAAATGCATCGATATGCTGTTCGCCTCAACTACTCCATGTGGTAACAAGTTCCAAATTCTAACCACTCTCTAGGTAAAGAAGTTTCTCCTGAATTCCTTATTGGCTTTATTAGTGACTATTTTATATTTATGACCCCTAGTTTTAGAATCCCCACAAGTGGCAACATCTTCTCCATGACTACCCTGTCAAATCCTTTCATAATCTTAGACCTGTATTAGGTCACCCCTCAGCCTTCTCTTTCCTAGAGACAAGAATCCCAGCCTGTTCAATCATTTCTGATAGTTATAACCTCTCAGTACTTTTTAAAAATTCATTCCTGGGATGTTGGTGTCGCTGGCAAGGCCAGCATTTATTGCCCTTGAGAAGGTGGTGGTGAGCCACCTTCTTGAACTGCTGCAGTCCGTGTGGTGAAGGTACTACCATAGTGCTGTTAGGGAGGGAGTTCCAGGATTTTGACCCAGCGACGATGCAGGAACGACAATATATTTCCAAGTCAGGATGGTGTGTACTTGGAGGGGAATTTGCAGATGATGGTGTTCCCATGCGCCTGCTGCCCTTGTTCTTCTAGGTGGTAGAGGTCGCAGGTTTGGGCGGTGCTGTCAAAGAAGCCTTGGTGAGTATATGCAGTGCATCTTGTAGATGGTACATACTGCAGCCATGGTGCGCTGGTGGTGGAGGGAGTGAATGTTTAATGTGGCGGATGGGGTGCCAATCAAGTGGATTACTTTGTCCTGGATGGTGTCGAGCTTCTTGAGTGTTGTTGGAGCTGCACTCATCCAGGCAAGTGGAGAGTATTCCATCACACTCCTGACTTGTGCCTTGTAGATGGTGGAAAGACTTTGGGGAGTCAGGAGGTGAGACACTCGCCACAGAATACCTAGCCTCTGACCTGCTCTTGTAGCCACAGTATTAATGTGACTGGTCCAGTTAAGTTTCTGGTCAATGGTGACCACCCCCCCACCCAGGATGTTGATGGTGGGGGATTTGGCAATGGTAATGCCATTGAATGTCATGGGGCGGTGGTTCGTCTCTCACTTGTTCGAGATAGTTATTGCCTGGCACTTGTGTGGCGTGAATGTTACTTGCGTACTGGTAACTTGTATTATTACTGTGAGGAACTTTTCTAAACGTAATTGTGCTGTTCCTGCTCTATTTTCCCTTTTAAATCTATAATAGACATGAAAGTGACATGCAACGTGGCAGAGTGTGAACACATTCAGCAAGGTTCCAGCTCAGCTATATTGTGCTTTGATCTACATGCTTACATGATGAAATATTTTAAACATATGTGCATTTGAACTGTGCTGTTCTAAACTCTTTAAATCATCTTTTAACAACTGTCACAAATGTTTGATTTTTTAAATTAAAATTGTTAACAGGTTCATAACAAGAATGCACCATGGCAATCCTTCCTTATCACTTTGGATGAGGGCTCTAAAAAGGGCCATGCTCGAAGAACAGATCTCCACGCATTTGTTGATTGTGAGCAAGTTGCCCCTTCAGAAGCACAAGACGACTAAGGATCTTGTACAGAAATAATCAGTGACCAAAATACAGTAACGCTCCATGGAAACATCTCCGGTGCACATGCACAAAACGCATCTGGTACTTCAGATTGGAGGTCAGCTGGTCTGCCTTCCATCACTATGGTAACTCAAGCAGCCTCCATGGCAGCCACTTTTAATGAGCTAGCTGTACTCCATGCCCCAACCGATTTCAGTGCAGCCTCACTTGCATACCTTGGCTAATGTTGAACAGTTAGGTGCAGCAAGTGCACAAGCGCTAGTCCTTGACAGCAATGCATTGGAAAAAAATGGGACCCCTAGCACAAGCATTGTGACTACAATTTCTGTGCCTGCATGCCTAGTCATGACTAGTCACATCAATAACATGTTAACACATGCAGCTGGGGTTGGGCAAATACAGAGTGGAACACCTGTCACCATATCAACAGGGTCTTCACAGCTAACTGTTATGCAGAGTGGTAATCTGCCAGCATTGCAGAGTACAGTAAATGGAGTGACCAATATTCAGACTATTCAAATGTAAACTAGTATTATCCAGCTGTATTTGTTTCCAATATTCCCATAACTCATGGACTAATTTTAAATGATCAGAATCCAGATTTTGGAAAGGAAAAATAAATAAATTACAGGAAACTTTTTTTTATCCGGCACCGCGTGATGCCGGTTAGCAAAAAATCTGATAACCGAGAGCTATAGTAAAAGATACAGAGAGCTGAGCGCTCCGTATAAAGCAACAAACCCTGTTGCTTAGCAACAGGTGCAGAACAGTGGCCACAAGTTCCAAGCGTCTCTGTAGCTTAGCAACAGCTGCAGCCACACCCAATTGCACAGCAACAGATCGAGGAAGGCAAGTAATATGAAGTAAAACTTACCTGAACCTACTCCTGAATTTTGCCGGTTAACCGAGATTTCCGATTATTTAGGTGCCGGTAAATCGAAAGTTTCCTGTATACGTAACATTGGTTGTCCGTTGGTTATCTATGAAATACCTGCAATTCTCACTCACTGGGCTGCAGCCGTATTATTTAATGTTGTAAACTGGAGCATTAACCGCACTGGTTTATTATTTTAACTCCTTTTGAAGCTCACAAAGTTGCAATTTAGTTTCTTTTTGTGCTTCCACCTTTTTCTGATTTTTTTTTTGTGCTGGGATTTGATTTTTTTTTTAAAGAAAGTAAGTAACCAGTTAAGGTTTGCCTATTAGATTTTGAAGTGTCAGAAGATCTTTTAATCTAAAATATGATTTGATAAGTCCTTCAGAGAAAATCATGTGATGCTAATTTTGTGATTGTCCTGTTGTTACACGGCAGTTTTTAAAAAAGATTAATTCTTCTATTAATTGTGGCATATTATATGGCACATTATTCTTTGATAACCTTTTGCATACTGTTTGCAAAGCGGTATGTTTAAGTTTTTGTCAAAAAAATCTGTTGGTTGATAATGGGCAAAATGCTTTCTTTTTTTAGACACCCATAGCATTTCAGGCCTTATAGCCTTACGATGTGGGCATCAGTATTTAAATCCCAGATTCCCCCACGGAAATGTACGTGCCTTTTAATACTATGTAGGTAGATGAGTAGCTTGAGGGAAGTAATGCTGTTTGAGTTCACATCATTTTTATTACTAAAATATTATAATACAAAACACAGATGTATGAATTGAACATGTTTAAAAGACTCCTTTTAAGATCACAAATTGTGCTAATGTCCTGAAGCTATTGCGAATCTTCTGTCAGAATGATAATTAAACCTGTACAATGTATGAAGTGGTCATTTAGAGTGTATTAGGCATGTAGAAAATATTTGTGGTAGGAGAAATTTGCTTCACTGTATCACTAAATATAATATTTGGGTTTTGTGGTCATCCTTGTAAACTTGTATCTAACGTTAATATAATTAATTGTAGAGGGTGTCAAGTCAGAATGACATGCAGTCTTTTTTAAAACAAATTGGGCAATTTATGCTGTGCTGCTCTCCTTGTATCTGTATATGCTAACTTATTATCTCAACAGCTTACAAAATACTTTATGGAAGTTTATCAGTTTTTCTGATTGACTTTTATTTGTCAAATTGTGAGCTCTCTTTTGAAAATGAATGTGATGGGACCTGTGTTCTGCCTCTGACTGAGTTTGTAAACACCAACATGTCCTATCAATAATGGAAAAACTCTTCATCAAATTGTCCAGACATTCAACAAACTTACTTCATTTCCATTTACCAACTCAGCATTTGGCTCTTTAAAAAAAATTGTTAGAAACTATCAATCTAATTCAATATAATGATAAACACTGTCTTCCCTTCAATCTATCTACCTATTTCATATAAAAGTTTTGAAAGTGTGCATCATACTTCAGAAGGAGAAAGGTAGTAATTTATTTATTTTTCTCCCCTTGACCCAGAGATGGAAATTTGCAAACTTCCCTCACTAAACAGCAGTTAAACTCAAGTTGACCTTGGGCTGTGTTTACTTACAGCAATTGGACCTTGTGGCCTTAAAGAACCAGGTCACATTAGCAGCAGAATAATACATTGTGCTTTACATGGCATAAGCACGAGTTATTTTAAAACTGTTTAATTTGACCACCTGTGACCAGCGCCATAGGAGGCCCACTAGTAAGTTTTAAAATACGTACTTGTTTTATCCACCTCTCCTTTCTGGAGCAAACGCTATTACATTGGCTTCTCTCCCACAGCAGAATTTTACATATTTAAGCAGGATTGGAACAGCTGTGGTCAAAGCCTCTGCCACCTCCCAACAGTCAAGGGTGCATGTCATAAAGGCCTGGTGACTAATTCATCCTGGTTAAGTTTTTTTCAGAACCAATTCTTTTTCTACAAATATCTCTAACAATTGTTCCATATTCTCTAGTTTACCTACGTTTTCACTTCCACTGTCATTTGTAAAAAAAAAGCTAAATACAGGAAACTTTCTGGTATCCGGCACGGACGGGACCGATGTGGTGCCAGTTCATCAACAATGCCGGACAACCGAACGCTATAGTAAAAGATACGGAGAGCTGACAGCTCCGTATAAAGCAACAAACCCTGTTGCTTAGCTTCAAAACAATCGGCACAAGTTGCAAGCGTCTCTGTAGCTTAGCAACAGCTTCAGCTACACCCTTGCAGAGCAATAAATGGAGTAAAAAAAGTTACCTGAACCGACTCCTGAATTTTGCCGGTGGATAGAGCGTTCCGGTTATTTAGGGGCCAGTTAATCGAAAGTTTCCTGTATTTATTTAATCTCTCTGCCAAACTTTCATCCTCCACACTTGGAGTCCCTCCTTAATCCCTGAGTAGCTATACTCCCTCTTTAACTATTTTTTCTTTTTATATGCTTATGAAAGCCCTTACTATTTCCTTTTATATTATCTGCAAGCCTTTCTTTCATATTCTTTTAGTCTTTCTAATCTCCTTTTCACCTTTAGTATTGTTAGCCCTAATTTTATCATGTGCCTCCCTTTTCAGTTTCATTTTAGTTTTAATCTCTATTTATCCCTGGTGCTTTATTTTTTAATGCCCTCCTATAAGAATATTATGTTATCTACCCATCTCGATTTTGAAGATTTCCTGCTGCTGATCCGTAGGCCTACTTGCTAACATTTCTACCCAGTGAATTTAAGCCATATCCTTTCTTGCCGAACATTGCCATCTCTCCAGAAAATGTTACAACCAGAAATATAACGGTTTTAGTCCTGTCCCAAACAAAGCTACATCTGTTATTGCTCCAATATCACATCCCTCCATAGTTAATAATGTTTCTAACTCTTCACTTTTGGTTTGAATGCTTTGTGCATTCACACATGTACCACTCATTCCTGATTCCCAATTATTTTTGAACATTGACCTGTGGCCTACTCCTGCTCCTATCTTCTATGTTTCTATTATCCTTTGCCCCTTCTGCGCCAGTGTTTATATATATCTCTACCTCGTAGCCTCTTTCTTTCTCTTTGGAGTCAGGACCCATTTTAGATGTTCTGTTCATCCATCTATATAGTAGATGGTCTAATCTACCATTGTTTAAAAAGTATAGTGAATGTTTCAATTTGAGGCAGGGATTGGTAATGTTATCTTGTCCCACCACAGACACATTTTCCACTAGTCGATTATGAAACATAATGATTGCAATAATTTAGAGTTCTTGGCCCAGATTACCCCTCTCCCAGTTTGAGGGTAATCTTGTGGAAAGTGCCTTCCATAGAAAATAGATGTGAGAAAACAAGGGTGTCACTTTCACATGCAACAGAAATTAAGAAGTTTCAATCTAAGTTTCTCAGACAAATACCCCATTTATGTTACAGAACAATTTCCATTGGGTCACAGGAGCAGATTGAGCAACAATGGATAATTGTGCGAAGTGGCATTTGCAAATTGGTAATGATGGGGAAAGGTCTATACAGGCCAGGAATGACAAAAATGCACCAGTGACCTGCACAAGCATCCTGAGAATTCAGCCTGCCTGTGTCCAGACCCAAGATAGTGGACACGAACCTAACTACTGCCAACGGCAGCTTAAAAAAAAAAGATATCCAGCATCTGCAAGTACCAGGTGAAACCTCCCCAAATGGAGTTCTGATGCCTCCAATGCTACTGATGTTGCTTAGTTTATTGGATTCCCATAACAAGTGTAGCCTGAGGCAAATCTGTAAAGGGTGATGGTGTATATTTTTAGTGCATCAAAAAGTGTACAGAGGTTTTCTGTGTCTTTGTATCCTTCTCATCACATTTGAGCTGCAGTTTGAATGAATTTGAAAGCAGTATCTTAATTCTTGGTAAAATTGTTACTTTTCTCCTGTTTTAAGTTGACGTGGTGAAGTGTTCAGATTTTGCAACTTTTCTGTGATCAGCTACATGAACAAGCAATTTGAAATACTAACTGAATTCTTAAGCAAAGCAGTTGAAATGTCTATTAAAAGTAGAATTTAAAAGCTCTACATGCAACAAATTACTTAGTGTTTGCCTGGTAATTTATGTTCTACTACACATCGTGTGATCCAAGAAGCAATGATTTGTTTCTTCATCGGGATTATTTGGAAAGCTCTGGTGAGCAAACCTTCCAGTAGTTTTTGGCGCTACCAAACAGGCCTGGCCATCTCTCCCCCAAATGCCAGCCTTTTCTGCTGTATCCTGTCATGTGACCTCCCTGTGTCTGTCTGTCTGTCCACACTCATGCCCCCCACCAAAAAAACTGGCAAGATAAAAACAAACTGACTTAAAATGCAATTTTGCATAGCTGCTCTACCAGACATCAACCCTCTGTTACTCCATTCCCATATATTCTTCTGCAAAATTTTGGTGAAAACAGATGAAGGAAAGGAATTTATTGCAGAAAAGTAAAAGCTACACATGTTCTAAATAAGGAGATGTGGTTTTATGTAGAAGTAAAGCACCTATTAAAGTCAGATTGTATTACAGGCCTAACATTACCCTGTAGTTAATTTATTAGGGTTTTTTTGATATTTAAAAGCTCAATAGTCAAACTTTCAACATGAAAGGTTCTCCAAAAAATGTCCTATTTATTTTATCTTCGTGCCTCAATTGTGTAACGTGTATTTTCATCATGTTAAATGGTTATTTTGAGTGAAACAAGTTCAAACATTGTCATTATTTCTAATGATTCATTAGCATTGCTAGTCTAATGCTTCAAACAACTGTTATTTATCTTAGAAAACATCAAGTACAGGAAACTTTGGTTTATCCGGAGGTTAACTGTCCGGAATGCTCGAGCCACCGGCAAAAATCAGGAGCCGTTTCGTTAGGTTTTTTTTCTTTTCGTTGCTTTTTTTTCACCAGTCAGGCTCTGCAAGGTCTCACTGAAGCTGTTGCTAAGCTACAGAGACGCGTGCAAGGTACGGCCGACTGTTTAGAAGCTGTTGCTAAGCAACAGGGCTTGTTGACAGATGCGAAGCTCAAAATCTCCGTATGTTTCAACATTAGCGCTGGTTTGTCCGGCAGTTTTGATGGGATGGCAACAGCTCGGTCCCGTCGGTGCCGGATAGCACAAAGTTTCCTGTACTATGTTTATTTCTTATTTTCCTATGAAAGTGCTATGTAGGTAGTAAAGATATAAATGTGCAACAGACCTTTTTATGTTGTGTTTTCCTTTATATTTTTCTTTCCACGCTTGTACTCGAACAACCTGTTAAAGCTTTATGACTCAAATTTTTCATTTAAATTAATGGGTCTTATCAAAACAGTGAATCCAGCACATGGTAGTTTAAATCCATTGAGGAACAGGAATAGGCTGTTCAGCCCCTCAAGCCTGCTCATCCATTCAATTAGATCATGGCTGAACTGCACCTCAACGCCATTTACCCACCATATCCCTTGCCTAACAAAAATCTATCTCAGTCTTGAAAGCTTCAATTGTCCCAGCATCCACAGCCTTTTGGTGGAGAGGAGGGTGAAGAGAGAGAAAATTACTACTATTCTACTATCCTTTGTGTAAGAAAAACTTCCTGATTTTGTTCCTGAATGGCCTAGCTTTAATTTTATTATGTTCGCTTGTTCTTGATTCCTCCACCAGAGGAAATAGATTCTCTGTCTATCCTTTTAATATTTTAAACACTGCGATCAGATCACCCCTCAATCTTCAATACTCAAGGGAATACAAACCAAGTTTATTCAACCTGCCCTTATAATTTAACTCTAGCCCTGGTGTCATTCTGGTGAACCTGCGCTGCACCCTCTACAAGGCCAATATATTCTTCCTGAGGTGCGGTAGCCAAAACTGAATGCAGTTCTCCAGCTGGGAAATATTTGACTGAAATAATTCTTCATTTTGTATTCCAGCCACCTAGAGATAAAGGCCAACATTCCATTATCCTTTTTAATGCTTTTTGTACCTGGCTCCTACCTTTTAATGATTTGTGTACTTGGACTCCCAAATATCTCTGCTCCTCTGCAGTTCCTAGTTTCTCACCATGCTCTGAATTATCTTTCTTGGGTCCAAAGTGGATGACCTCACATTTGTCCACATTATAGAATCATAGAAAGGTTACAGCTCGGAAGAAGTCCATTCAGTCCGTCGAGCCTGTGACAACTCTCAGCTAGTCCCACTCCCCTGCCCTTTCCCCGTAGCCCTGCAATTTTTTTTCCTTCAGATACTTTATTGAACTCCATTTGCCACAGTTTTGCCCACGCACTTAATCTGTCTATAACCCTCTGCAACTTCCTGCTCCCATCTGCACTACTTACTGTCTCTCCTAACTTAGTGTCATCTGCAAACTTGGATATACAACTCTTCCTTAATCCAAGTCATTAATAAATATGGTGAAAAGTTGAGATTCCTGGGGAACACCACTTACAACATCCTACCAGAGTACATACTATCCCCACTCTGAATTCTACCTCCCAGCTAATTTCCAACCCAAGTCAAAGGCTACTGCCATTTCCGTGCACTTTCATTTTTGCCAATGTTTTGTTAGAATTTTGTAATTTAAATTTTTTTTAAAGTTGTATATAAGAAAGAACATTGCATTTTATAGCTCTTGTATCATGTCCTCCAGACATCCCAAACTATTTCTCAACCAACAAATTACTTTGGAAATGGGTCACTGCTTTGTAGGCAAATGTAGTAACCAATTCGGCACAGCATGGTCCCACAAACTGCACATAAGATAAATGACTAATTAATCTGTTTTGGCAGTGGTGGTTAAGCAAGGAATGTTGACCTGAACAGCTGGAGAACACCCTGCTCTTAGAATAGTGTCATAGGATCTTTAACGCCCACCTATACAGGTAGGCAAGGCCACCG
This sequence comes from Somniosus microcephalus, assembly GCF_052327205.1. Lineage (NCBI taxonomy): Eukaryota > Metazoa > Chordata > Chondrichthyes > Squaliformes > Somniosidae > Somniosus > Somniosus microcephalus. The sequence continues at coordinate 148,661,075 of NC_140989.1, read as the reverse complement.
TTTAACAGCTCATCCAAAAGACAGCAACTCTACTACAGTACTGAGGGGGTGCTGTGTTGTTGGAAGTGTCAGACTAGATTGTGTGGTCAAGTCCTAAAGTGGCCTTGAGCCCACAATCTCTGACCCAGAGGTAAGATTGAGCTCAGCTGATATATCAAGTATACAAAGTGTGTTTTTAATTATTTCTATGCTACTGATAAGCCTAGTAATTACACATCGTTTTAGTGAAGTGTGGATTATTGCTAACATCCAGATTTAAACTGCACCTGCAGAAGTTTGTACACATGATGCCCCTCTGTGAATTTCACATCTTGGCAATGCTGCATGAGGGCAGAGAGGTGAAGCAGTGCAGAGAGAGATGGGAAATGACTGAATAAGTCACTCGGGTTAGTATTGGCAGAGGTCTAGAAGTAGGCATCTACCGGCTTTCCTAGCTAACAGTGGTGTTGCTTGTTTGGATTTAATTTCATTATTTTTAGAATA